>NC_045427.1:9032540-9332540 GCF_902635505.1 Sarcophilus harrisii | reverse complement strand
GGTTAAAGTGGGAGGCCGCTGGAGTTAAGGGGAGGGGGGCCTTGGGAATCACTTTTGCTGAAAGAGGGAAGAAGGCAATCAAATGTGCTGAATTTGGAGTCCCCGGAATTCAAATGTGGCTCTGCTATTTCTTGGTCATGTGCCCTCCCAAACATCTCAGGATGAGATCTGAGCACCTCCCACTTCTGTAAAAGGAGAAGGTTAAGCTAGATGACCTGATGTCCCTTCCGGCTTGCTCTGAGACCCTGATCCTCCCTTAACACAAATAGTGATCATCCATATCTGATCTTCTATTTTCTAAAGCCAGAGCCCTCCCCCAGTCTGGCCCTCTGGAAGGGATCTTTGAGAGATAGATAGAGGGGGGAATCCCTTGTCTTCTTTTGGATTTCCCTTTTTGGCTCCTGGCCCTAAAAGGCCTTTCCCCAATTGCCTCAGCTTCCCCCTGCAGCCCTAAGGCATGAGCTTGGCTTGCTGGGAGAGAATGGGGGTGGAGGTGGGGGCTGCTCTTTCCTGCCCCCATTAAACATTCTCTTCCTTGCCTTTGTGATGCTGCCTTCTCTACCCTAGGAAAGCGGCCGAGGAATAATTGCCATTTCCAGAACGCCAGCCATGGATTAGCAAGTGAAAGCTTGTCAAAGAGTAGAATTCCCATCATAATAGCCCGTTTCAGCTAACTCTCTTTAATACTATATTTACATCCCCATTTTCCAGATAAGGAAACTGAGATTTATGCCACACCAATAAAAAATCATAAGAACATAGAACCCAGCCTTTTGAACTGACCAAACCATGGATCTGCTAGGCTAAATTTCAAGAGCCCTGAGTTCTGGTTCTAGATTTTTTACTAACTGGCTCCATGACCAATGATGATTTCCACTCCCTTAGAGTCACTTTCCTTTATAAAACATGGAAGTGGGAGCACTCAGATGCCCCCGAGGTCCTTCCTTTTCTGTAAAATGAAAGCTTAGAAAGTTTCCAAGGCCCCTGGCCTAATTCCTGGTATATAGTTAGGGCATAATAAATGCTGTCGCTTGACTGATTGATGAATTGTCCCTCCCTTTAGAAAGTAAATTCCTTGAGATTAGGGACATTTTCCTCTTAGTCTTTGTACCTCCCGAGCCTAGAACAGCCCCTGGCACTCAGCAAGTACTTTGTCAATGCTTGGTCCTTTGCCCCTTCTATTTATATGATCTTAAATTGATTCACTTCAAACACTAAATCTGGGATCCCATGAGCCATGGGGCAGGTAAACGGCAAGAAAAACAGACCTTGTATCTTCTTGGAGCTGAAATCCCATTTATGAAGGAGGATTACTTTCCCTAGCTCAACATTAATCATTGAGGCCCATTGCAGAAATAATAGATAATAATAATATTAATCATAATAAAGTATTTGTATATCTGTTGATTTGCTTGATCCTCCCAATAACCCTGGGAAGATATTATGATTATCCTTATTTTAAAGATGAGGAAACTGAGGTAGACAAGATTAAGGGGACTGTTTGTGGTTGATCATATGGTCAGAAAATATCAGAAACAAGAATTGATCTCAATCGTCCTGATTCCAAGTTCTGTGCTCCATTCACTCGGCTACTGAGGAACAATTAGATACTGTTTATCTATGAGATTATTTAATTTAAAGGTGGAATCAGCTTCATTAATTGTCATGGTTATTCTTTAATCTTTTCATTAAGTCAGAGTCACTTCTAAGTGGGTAAGGACCCAGCTTCTCTTCTGGCTTCTCAAATTTTCATAGAATCCAGAGCCAGAAGAGACCTCCCAGACCACCTAGTTTTTAAGTTTTTAAGGAGAATTAACTGCAGATGAGTTATCTGATCTTTCAAGGTCACATGAGTAGCTAGCATCGAGGCAGAGTTGGAACCCATTTCTTCTGACTCCAGAACCAAGGAATATAAGTTACGAGAGGAAGATTTCATTTCAGCAATATCTGTCCAAAAGTAGGATGGGATACTTTATAAGGGGATGAGTTCACTACCATTAAAGAGCTTGAGCAAGTATTTGTGGGGAGTATTTTAGAAGGGATTGATTCCTTTTTCAAGTAGCCATGAGCCAGGATCTCTAGAGTCCCTTCCTATTTGGCGATTCTCTGATTAATTTGAGAGGTTTATCCTTCAGTGCTGGCCAAAGACCACAAAAACAGAGGACTTGAGAGAGCACTGGCCTAGCCTCGCTGACAGAGCCTGGGATTGTCTTTTAGGTGTGCTTCAAGAGACTACGCCAACGCGCCAGGACTGAGGAGAAGGATCTTGAGCTGGGATACCTTGAACAGCTCCATGCTCAGCATGAAGACTGGTTTATCCATAAGGTGACTGAGTAAGTCAAATCCTCAACTGTCCCTTGGACCACTCACTGAGTAAGGAAATCACTTCTATCATAACAGTATTGCAAATGGGTAGAAAACTACTCTTGGAACCAGAATAACTTGTGTTTCATGGCCCTGCCAGAGATTAAGAGCTGGAAGGGACCTTGGAGAGAGATGGGTTCCATTTTTTCATTCTATAACTGAGGAAATTGAGAGGTCAGTTGACTTACCTAGAGTCACCCATCTGGAAACTGTCAGAGGTGTCCTTGTTGACTCCAGTAGGGCTATCTATTATGACTTTATTATCTGGGTGGCCTTGGGCGATCACTTTAATTTCTTAGCCTCAGTTTCCCCATCTAGAAAATGAATGGGTTGGCTTCCAAGGCCCCTTCTAAATGTAGATCTATGACCATGGACAAGGAAATTCACCTCTCAGTGCCTCTATTTCCTTAACTGTAAAATGGGCTGATCATAATACCTACCTCCCAGGCTGGTAATGAAGCTCAAGTGAGATATCATAGAACACATCTGGAGTATGTTATAGTCTTCAAGTGCCTTCAGATGGATGCTGCCTCTTAGGATTCTTCTTGGGTGGTTTGGCCACTCCGGGATCCAGACTCAGAACTGTCCCGGCGGTTTCTGCCTGGTTTTCCTGAAATGAGTGTACGGAGCCGCAGAGCCACTCTTCTGCACATTTTGGCTGACTTTTCTGCTAGCTTTTCTCACATCACCCAAAGTTCTGATCTCCAAATTAGTTTTGTAAATTTGACCTCCCAAGGGTTTTCTCAATTCTGGTCCACTTCAGGAGAGTGTCCGTCTTCCCCAAAGGGCTTTGGGTTTTAGCAGGTAGGTGTCAACGTGAATGGAAGCATAAAGATGAGTTCAAATTCAGCCTCAAACACTAACTAGTTGTGTGATCCTGAATTAGTCACTTACCCCTGTTTGCCTCAGTTCCTCATCTGTAAAATGAGCTGAAGAAGGAGATGACAAATCAGTCTAGTATCTTTGCCAAGAAAACCCCAAATGCAGTCACAGAGTCAGACACAACTGAAAACAGCAGCAGTGTCAGGAGACCCCAAGAGCAATCCCAACATAAAGGGAGAAAAAGGCTATTTCCTTTTTCTTGGTGTGAGAAGTTCTATAAATGAAGACTCTAGGATCACCCATTTCAAGGTAGAAGGGACCCTTGAGGCCAGCTTGTCCAACGCGTCCATCCGACAGATGAGGAAACCGAAAGTCCCACAGCTCATAAATGGCAGGGTACAAGATTTGAACCCAGGCCTCTGACTCCAAGGCCAGATTGTTTTCCTCTCGAGCTCCCCTCCCCTCCTCCTGCAAATGCTCCAAAGTCTTTCTTCACCTCTCCCTCACATCTGCTTCTCCCAGGCTCCACTTTGAGGACTTGAAGAAGGCCCCTGTTCTGGTGCTGGACGTCAATGAGGATTTCTCGGAGCAGGCCGCCAAGCAAGAGGAGCTCATGACAAAGGTCAAGCCAACTCTGACGATGAGCTGCAGTAGATGTTCACTCCATGGGGACAGTATCAGCCTGGTTTAAATTATCCTAAGCCCTCCCTGTGTTCCTCAGGGAAAACTTGGTTTCTAAAAACAAACACCTGGAGATTGAAGCCCTGTGGGACTTTGGATGATCCACTTAAATGAGTTACCCTCACAGGACCTCAGTCTGTAAAATAGGGGGATTGGACAAGATGACCTTTAAGCTTCCTTCTAGTCCTAAACTTATGATCTGATGATCCCATGGCTTCCTTGGGGAAAAGAGAGGCCAAAAGACTTACAGTCCTTAGGAGAGAGGGCTGGCAATGAGGGGATTGGACTTACTGGCCTCCAAAGCCCCTTCTGGCACTAAATCTATAACAGTTCCCCTCCATCTGTCTAGGTCAAAGCAGGGACAAGATTCCCTGCTCCTTCCAATGCTATCTTCTCAGAATTAGATGACTAATAGAACTGTTATTGTCCTCATTTATTTTGTCCACCAAAGCATCCTGGCTCTCTGGACCCAAACAGGTTGGACTCTGGGAACAGTTTGGACTGTGAAGGCAGGCTGGCTTCTGGGGGCAGACTGAAGTCTGGGAGCAGACTAGACTTTGAGGGCAGACTGGACTCTGGATGCAGATTGGCTTTGGGGGGCAGACTGGACTCTGGAAGCAGATTGGCTTCTGAGGGCAGACTAGACTGTGGGAGCAGACTAGACTTTGGGGGCAGACTGGACTGTGCAGGCAGGCTAGACTGAGGGCAAACTGGATTCTGGGAGGAGACTCTGGGGGCAGACTGGATTCTGGGAGCAGACTGGATTCTGGGGGCAATCTGGACTCTGATAGCAAATTGGACTGCATGGGCAGGCTAGACTCAGCCTCTCTCTGCTCCATCCCCTTCTCCCCCTTGGTTTTTCCTTTCTCCCCTCAAGCTTCCCGTCTGACTGTTCCTATCCTCCCAGGGCTTCAGGAGCCAGGATTCTATCCACTAGGTGTTCTCAGCACTGACTTAGGTCTCTAATATTTCCGTACGTGGTAATCGTACCATGGCTGGGAAATTCATCGGCAGTGCCGTAGCTGCTGATGCCGTGAGTCTCTATGAACCCAGCGGGGCTGGTGGATGATGCTGCATTCTTAGGGGCCCCTACTAAAAGGCTTTTGGCTTTTGGGAGCCTCATCCTCTGCCTCTCAGGGTACGGCTTTCAAGAGCTTGGGGCCACTTACACACCAGCATGACACAACTGGCCCATCAGTAACCAGTGACTAAGAGCCTACTGTGTGCCAAGTGGTCTCTCAGATGCTGGGCCTGCAGAGAAAAAACAAAGCCAGCCCTGCCCTCAAGGAGCTTACGCTCTATCCAGAAAGGACTTGGGTGGAGGGATGGTTTTTTCCTATCTACTACAACGTGAAGTTAACTTTCTCCTCTTTTTCCCAACAGGTCAGCACCTTTGTAAAGAATCTAGAATGAAGCCCTGGTCCTGCTAGGCAGGATCATTGGGCCTGGACTAAACTTCTGATAAGCTAGTGCCTTTCTGCTACTTGGAGAACTATGGATTCCTTCTCTCCAGCTCCCATCATCCATTGAATGAGGCTGTTGCACTCGACGGCCTTCCAACCCTTCAGCTCTGATCTGCTATC
This sequence comes from Sarcophilus harrisii, assembly GCF_902635505.1. Taxonomy (NCBI): domain Eukaryota; kingdom Metazoa; phylum Chordata; class Mammalia; order Dasyuromorphia; family Dasyuridae; genus Sarcophilus; species Sarcophilus harrisii. The sequence continues at coordinate 9,327,090 of NC_045427.1, read as the reverse complement.
TCATGGTCCCAGGAGGACCTCGAAGGTCCTTGTTCAAGCTTTTCTTGGTTCTCAAAGACATTTTCCTTTTTCATCAGTTTGATTTTATTTTCAGATTCAAATTCTCTGCCTCTCCCTCATCCATTTAGAAGATAAGAAATCCATTCTAAATACGGAGACTTGTGCAAAGTAATGGCCACCATGTCCAAAAAAAAAAAAAAAAAAAAAGGCGGGTAGAGAGACAGAGAGAAGGAGAAGGCCTCCATCTGTCTCCATGTTTCAGTATGAGTTCTTTGGAGACTTGGTTGGTCATTGTGTTGTTCAGAGTTGTTGAATCTTTGAAGATATTCTCCACAAAGGAAGACCTGGCTTGCCTAAATCCCGTTAGCCATCCATGTGCTAAGTGTATGCAGGAGCCTGAGTGCTTCTCACCACATGACTGGCTCTCTCTGACTCCCATGAGGCCCCACATACAAGCCCCTGGAGCCATGGGAGGGCAAGGAGCCAGGCCTGAGAGAGCCACACTGAGCTCCCCACTGTGGGCATGGGAAAGAAGAAAGAAAGTGCTCGGGCAGAAAAGATTGAGTTGGCAAGAATGCGACCACAGAGCAGGAAGTCCATGCCAGGACTCGGGGCTTTCCTTCTCCACCCCTCCCCTCACAAGCCTTGATGGAGCATCTTGGGATGGTTTCGTTCTTTCTTTCCCCCTTCGTTTTGTGATTAATGACTTTTAGAATAGAAATATACATCGGTAATCGGTTGTCCTCTGACTATCAGGCAGGTGTTTGGCAATGGAAGAACAGTAGATTTGTAGGCATGGGGCACAGGTTCTACCGTTTACTCACTGAGTAACCCCAGAAAACTCATATCACATCTCAGTTTCCTTGTCTGGAAAACATAGGCTTTGGACCAGGTAACCTCTGATGTCCCTTTCAGTACTAAATCTCTATATTCCACTCTGATTTGTGTTATACATTTTTATACATACAGATACATATGAATATAAATACATGGATGTAGCAGATGTGTCTGGTGTGCTCCTCATCCCTATTTCCTCCCCACCTTCATATTATTTTATATGATAGGTATGAATAGACTGCTGGATTTCCATCCAGTAAGGCCTGAATTCAAAGACTGACTGCCATCAACACTAACTCTAGGCCCAAAGGCAAGTTACTTAATCTGGCTGGGCTTCAACTCAAACATCAGAAATTTTATTTTATTTGATTTTTTGTTTGTTTTGAAGCAATTGGGGTTAAGTGAGTTGCCCAAGGGCACACAGCTAGAAAGTATTTAATGCCTGAGGCCGGCTTTGAACTCCTGAATTCAGGACTGATGCTTTATCTACTGTACCATTTAGCTGCCCAGAAAAAAAATTTTGAACATCCAAAAACAATTAATATATATATTTTTTAATTTGAGGTCCAAATTCTCTCCCTTTCTTTTCTCTCTTCTCCTTGAGAAAGGAAGCAATTTGATATAGGTCATGCAAGTGTACTCATGTAAGATGTTTGTATGTTAGCAAAAGAAAAGAAATTTAAAAAAAAGAAAAAAAGTTTTTTAAAGCCTGCTTCAATCTGCATTCAGACCTCTCTGTCATTTCTTTTTTTTTTTTTTTATTTTAATAGTATATTATTTTTCTAATTACATTTTAAAATATTTTCAACATTGTTTTTTTTTTTTTTAATAAGATTTTGAGTTCCATTTTTTTTTTTCTTTCTCCATCCCTTACCTCCTTCCTCCTTGGGCTAGCAAGCAATGTGATATAGGTTATACATAAATATTTATTTTTAACATATTCCCATATGAGTCATGTGGGGAAAGAAAAATCATAACAAAAGGAGAAAATCATGAGAAAGAAAAAAGTGAAAGAAAAAGAGAATTAAGAATACTATTCTTCAATCCACATTCAGTCTCCATGGTTCTTTCTCTGGATGCAGATGGCATTTTCCATCCAATGTTTATTGGAATTGCCTTGGATCATTGAATTGCTGAGAAGAGCTATCATAGTTGACCATCACGTAATCTTTCTGTTGCTGTGTTTTCCTGGTTCTGCTCGATTCACTCAGCATCGCTTCATGTAGGTTTTTGCAGACTTTTCTGAAATCAGCCTGTTCATCATTTCTTATAGAACGATAGTATTTCTTTCCATGCATATGGTTCTAATGATCTTGTGATGGAAAGAGACATCTGCACCCAGAGAGAGGACTATGGGAAATAAATATGGATTACAACATAGTATTTTCATCTTTTGTTGTTGTTTGCTCATATTTTGTGGGTTTTTTTGTCATTTTTTTCTTTTTGATTTAATTTTTCCCATACAACATGATAATTGTAGAAATAGATATAGAAGAATTGCACGCATTTAACATATATTGCCCTCTAGGGCAGGAAATGGGGAGGAGGGAGGGAGAGAAAAATCTGGACACAACGTTTTGCAAGAGTGAATGTTGAAAATTATGCCTTTTTTTGAAAATAAAAAAGCTTTATTTAAAAAAAAAATCAAGTGATTTGATTCAGTCATCAAAAATAAAATATTTTTTTTAAAGGAAATTAAAAAAAAAAATTACTGTGCAAATGAAACCACACGTCATTAACAAGTGAGTCTTCCATGGGTTTTGTCTTTGATGGATCCTTGACTGCATAATAATCATGGTAATCTTGGTAACATTTTAATTCATCAATAAACATTTATTAGGCACCTATTATGCACCTGTATGCTAAGTGGTAAAGATGCAAAAAAAAAGTTGGAAAAGTGTAGTATGTGCCTTTAAGGAGCTTAAAATTTCATGGAATATCATGTTTGGAATATTTGGCCTCCTGATCCATCAGTCTGAACTCCCATGAGCGACTTCCATCTCTACATTCTAAGATTCCCAGAGTGGTCGAACTCTATTAGAGCTCACTATCTCTGGTCTGGTGGATCATAATCTCATCCTTCTGCCTGGACCACATCCTTTCATCTTAACCTCCATTCTCACTTCCTCTCTCATTCCTCAATCCTTTCATTGTCCTGCCTCTCACTTTTCTCAAACTAGCTGATCTCCAAAGTCCCTTCCAGATCAAAATCTGTGAAAATAAAGCCAGACTTTCTTCTTTTCACAACCTTGAGTTTAGAGAGCAGCTCCCTTGTTTTTCTGCTGTTCCAGGCTTTTGATTATCTTCTCTGTCCAGATGGTTCCTGCTCTATATATCCAGCCCTCATCTTCCTCCTGAGCTCCAGTTCCTGGACATCTTCACCAACACATCCCATCAGTCTCTCATCGCAAACATTGCTAAGACTGAATTCATCTTCCCTCTTGAATCATTCCAAAGATCTGTGGAGGACACCAATATTCTCCAAGTTCAAAATCTTGTCATATATTTTTTAAAAAGTAAGATTTTTAAAGAGCTTACTATGTACCAAGTATATAAGGAAAAAGCAAAAATAATCCTATTTTCAAGGAATATTTTCTGGGGAGAGACTGTGTACATAAATAGGAACATGCAATATACATATAAAGTGGACCCATGATAACTTTGAAGAAGGTCAGGAAGACCAGGAAAGATCTGAAGAAATGAGCCTATGAACTGAGTGCTGAATTAAGCCGGGAAAGGAAAAGAAGGGTGATCTTAAGCAAGTCGCTTAACCCCAACTGCCTCAGCAAAAAAGAAAGGAAGGAAAAGAAGGGGCAGAGATAAGGTAGCTTTTCAGCCCTGTTTTGGACTGTAGCTTCACCACCATCTTCTCTCCTGGAACTTCCCTCAATCCCTATGGCCTTCTCATCCAAGAACATCTTTCTGCTTCAGGAGCCCCCTTCTCCCTTCAGTGAATTCCTCTCCATTTCCTCCTGCACCTCCCTTATCAATTCACTCTTCTCTTCTCCACAGGGACTCTTCCCAGCTCTTCAACCTCCCCTCTAAGAATCTCCCCCATCTCCTCCCCTAACCTTCCAGCTGACAAACTTGCCTCCATTTTACAGAAACTACAGAGGCCATTCATCAGAAGCTCCTTCTTCTCTCCTTTCACTGGAAGCCCTCTCCAAGCCCTTGTCATTCTGTCCTCCCTGTTTTCAAATTATTTCCTTTCATCCTATGTCTATCTTGCTTGTGCATATTCCCCTGTTGGTGCCCACCATTAGAAAGGGAGTTCTTTGAGGGTGGAGGTTGTTTCTTGCCTCTTTTTGTATCCTTAGTACTTAGCACAAGTTAGTACTTAGCCTGACACAGAGAAAGTGCCTAATAAATGTTTACTGATTGACTGAAGGGAAGGACCCCAGAGTAGCCCAATCATCTTGGCTCAGCTTCCAATTCTGCAGATTTCACCACCAAGACAGATGGGGGTATTTCCCCTCCCCCTTTCAGTTCTTTATCTTCTCCCATTACAATGTAAGCTCCTTAAAGGCACGATTGGTTTTTTTTTTTTTTTTTTTTTCCTGCCTTTTCTTTGCATCCCCAGCATTTACCACAGTGTCTAACACTTAGTTAGAACTTAATAAATGCTTGTTAATTGACTAAGAATATTCCTGACACAGGCAGAATGCCAAGAACAACAAGGTTTATATGGTTAGACTCTAGAGTTTGGGAAAGGGAGCAAAGTTTAGTTTAAGTGGAACCCAGGCTGGGATGAACTCTAAAGAGAGGGCTTTAGATGATAATGCAGAGATGATAGGGAGCCACGCAGGTTATAAAGAAGGGTGAAAACAAGGTGGTCAGATTTTCTCTTCTGGAAGATCACTTTGCTGGCTGGCTGGAGGATGGACTGGAGTAGAACCCGGGCCCAGTGAGGGTCTTTATGAGGAGATTATACAGTCCAACTGAAAAGAGATGTGGACCCAATTGGTGGCCCCAATGAATGGAGAAGAGAGGCCATATGTGCTATAGTCTTGAGTCTTGATTCTTCCTTCTCCCTGTGCAATTAATTGTCAAGTCCCAGAGCTTCCCTGATATCTATCTCCTCTTAACTCTTGGACAGAACCACTGAGATTAGTCTCCATTGTCTCAAGGCTAGTCTTCGAGGACTGTTCTTCCCCCTTCTCCTTCCTATTCTAACAGCCTTTTATTCGATTTTGTCACTTCTGCAGCATCTCCAATCCATATTTTATTCAGCTGCTTGAGAAAAGATTCCTAAAAAACAAGCCCAGTGGACCATTACCCTGATCAAGAGCTGTTTATGGCTGATTTTGGCCACTGGAATCTTAAAGCAAGGTTCCTGACCATAGAGCTGAAGATTCAGCTACAGCAGGATGAACCAAGCTTTCCCAGGCTTTTCCCCCATCACTTTCTGCCCTTGGATCCACAGCCTCTTGGCTGACAGGAAGAACTAGCCAGGGCTCTCTTTTACCTGGTTCCTTCCCACCAGCCTGCATCGGCTCCAGCCAGAATGTCCTGGGTGCACATCTTTATTGACTGAAATTTGCCTTTTCTTCCAAGATTCTGCTTTCACTCCAGGCACTATGGAAAGCGGCTGGGAATGTGAAGAGCTCGGTTTGAATCCTCTGTCTAACCCTTAATATTTTATTTGTCAGAATTATTCTTTTCTCTTAAGGTTTTGCTTAAGTACAAGCCAATTGGGGAAAGCATTGGATTAGGAGTAGAAAGAACTAGGTTCGAATGGGAAGCTCTGTCACTCAATGCCTGTGGAACTTTAGGCCTCAGTTCCCCAATGAGGGTGTTGGACTTAAGCTAGGATCTTGTGGTTTTATGCAATTGGGTTAAAAGCTTCTTTGTTTTGGGGGGACTCCTTCCCATCACTCCTGAATCACTCAAAGGTTTCCAGAATGTCCCCACTAGAGGGCCCATTGGAGAAACTGGACTCTCGATGCTAAACTCTGGATGGATTTCCCTCCCAGCAGCTGTCTACTTGGGTGGTCATGAAACCAAGTTTAAGCATCTCAAGGTGGGAGAAGGGGGTCCCACTTGGCAGCTACACAGAAGCCTGGTCAGTCCTAACCAACTTGGTCCCGGTTTCCCATGGGCTTGCTGCCCTGAGGAGGGAGTGGTTAGCTTTGTGGTGGGATTGCTGGATCCCAAGCCACCAGTCTGGCCTCCCAGCAATCCTCTGCCTCGAGTGACAGCGTCTGCCTCTGCTTTGCTCATTAGCGAAACGGCAGCCTGCCTGGTTTGGCTCAGAGTTTTCATGGCACTGGGTGAATTTCTGCATCTCATGTTCTGCATTTCATGGACAAACAAGAGGTTAAGAAATGGGGCTCTGGGAGGGCTCTTGCCAAGCTCTAGGACAGATGATCCCCCTTCCCCCTTTTCTTTCGACTGCCAATAGCACTCTTGTAAGGTCAGCCCTCGGTCAGCTCAGCAAATAAACAGCAAATTTGGTCTGGGTTTGAATCTTAGCTCTGCACTTAGTATCTGTGTGATCTGGGGAGAGGCCTTGTACTCAGTGTGTGTGTGTGTGTGTGTGTGTGTGTGTATGTCTTAAGTGAGTGTATCTCTAAGCAAATGTGTATGTGCATGTCAGTGTGTATGTCTGTAAATATGTGTGTGTTTGTGTGTACATTTGTGTGTGTGTGACTGGAAGTGTGTCTGAGTGTATATGTCTATGTGAATATATCTAAGCAAGTTTGTGTGTGTTTGTGAGTGTGTGTGTGTTCCTGAGGATATGTCTATGAGAATATGCATATTTGTGAATGGGTGTGTGTTTGTGTCCTGCTGAATTTGGACTCAATGTGATCTACAAATAGAATCAATATTAAAGATTTCATAGTCCTAGAAGGTTGCAGACTGCAGAGTCCAGGCCCATCAATCATTGGAGAAGAAGCCCAAAGCACATTGGGAAATGTTAAGTGCCCTCCCTACTCAGGGTCACTCAGACAAGAAGTCACAGCACTAGATCCCAACACTCCAAAGCCAGTGCTAACCAAATAACACTGGGAAAGTATAACTCCAGTGAGTCTGTTTTCCTCATCTGTCAAACTGTGATTAATACCTAAAGCAAGAGTTCTTAACCTTTTAGGAGGACATGGACCCACTTGGAAGTTGTTCTGGTGAAGTTCAGAATAAGGCATTGAAATGTGTAAAATAAAATACATAGGATTGTAAAAGAAGCCAACTATCAGGAAAAAAAAAAATCAAAACCCAAGTTCCTATACTGTGGATTAGAAAGTCTTGTATAGCATTTATCTCTCCAGGGATGCTGTGAGAATCAGATGGAACTCTGTTCAAGGCATTTTTTAAATCTTAGAATCAGACTTCAGTTAATTCTCATTGTTATTACTTATTATTATTATCTCATTCTCTTTTTCATGGGTATTCCATTAGAAGTAGTCCTAGAATAAACCACTATACTGCTATTATTCTTCGAAGGGACTTGGACTAATGATTTCATTCCTGGGAGGAACTCATCCCAAGATTGGTCAATCCGTCAGCAGACAAACATTATTAAGGACCCAGCTTGTGCCCCGAAAGGCTAATTAAATGATTTGCACATGGTTTCGTAGCCAGTCGAGTATCGGAGGTGAAACTTCAATCAAGGTCTTTCCTCCTCTAAGGTTTTTCACTGACACACTGTGGCCCGACAGCCAAGATAGCTAAAAGACTTATCAATGAAAAGCAATTCCTCATTGACAAAAAAGTGAAATTTCAGTTTGCAATGTCATGAAACCATGGAAAGAAAATAAGGAGGAGCAGAGTCTGGAGAGATAGAGGAAGGATGAGGAAGGAGCAAAGGATTAATTGATGATAAAGACTCCAGGGGACATTTAGACCCAACGATGATGAAATCAAGAGATTAGTGGTAACTTTGGAAAGGGCATGTTCAGTTGAGTGGTGACTTTAGGCTCCCAATGCAAGCCTTAATCCTTAATGAATATGTGGCCATGTTTGTGGACACACACGCATCCCTGGGCAAATGAATTTTGTTTCATTCTTTAAATGAAAAAAAATACTTTATTATCTTTTTTTTTTTTTTTTTTTTTTGGACAGTCTCTGTGCTAAGCACTTTACTAATATTATCTCACTTAATCTTCACCACTCTAGGAGGTAGATGCTATTATTATGCCCATATTACAGTTAAGGAAACTGATGCAAACAAAAATAATGTGATTTGTCCAGAATCACACAACTATTAAGTCTCTGAGGACTAATTTGAACTCTGATCTTCCTGACTCTGAGACCTGCAGATTTTGTTGACTCATAAAAGCTTGTTTGGACTGTGATCAGTCAATCAACTAATTAATATTTATTAATCGCCACCTATGTGCCGTTATGGGGTGGTGGCCATACAGCTGGCTTCAAAGCCAAGAAAATCTAGGTCCAAGACCAGTAAGGCCCTTTCTCCCCAGGGCAAATGTTCATATGGACCAATTGTGTCCAACCTGTGCCAGAGCATTCCGAGCTCATATTGATCTGATCAGCCATAGTTGGATGTTAAGGCCCATGCTTAGGTGAAGGGCCAGTCAATTCTCCGAGAGCCTCCACAGCTGTGAATCATAACACTTGAAGGAGTTGCAAAGCAGCCTTCGCAGATGTTCCTTGTGGATCGGGAATGAAATCAATTGGAGGCAGAGGGAAGAGGAGAGAGGTCAGACAACGCAACTGCCTCTCATCTCCTTGTATCATCATCATTCTCTCACATGAAGAGATCCACTCTACAGGTCTGAGTTAGACCTCCAGCCGCCACTGACAGGTGGCTTCCGGTATCACAACACTTGGACACACTGTAACTCAACTCTAACAGTGATGTCATTTTGGTCCTCTTCAATAATGAAGGACAACAACACGTGTATCTCCCCAGGGAGCCTCTGAGTCATTTCTTTAACTTTGCACATATATATTTCACCATCATCATTAAAATAAATGCCTTGTATTTCTGTATCATTCAACATGTATCAGACACTGTGCTGAATATTTTACAAATTATTATTTCACCAGATCCTCACAATATCTTGTAAGGTGGGGTTCCATTTTACAGTTAGAGGAAACTGAGGAAGACAGAAATTAAATAACTTGCTCATTGGTAATATTCATAAAGCACTCTCCAAACCTCAAACAAACCTCAACATATTATGATATATAATAATCATAATAATTTTGATTTTATAATTTTGATAATCATTTATAATAAGTGATTTTCTTGACATCCTTTTCCTAACTTTCCCCTTCTTAGGCTCAGAGATTGGGATGTTTTTTTACTCAAAGGAACTGAGGATGGAGAAACGACACACACCTATCCCCAATTGTAGCCTTAGTTTCTTCACTTATAAAACCATAGGCTAAGTGGGGCACAACGATCTCTTCGGATTCTGCGGATATCAAGGAAGCTTTAGTTTGATGATTCCAGCCAGAACATGTCACAGGGAAGAGAATTGAAATCCAGGCTTCACATGCCAGCTGGGTGAGCATGTACTGGTCAGTTTCTCCCTTGGCATCTCGAGGTAAGTTTATGAGGTCAGCAGTTCCTGAAGCAGGAGAAAATCCCGGAGCGAGTTTCTACACCAAGAAAATTTCACCAAGGAAGGAAATAATAGGAGCAAACAGTACATTGAGAAGGCAGTCTGGTATAATTCAGTCTGCCTGGGAGTGGAAGTCCAAAGACTGCCACCCACCATGGGATCCTGGGTAAATCACCTCACTTTGCCTTGTCTGGGAGCCAGTTTCCTTCTCTAACAAATGAGAGGGATGGACCAGATGATTTATTTTTAAGTGTTTCCAGCTTAGAATATCCTCCATTCTAGTTCCTCCTCCCTCCCTCCCTCTGCTGCTCCGTCCTCTATTTTAAGATTTCTCACATAGAGCTAGAATCTCTTTACCTTTCCCTCCAAAGCTTCTACTTTGGTGGTTTACAGTTTATCAGAGAATCTCAGATTGGAAGGACTTCAGAGATCTCCAGTTTAGATAGATGGGAGGAGAATCAGGATAGAATGAGATCATGATTCTCCTCCCACCTGCCTACGCTTTGCTTCTCAGTCTCAACCTCCTTTGCTAGATCTTCTTCTAATGGTGGCTGTCCCTCCAGGCTGGGTATTGGACCCTCTTCTCTTCCTTCTCTGTACTATTTCCTTGGTTATTTCATCAATTTCTATGGATCTAATTTGTCATCCCTAGGCCGATGATTCTCAGATCTATGTATCCAACCCTAACTTCTGTGCTGTCTTCAAATTTCATATCTCTCCTTCCCTATTTAACATTTTGAATTGGGTATCCCATGGGGATTTTAAACTCAGCATGTCCAAAACTGAACTCATTTTTTCCCCAACTCCTCCCTTCTTTGCCATTTTTTAATCCCCCTGGACAGTACCACCCTCTTCCCCCTCACCCAGACCCCCAATCTAGCTTCTCACTCTCATTCCTTATGGCCAACCTGTTGCCTCACTCTGTCCGTTTCACCTCCATAATATTTCTCATATGTCCCCTTTCCTCTGACACTGCTACCCCTCTAGTACAGGTCTTAATCACTTCACACCTGCCCTATTGCAACATCTGCTTGTGGACCAGCCTGCCCCAAGGCTCTCCTCGCTCTAGTCTTCTGTCAAATTGATCTTCCTAAAACACAGTTCTGACCTTGCCATTCCCCCTATACTCCTTTCACCTTCCAGGTTCTCTATACCTTAGACCTTATCACACAGTTCAATCTAATGACACTGACCTCCTTGCTGTCCCTCTGGACAATACCCTTGATTCCAAATGGACTCAGAATTTTTCACTGGCTATCCTTCACACTTTGAATGCTCTTCCTCTTCATCAGACCTATAGAATGAATGCTCTTCCTCCTCATCTTCACCTCCTAGTTAAAATCCTACCTTCAATGAGAAGCCTTTCTCAACTCTCCCTGATTCTAGTACCTTCCCTCTGATATTATTTCCAATTTATCTGTTGTTTGTATAAAACTATTTGCATTTTATCTCTTCCATAACTGAATTGTCTTCCTTTCCCTTCCCTTCTCTTTCCTTCATTCTGCTCTCTCTCTCTCTCTCTTTCTTTTTTTCATATCTCCATAGTTGTTGTTTATTGACTGACTGAGTGTGGGTTGGCTTTGGGTCACTTGCTTCACTTTAAATACCTCAAATTCCCCTAGGCCTGGGCATGCGGACACATGTATCTTTCTACAGGCACTGAGACAAAGGTACTTAGAAAGCCTTCTGTGCCAAGTAGGGCCTGTTCTGAGGGTTTATACCTACTATCAGAACCGGATCTGGGTTTATATGGAAACCATCATTCCCAAGATGCTTAGCGTGGTGAATTGTAGTCAGATTTCTTTGCCAATCACTTTGGGATTGAGCAGAGATTGATCAGACTGAGTCGAGAAGAAAAGGATCTGAAAAAGGTGAGGTTTCCTCAGCAGTTTGTCTCAAAATGTCCCAAATCCGCTGTCTCATGTTTGTGCAAACCCTTCCCTTCAAAGGGGTGGGGATGTTCTTTGGTCACCAGACTCCTATATCCTGGTCCTTTTTTTTTTTTTTTTTTTTTTTTGGGGGGGGGGTTTGGTTTGGTTTTGTGATAACATTACTCTAGAGCAAAGAGCAATCCTTTCTACATTCTAGGTTTTTGTCCTCCCCCTCAATTTGCTTTGGAGTAAACATTCCAAGAATTTGGAATATCATTAGCATTCTGGATCCCTATCTCTCTATCTTAATGAAGTATGTAGATAGTTTCATTTGGGGTCGAGCTGGGCTGGAATTTCCTTTCAAATAAAGTTCTAAAAATGAAACTGAGATGGGGTCTTAAGTTCCCCCAAATGATAAGACTTTGATTTTAGGAGATAGGAAGCAGATAGAATGAAAGAGCAAATAAAGGCAACTGAGTAGTGCAGGTCTCAGAGTCAGGAAGATCAGAATTCAAATTAGTCCCCAGAGACTTAATAGTTGCATGAGCAAATAACCATCTATTGGGAGCTGATAGGAAACTTGGAGTCACTGAATGCAAACTCCTCAAAAAGGAGTTTGAGATATTAAAGTGAAGCAAGTGACCCACAGCCAACCCACACTCAGTCAGTCAATAAACAACAACTATGGAGATAGGAAAAAAAGAGAGAGAGAGAAGAAGGAAGGAAGGAAGAAAAAGAAAGAAAGACCTGCAGAGGGGTTAAGTGACTTGCTTAGGGTCACAATGCTAGTATCTGAGACAAGTGTGGAAGCTAGCTAGACTTTCCTCCTGATGCCTTATTACTACACATGACTTCACTTCAATATCATCTAAGTGTATTCATCCCGATGGGAGGGAGATAGTGTTTTTGAAAGTTCCTTATGCTACTTGGTTACAATATTTCTCCCCTCCCATCCTCCATTCTCCCTCCCTGTCCTCTATCATTTAGCATCAAGGAGGATGCCTTGGGAGGAGCACAGAGCCAAGACGGAAGTGAGCTTTGAAAGAAACTTCAAGGTTTACAGACACACCTTCATCACCTCACTTATGGGCTATAATAGCTTGCTGGATAGTCTCCTGCCTCAAGACTCTCCCAATCCCAATCCTCCAGGGATCTGGCAGATTTATCTTCCTAAATCAGCCAGCTATTCACTAAATGGATAGGTCCATGTCCAGGATCAGATAGAAAATCTATTTTTTCATTCAAACCCCTGTATAATCTGATCCCTTCCTCTCTTTCCAACCTCCTTACTCCTTAAATCCACCTACCCACCCCACAGTCCCCAAATACTCTTCCTTGCTGCAGCATCCTACTTGTTTCTTCACAGGAGATGCCCCATTTGCCAGGGCTGTGTTTCCACTGGCTATTTCCCAGGCCTAGTAGGTTCTCCCACTTCATCTCCACCTCCTGGCTTCCTTCAGTTCCCAGTTAAAATTCCACCCTTTCCATTCCCCCTAAATACTAGTTCTTCTCCTCTGAGACTATCACCGATTTATCCGGTCTAGTGCATGCTTGTACATTTGTTTTTCTGCTGCCTCACTCCTTAGACTGAGGGCTCTTGGAGACCTTTTTTTGTTTATGTTTTTGGTCTTTGAATTCCCAGCACTGAGCACTTAATAAATGCTCATTAATTACTTCATCAACCAAGCAAAAGGCATTTAAGTGTCTACTATATGTTCTGTAACATTCAAATTCTTCTTCAAAGGGTTGTTGTTGTTCAGTCATTTCGGTTGTAAAAATTTCCTTTACTTATATGGTTGTGTCCACTACCAGTGCTGGGGGTACCAAGAAAAAGGAAACCATCTTTGACTTTGGGGAAACTTACGTTTTCTTGGGGAAAGACAATACATAGAAGAAAAAAATAAATACAAACTGATTTGACTTTTATTTTGAGAGAATATTATCCTTGAAAGATGAGGAAGGGATGCCGATGAAATTAATCGGAAGAAAATTAATGTGGACAGAGACTCTAAGGATCTGGATTTGAATTTAAGATGTTGCATTACTACCTTAAGTGACTTTGGAGAAGTCCCTTTTTCCTAATTTTTTTTTAAATAAAGAAGGATAGGAGTCATCTGGGAACCTCAGAAGTTTCTTCCAGCTCTAGATTTATGATGCTAAGAGCCTGAGTCCTTTTCTTCCCATATCCCTTCTCTAAAAAATGAGGGGGCTCCCTTAGGCCAAAGAATTGCTACTCCATATAGCAGGGGTCCTCAAACTCTGGCCACGGGCCAGATGCAGCAGCTAAAGATGATTATCCCCCTCCCCCAGGGCTATGAAGTTTCTTTATTTAAAGGCCCACAAAACAAAGTTTTTGTTTTTACTATAGTCCGGCTCTCCAACAGTCTGAGGGGACAGTTCTAGCCCCCTATTTAAAAAGTTTGAGGACCCCTGTATATAGGATCAAGTAACTGAATATGGGGCTCACGAAAAATTTGGCAACAGTAAAAGATATCAAATATTCTGCCAAGATTTAACTCCTTATATGAAAATAAATAAGCAACTCATCTCATTAGAATTATTTTCAAATAAATTTTTTATGATTTATTATCAGTAAATGTTTGATTTGCATGCCTGTTTTATATACCTACATATCTTGGGTCACATAAAATTTCTCTGGTTAAAAAGGGGGAACAACATTTTCCAGTTGATAAATGGTCAAGGGATATGAACTGACAATTTTCAGATGAAGAAACTGAAACTATTTGTAGCCACATGAAAAAGTGCTCCAAATCACTATTGATCAGAGAAATATAAATTAAGACAACTGAGATACCACCTGATTGACTAATATGACAGAAAAAGATAATAATGAATGTTGGAAGGGATGTGGGAAAACTGGGACACTGATACATTGTTGGTGGAACTGTGAACTGATCAACCATTCTGGAGAGCAGTTTGGAACTATGCTCAAAAGGTTATCAAACTGTGCATACCCTTTGATCCAGCAATGTTACTACTGGGCTTATATCCCAAAGAGATCTAAGAGAAGGGAAAGGGACCCACATGTGCAAAAAATGTTTGTGGCAGCCCTTTTTGTAGTGGCTACAAACTGGAAACTGAGTGGATGCCCTTCAATTGGAGAATAGCTGAATAAATTATGGCATATGAATGCTATGGAATATTATTGTTCTGTAAGAAATGAGCAGCAGGATAATTTTCAGAGAGGTCTGGAGAGACTTTTGTGAACTGATGCTGTGAAATGAGCAGAACCAGATCATTATACACGGTAACAACAAGATTATACAATGATCAATTCTGATGGACATGGCCCTCTTCAACAATGAGATGATTCAAACTAGTTCCACTTGTTCAGCGATGAAGAGCCAAATACACCAAGAGAGAGGATGGTGGGAACTGGGTATGGACCACAGCATAGCATTCCCATTCTCTCTATTGTTGTTTGCTTGCATTTCGTTGTTTTTTTTTTTTTTTTTTTCCCACAATTTTTTTCTTCCTTCTTGATCTGATTTTTCTTGTGCAACAAGATAACTATAAATATGCATACATATATTGGCTCTAACATGTATTTCAACATATTTAACATGTATTGGACTACCTGCCAGGTAGGGGAGAGGGTGAGAAGGAAGGGAAAATTTGGAACAAAAGATTACGCAAGAGTCAATGTTGGAAAAAATTATCCATGCATATGCTTTGTAAATAAAAAAGCTTTAATAATAAAGGGGTCACAAGAGGAAAAAGTTTAAGAAGCCCCACCCTAGATGAATTCTAAACATCCTTCTTCCTTGTAGTTTGTGAACCTGGGAATGGACTATAGATTTGAAAAGCAAGAGAGTTCCCCGAATGTCAGGCTGTCAGAGTAACTATTGTCTTAATGTTGCCTGATCTTTCTATGGTCCTTTAAAGTTGGCAATCGGCTTTCTAGCCTGTCAGACTCATTTGAGCCCCACAACTGTTGTGTAAGAGGTGGCCTGGGGTGGCAGAGGCAGGAAGGTCTACACTCAGATGCCACATCCCATGGCTTCCTAGTTTCTCTGCCTTCCTTTTTACAATCACATTATATCGTGGCATCTTTCCCAGGCAGTGCCTCCGAATCAATGCTTTATCCTCTAAGAATATTATGGAAACTGTATTCATGCCATCACATAGGTTTGCTCTCCTCCATTAGACTGTGTCCTCCCTAAGGGAAGGCTCTTCTTTTTTCTTTCTTTTCTGCATGGCCAGTGTTTAAACAGAATCTGGCACACAGTAGGCACCTCATATCAATTGATTGCTTGTGAGATCTTGGGGAAAAACCCAATTTCAAATGAACCCAAATACCATTCCTATTTACAGATCGGATGCCAATCAGCCCCAGGATGCCAGTATCCCTAGTGCCTCCCCAGTAGGAGTTCCCAACACAGCTGAAATCACAGATCTGAAATCCTCCCCCTGATTTCCCTTCAGAAAAATCCTGCAAGATAAGACTCTATAAATATTAACATCCTCAAGTACTTAGTGGGTTTTTGTCTGTCTTTGGGGCCCTAGTGCTTAGTACAGTCTCTGGACCAGAGTTGTTGACTGACTGATTGCGTCTCTGCACCCCCCCTCCCCTCCCGATTTGGTGACTCCATTTAATATTTGTGGTTACACGCCTAAGTATTATTGTGGATCTGGCATTGGATCTTTTATCAGTGATTCCATATTAAGGTTGATTTTTCTGGAAGTCAGGGATGTCACATCTGTCACATTCAGTAGGTGGGTCCTATTTCCCTTCTCCCTTCCAGGAGATCCTCAACTAAAATCTGCTAGGCCATTTGTCTGGGATATGATGTCAACTGTAGTTTCCTTTCAACTCTGGGGAGCTAATATATTAAGCACCTACTAAGCTCAAGGAACTGGGTTAGTCTCTAGGGACAAAAAGACAGGATTTTCCTTAATTTCTATGATTCTGTGAAACTTTTCATTCGGTTGGAAAGACTGTTTCTGCATCCCCTAATCCCAACTTTTCTTTATGTTTTCAAGGGCAGTAGACCATTTCACAAAAGGGGAGACTGAGGCAATAAGCAAGATTTCCCACTGGACAGAATCAGAAAGAAATGGTCCTGATGAGGAACACTCCCCACCATGACCACCAAATGCAGAAAAGCTGGCAGAGGTAGCGAGAAATTAAGAAGTCATTGGATTAAGGTTGCACGCCAATACATGTCTGAGGCTGGGTTGGCCATCCATACTGACTCCTTATAAAGTGGCAATGGCCACTCATTGGGCAGGCTTAAAGTTAAACAGGTACGTCAACAACCAAGCCAACTACTTAGTGTGGGTGCTATTATGCCCACTTCCCAGAAGAGATGGAGGCTAAGGGAAGACTGAGTGGCTTGGCTAAAGTCACACATACACAGAGCTAGCAAGCATCCTGGCCAGTTCTCCCAGGCCTAAGTTATAGTCCCAGAACTCTCCCCCTTCCCCCTAAGAGTTTGCGCCCACGTGCACACATACACACACAGCAGTGCCCTGGGAGTTCTCATTGGTTGCTGAGAGATTCTGGTGAATGGAGCTGAGAAGATTCATTCTGATGTGTGATATTTTCCCCTTAAAAACAAGCCATACCCAGAGGAAACACTCATTTTCAAGCTTCTGTCACTAAGGATATATAATGGCTGGAGCAGAGGGTCTCAGGAGAGGGAAGAGAAGGCTCTTTCTCATGTAAGAGGCTGCCCGGCTCCCTTACTTGGGTCCCGGCTAGAGCAGCAGATCTCTTGGCTCAGGGGATTGTAAGGGTCTCTCTTGGGACAGGCACTTCAAGGTTCAGAAACCGGAACGATCTCTCTCTCAGCAGGGATTTGGGGTCTGGAGGTTTGCTCTCCTTAAGCACCAACCCTCTCCCTCGAGGAACTCTCAGCTCACAGGATGCCAGAATTGTGCCTTTACCTGGATTGATTCATTCAGTCCTTCTCTCTTACGCTCTGCGTGAGATCTGGGCTCGGCTAAGACAAGGGACAGCAGCAGCAAGTGGCCGCCAGGAGGAGGACTGGCCTTTGCTATGGTGAGACTAGAAGGCGGCTTATTAGACAGAATTGAACTAGTCTACCCTTGAGCCTGGCCTTGAACTCAACCTGCACAGCCCGTAAAAGGAGCCTCGATCTGATATCTCTAGAGCCACCTGGGTCTCCGGAATCTGGCCCAGTCTCCTTGTTATGATTGCCTGCTGAAAAGCACTCCGTTTTTCATGTTCCATAATTGGCGACGTGATCATATCTTCCACGCATTTAGTTCCCTAACGTGTGGTATCCAGTAGGAGATAGATAGAAAAAGATAGTTCCTGCCCTTTTGCAACTCACAATCTAGAAGAAAAAGATACATAGTCAATTGAGAAGGAAAAGATACATCATCCATTTCTGAATATTGATCAGTTATCTGTAACCAATCAGCATTGAACTTGGTAATAAGGATCCACAGAGATACAAGAAGATACAAAACAAACAAAACTACCTGCCGTCTGTCCAGGACGTTACATTGTTTTGGGGAAGAATAACTTGTGTACAGAGAAGTAAGTAGCCACCAAATATCTACAAAGTAACTTGTTTGGGCAGGGGAAGGACCCGATCCTCATTACCTTTCTATCTTCCCTTCCCGGTGCCTTTTCTGGCACTGGGCCCAGGCTGCCAAGAAGCTGGGAAATTTGTTAAAGAAGCGGCATTTCAAAGCATCCAGGCGACGCTCCCGGGATGAACTATTTGTTGGAAAAGAGCGGTGTCTGAGGCTTAGGAGGAGTGGTAAAGTGCACCGAGCTGTGGGATCTTGGCCCGCCCGTGTTGGAATCCAGCATCAGAGCTGTGCTCTGGCCATGGGAGGCTCTCTTTGCCTCTTACGGGATCTTTTCCCCTTTAAGAAGGGAAGGCGAGCTTAGTAATCGTATGTTCTCCTTGTGTTTCTTTAGAAAAGTCCAGTTTGAAGAGATCTGACAAAGCGAAGACCTTGCAGGTATTACTCCTGCCCCCTCTCTCTCTCCCCCCTGACCCCCCCTGACAGTTGGTTAGGGTTTATACCTATGATTTTCAGAAAACTCCTGGTCTGCTGCCCAGGGCTGCGGTCACAAGTCTTTCTCTAGATCCTGACTAGAGACTTTTGAGTCCCGTTTGCCAAGCCCGGCCCGGCCGGCTCAGCCGGAGGCAGCTCATCAATCAGATGTGCCCCCCACTGATGATTTTTTTTTTCCAGTCATAACAGCCCAAGACCGGCTCATTGACAGCGTATGGGTCACTAAGCTCAACCGGGTCCCGATCTCAATTTCCATCTCCATTTCCCTAATTGAAGGCAAGGAGAGTTGTTCCTTCGAGGAAACGGGGAGGCCTCTGGGTGTCCCTCGATGAGGAAACTGAGGGCACTCGGCACGCCAGGTTGGGAGAACTTGTCCCAGGGGCTCGGGGCTGGGGTACAGGAGCTGCATCTTGCTCCTGCCTGGGCACTTGCCCTCTTGGGGCCTGGCAGGGACCGAGGCCCGGGCGGGGGAGTCCCCGTCCCCGGGAGGGAGCCTCCGAAAGGACCCGTCCTTTCTTGGGGATGCACCTGCCAACACACACAGGACGGGCAACACGGGGCTGACCTCGCTCTCCGAGTGACCAGCTGGCTGCCAGGCCAAAAGGTCACGGGCAGCAGCAGTGTCAGGAGGATGGACAATGGCCGGGACGGGGAGAGGGGAAGCAGGGTGGGGACTCTCCTCCGTCTTAAGGGCCGAGGAGATGTTGGGGTGAAAGGCAAGCAAAGCAGGTGCACTGCCAGGCCCAGCCCCCATTTCCTCTCTCTTTCCCTTCCCTCCCTTCCCCCCTTTTCCCTCTACCCTCCCCCTCCTCCAAGGAAAGGACCTCCCAACTACAGCTGGCAGAGGGGAGGAGAAAAGGGGGGCGAGGAGGAGGGGGAGCGCGCTGGCCGCTGGGGCCCGGGAGGAGCCGCACGTGTGCGCCGTCCCGGGCGGGGGAGTCCCCGGGAGAGCACGTGCCGCGGCGCGCGGGGGGCGGGGAGTCCCGAGGAAGCTCGAGCCGCCGCCGCCACCGCCGCCGCCGCCTCTGCCCCGTTGCCGCTGCTCCTGCTGCTGCTGCTGCTGCTGCTGCTTTCTCCTCCTCCTCCTCCTCCGCCTCCGCGGCCCCCACCTCCTCCCGCTCCCGCTCCCGCTCCCGCTCCCGCTCCGGCTCCGGGCCCTGGCTGGGGGGGGGGGGGGTGGCTCTAACCCTCGGCGCCGGGGACTCCGGGAGGCGCCAGTAGCGGCGGCAGTGGCTCTGCGGAAACTTTGCCCCCCGGCCGGCCGGCCGGCGCTCTGCCGCCAGCCCAGAGCCCAGCACCCAGCCTCGCCGCCTCCTCCTCCACCCCCCTTTGTGTGCCCCGCCCCGGAGGCGGTGGCGGCGGGCAGGTCGGTGCAGTCGGTCCTCTTCCGGCTCCGGGCTGGGGGAGGGGGGAGGCTCCGAGGCCCTGGAGGGGGGAAGGAAGGAGGGGGACTGGGCTGAGCTGGGCCGGGGGCCGGGAGCCGGGGGAGCGGGCGGGCAAGAAGGCAAGCGGGCAGACCGGCTGCCGCGGGGGAGGGGGCCGGGAAATCGGCCCCAGTCGAGCCTGGGCTCGGGGCACGACCCTGCCCCGGTGCCAGCGGGGTGAGCAGGCGGGCCGGACGAACGAGGGCGGGGGAGGCGGCGGTGGCGGCGGCTGCGGCGTCCTAGCCTAACCTAGCCCGGCTCGGCCAGCCCGGCCCGGCTCGGGGGCGGCGGCGGCCGCTACATTGTTGCACGGGGGCGCTGCGGGAGAGATACAGTACTGTAGCGGAGCCAGGGCGGGGAGGGGAGGGAGGGGAGGAAGAGAAGCAGGAGGGGTGGGGAGCGCCGGGCGGGGGGCGGGGGAAGCCGCCGGGAGCCCGAGCCGCCGCCGAGTTCCCAGAACAAAGGAGCCCGAGCGGCGGCGGTGGCAGCTGCGGCGCGCGGCGGCCGGCCCCTCCAGCCCTCCGCACCCCGCGCACCCGGCCGTCCTCCCCTCACCCCCGCTCCTTGTGCTGCTTCTCGGGGCCGGCCACAAGGCTCCAGGACCGGCGTGTGGGGGGGAGGGGGGCGCCGCTCAGCCACTGGGGCCGGGGCCTAGGAAGGGGGATCCCTACCCCCACCTCTCCCCCGGAGGGAGGGTGAGGGGCAGAAACCCCCTAACCTTTCAGCGCCTGCCAGCTGGAGGAAAACTTTTAATTTTTAACTACTGAGAGACCCTCCCCCCCCCGTGGGGGAGGCCGGCACCCCCACCCACCCCCACCCCCGGAGAATTTCGGGGAAAAAAGGCTGCCGAAGGCTCCTAGGGCCCAACTTCCTTGGAAGTCCCCCACGAGGGGAGGAGCCTTCCTCATCTCCCCCTCCCCACTTTAGAACCGGGCCTTCGGTAAATATCAGTGCCTCCCCCCCCCCCGCTCTCTCCCACCCCCAACTCCCCAGCGCCCCAAGCCAAGGGTACGAGGCTAGTCTAGGTTTGGTCGTGTGCCCCTCCCCCGAAATAGGAAAAAAAAAAGATTTGGGAAAGTTGTCCCTGATCCCAAGGTGATGAGCCTCTCCCCCCACCCCTTCTCTCTCTGTTCCTCTCCCAGGCTGAACCACCTTCGTTCCACTTCATCCTGGTTCCTGGAAGAGAAACCCCACCCCCACTGAGAAGCCCTCCCCTCCCATTACCAGCCAGCAGTCCCCCGTTCCCCACCCAGCCTCCTTACCTGGTGCCCCTGGCACCGCCTCAGGGAGGGTGAAGGACGGCACCTAGGGTCAGAATGCTACCATCCCAGGAGGCTGCTGCTGGTGTCCTTCCCCGCATCCCAGGCCCCGGCGAGTGGGAAAGTGGCCCCCAGCTGTGCCAGACCCCGGTGGGTCATAGGAGGTGAAGAGCAGCCGAGCTTGTAAGGAAGCCTGGTGGACGGCGGCAGCTCAACTCTTTGGCTTCAGGTGTGGAGGCCCTTCCCTGAAGTGTCGGCAGCGGGTCCTATGTCCCCCCCTCTGGCAGTGCTATGAGCCATTTTCAGATGCCAGTTCCCATCCAGCAGGAGCCCCCGGGCCTTCCCAACTTCCCTCAGGGCAAAGTCATGCCGGGGAGCTTCCGAGGGGCCGGGCTCCCCGTCGGGGTGGCAGGGAGCACAGAGCAGCAGCCCGGGGGGTTTGGAGATGGCCGCAAGAAGCGCAAGCGCTGTGGGATGTGTGAGCCCTGTCGGAGACTGGAGAACTGTGGGGCGTGTACCAGTTGCACCAACCGGAGGACCCACCAAATTTGCAAACTTCGCAAGTGTGAGCTGCTGAAGAAGAAAGCCAGCCTGCTCAAGGAGGTAAGCCACCCGGCAGGCAGAGGGAGGGGGTCCCCCTGGCACCGGGATGACCCCCAGCCTGGTGCCATCGGGGTGAGCAGGTGCACCGAAAAGTCCCATCTGGCACGGAGCGAGCGTGGCACTGGAAAGTTCCCGCCTGGCATGGGACTGGGAGGAAGGACCAGGGGATTCCTTGGCAAGGCCCGTGGGCCAACTTTGGGTGGCCCTTTTGGAAGGTGTTGGAGCAGTCACGGGGAGGGTGGCGAGGGGGGGAGGGTCCAGCAGCCATGCAGGGTTAACAATCTGGCAAAAAAAATCTGACACTCCCTGCCCAGCCACTTAATCTTGGACAGCTGTGAGCCATTAGCCTCTTCTTTGATGTTTTTCCTTAATTTGCTTGGAGAGGAGAAGGCAATCGGCTGCCTCGGCTTCTCCTTTCTTGGTGACAAAATGTGAGGTGCTTTTAACCAGTTACGGAGGAGATACCTGTGAAGCGGGCAATGACACAGGTGCAGGGGCCACTGGGAGGGGTGGGATGTCCAGCTTGAGTAGCATGTGGCTTTTTGTTTCTGGAGGTTGGGGGGGGGGGCGCAAGACCTTCAACTGAACTTGAATGGGCATCTAATGCCAATGTCAGGCGAGGGAAAGCAGTGACGGGCACCTAGGTTCTGGGAAAGTCTCCCACGATCCTCCGTCAAGGACGGCAGTCTACTCTGGTTGTCTTTGACAGGCTGTTTGTCTTTATCCCATTCCTCTCTCCATCTCAGAAGTCCTAGATATGGAGCCTTAGGACAGGGAGGGTACAGCAGAAAAATTACTGGACTTGGAAGGGCTGGTTTAAACTCTCAGCTCCGCTCCCAGACATGTGGCCCTTGGTCAAAACGTTTAACTTCCCTGAGGGACGTCAGCCTCTCTAGCTCTGTATCCATGGTCCTCAAACCAGATGGATTTTGAAGTCCTTTTGAGCCCTGAACTATACTTGGATTTGAGGGTGGTTTTTTGGGGGGGAGGTGGAAGGCAGGAAAGGAAGGTTAAGGAAAGAGAATAGAGGGGAAATGAGACCTAAAGAATGGCAGACCATCCGTTTGCTTTTCCATCCTCCTGCCCGGTCCCTTGCACCCAATTCCTATCTGTTGTGAGCGGCTACAGACAGTAGGTTTGGGGGTGGGGGAGAACGAGAGCTTTCAGCAGTAGAAGGGATGGTGCAACGAAGCCCTGACCTGGGGATTCCTTGACAGCTCAAGCATCGGAAGGGGGACTCCGGCCCCTTGGGAGCTATTGGAGTAGACGCGGCTCTGTTAGAGGCTCTTTCCTGTCAGAGAAACTGGGCTGAGGGTAATACCGGAGCTGCCCTCCCCATTACTAATCCCCTCCCCCTCAATGAGAGAACTCTAGAAAGAGGGTCCCCCCCCCCCCTCCTTCTGAGAGCAGGGATGGGCACTGCCATTAGAATTTGATTTTTCTATCTGTTTAACTACAAGGTGAGATTGCATCCCAAGCTTCCAGTCCAGGTTTACAGCAGATGCTCAGGTCACATCGTTCTTTCTAATCCTGGGGCTACAGTTCTATGTTGCCATCTGGAGGAGTTTTGGTTAAAATTTGGCAGCATTTGTGAAAGCACCTACTATGTGTGAGCCCTTGGATCTGGAACTTTAGGATGGAGATATCCCCCAGATTAAGAGGTGGAAGAGACCTGAGGTCCCCCTCAAGTTTATGGATGAGAACACTGAAACCCAGGGAAGTCAAATGTTCTAAGTTCTGAAGCTAGCTGCAGTTCTAGAACTAGTAGAGACTTTAAGTGTTTGAGGCAAATCCCTTCATTTTACATTTTTAAGAACCTGAGGTTCTGAGGAGGTCGAGTGGCTTGACCCTGGAAGATCCCATCTAATTAGTCAATTTTAGAATTTACTGGTTGTAACCCAGTGGTACTTGGGCCTAATTTTCTGAAAATTATTTTTACTTATTTCATTAACTATTTTCCAATTGGCAATCATTTTTTAAAAATTGTGTTCCAAATTTTCTCCCTTCCTCTTAGCCCTCCGCTAACCTTGAGAAGACGAGCAGTTTGATATCCATTATATCTGTAAATCACTCAAAACCTATTTCCGTATTGGCCATATTGCAAAAGAAAACACAAAATAAAGCAATAAAAATAGGGTTTGATAAAAGGTATGCTTCAATTTTCACTTAGGGTTTAATTAGTTTTCTGTCTAGAGGCCGATGGCATTTTTCATCATGGGCCCTTTGAAATTGTCTCGGGTCCTTGTCTTGTTCGCAGTTGATCATTATAAAATGTTGGCTATTACCGTGTACAATGGTTTCTTGGTTCTACTCATTTCACTTTGTATCAGTTCATGTAAGTCTTTCCAGATGTTGTTCTTATAGAACAATTATACCCCGTCACAGTGCATTCAGCCTTTCCCCAGTTGGTGAAAATTTCCTCTATTTCCAATTTCCTGCCATTACAAAAAGAGCTACTCCAAATATTTTTGTTTAAATAGATCCTTTTCACTTTTCCCTCTTTGGGATATAGATCTGTCAGTGGTGTTGCTGGGTCAAAGGGTAGGCACAGTTTTATAGCCCTTTGGGCAAGATGTTCTCCAGAATGGTTAGACTAGGGGAGCTGGCTCTTCTGATTACAGCCAGTGTCCTTTCTACTGGACCATGATCCTTCTGTTACTTGCCTTTGTCTACTTGATCAATCTTCAAAGACAGGACCACCCTTCTTCACTCTTAGAAGCACAGCCTAGCCTTGGGTAAATGATTTAGCCCTGGGAGATCATCTAAATCCACCCCTTGAATCTCAGCAATTGGCCTTACCAGATTTAATTCCTCCTAGCAACCCTCTGCCCAGCCTTAGCCCTCTCCACCACCATTAAGTCAACCGCCATTTATTTATTACATTCCTATTTCTGGGCCCTGAAACCAAGTGGAGGGCCTGACCTTGAGGAGGCTCTACTCTAATTTCAGGCCGATGACCTTCCTTAGAGGCTGCTAATCCAGTTTAATCTGGACAAAATTTCCCTCTCCAACCAACATTAACTGGGAAATGAGCATTCCTCCTTTTCTGGAAGGACTCCATTAAGGGGTAATTCCCCTCTTCCTGGAGCAGTCCAACTTACTTTGTGGATTAGGGTTAGTAGGTGGGGCCCGTTTGCCCTTTTGTCTTGTATCCCCTATACCCACCACGGTGCCTGCACACAGCTGGTGCTGCTTAAATGCTTGTTGAACTTCCAAAAATGTTTTGTTCCAAAGTGAATGAAAACTATACTCCCAATTATCCTGATTTGGGAAGAGTGAATTGGGCCAGATACTCATTTCTCTCCACCCATCTGTGATAAGGGCGCATTCCTTTAAGAAAAGCCAAGAGTGAAACGAGATAGAGGCAATAGGCAAACCCTGTTTGAGGACCAACAGATTTTTCCCTCCTAGGTTAACTTTCTACTAGTCCTCCTATCCCCAACCTGCTCACTGTCCTAATTTCAGTTCTAAATTCTCTCTAACCTTTTCCTTCTAAAATGGAGCTCACAATAATAACCCTTCTTCTTAAGGACTAGCCTGGCCAGAACAGAAGATAGAGGGCCCCCTGGCTTTCTCTTTTCTAGAAAGATAAGCCTTTCCTTAATGCTTTCCTAGAATCTTTCTAACGTTTTTGGCTTTGATGTCCCATGGTTCTGAGACATTTGGGATTCAAATTCTTGACAAGCTGGACATACTTCTGCTTGGTTCTAGTCAAATTTTTGAACTTGAGTGTACAGATTTACATTTATCCCTCTTGAGTTTTGTTAATCCATTCAACCAGTCATTAAGTCTGTGGATTAGCTGTTTCCCCACCCCACTTAAGGTGGGGCAGGCTTTTCTACCATTTCCCTATCACTGATATCATCATTGCATCCACCCTAAGCCATGGACTTATCTTTTCCCCTATGTAGCTGGACTGGAGCCCTTCCTTCTTGTCTGTCCTTAGCTTTCCTTGTCTGCCTTAACTCACTGATATCTGGGTAAGCCTGATGTTCTTGGATGGTCATTAGCATTTATATTCAACTTCTCTTACCATTTTAGTCTCCATTCTTTCTCTTTCCCTTCCTCATCTGAATTGTTCTGGGTTTCTTCAAAATTCCGTTTTGGAGAGCTTTGCATTTCCCCTAGAAATTTCCTCTAGAACTGGAGTTTCAGTTGGATCGGCTTTTACGAGAACGAATCTAAAGCATTTTCTCTCCTCGCCTTTGTGTCTTTGAATTTCCAGCTTCCTTCAAAGCATGGAGCAGAGGCTACCTTGTTCATGAAGCACTTCCTGATTTCTCCTTTCTTCCCCAATCATGCCTCAATGTGCTCTCCTTTTAGAAATCACTTCATGTTTATTCTTTACTTTCTTGTTTCTATAATTCATTCTCCTAAGAATATAAGCTTCGCTCTCTGGGAGAATGAAGAAGATTCATGTCACGCTTGATTTTATCCTCCAAATTAGTATAATACTCCAACATAGCATAACTCAATCGATGTTTATTGAATTTAAATAAATTCAGGAAAGGGGTATATGTGTGCGTATGGGGGGGGGGGGTAAGGAGGGGTTATCCAAGTCAGCAGACCTGAAGAATGGTATCATAGAATGGTAGAGATGGAGGTGACATTGGAGATCATCAGCTCCCCTCCCTCTCATTCTACAGAGGAATCAACTTGGGGTTTAGGGAAGGAAACCAATTTACTTTTGGCAGGAAGCCCAAGGTCATGGTCTCTCTCTTTTACTCCTGGCTTTTCTTTGGGGACTTTCAAAGTGGAAAGCACAACCAGAAAGTGTTGGTAGTTTTGAGGGTACCTAGCTAGCCATGATTCACTGATTAGACCTAGCTAGCTTCGTCCCCTTCCTTAGTCCTGTGTACTCCCATTGAGCTGTTTTGAGGATATCCTTTCCCCTCCTTCCCTTCTCTTCCCTAGCCAAAAATCTCACAGAGAAGAAAAGAGAATTTTAGAGAGGCTAAGGACACACTGGGAACTTCAACTCTGGTTCCTTCACTCTCCAGTCTTGACAGCTCGATGTTGCCTATGTCTAAAATGCTTTCCTCGATTTCATAGGGAGAGATAACTACACATGTGATTCAAGTCTTTTAGAGCCTCTTTAAACACATACACTCCTCTATAGCAGACTATAGACATTTTATTAGTACCTTTTAACCTTAGTCATTTCAAGGTAGTTGGTGGCACAGGGATAGAGCAGTGGGCCTGGATTGGGAAGACCTCAATTCCAACCTGACCCCTGACATTGATTAGATATGTGACCTAGGCAAGTTGTTTAACTGCTGTCAACCTCAATTTCCTCAACTGTAAAATGGGAATAATAGCATCTACCTCCCAGGGCTGTTTTGAGGCTCAAATGAGATAACATCAGCACAGTATTTAACATGGTGTCTTGCACATAATAGATGCTGTTTAAGTGCTTACTCGATTACTTTCTCCATTTCAGTACCCTTCTATGTTGAAGTGATTAAACAAAACACCCAGTACAGTGATCGATTCTGACACTGTATACACTATTCTGTCAGAGTAATCCTCCGCTTCTCTGTCTTGATGGGGAAAGACAGGATATGTTTTACTAGTTCTTCCCTGGGTTTTCCAATTATTCAATGTCCTCCTTCATTTTAGTGATCTTTTCATTTCTATTGTTGTAGTGGGAATAATTAATCTTATTGGATTGACTCCACATTAGTTAATACAAATCTTCACATGTTTCCCTAAAGTTCTTATTCATTTCTTATTCTATTACATTTTTGTACCAGTGGCTTTTAAAAAAAATCCATTTCTGCATCCATAGGCATGTATGACTGACACCAGAAGAAAATAATACCTTTATTTTTACAGCTCTAACACGGAACTGTTCCATCTTCAATCATCTTTGCCAATCTGATAGGAGTTGAAACCTCAACTTAAGTTTTTTATTTTTCTTATTAGTTGTAAATTGAAGCATATATTTGCTCTTTGCAAAACTTCTTTTGAAAATAATTACACCTGGGACAGCTAGATGGCATCGTCCATAGAGCATTAGCCCTGAAGTCAAGAGGACCTGAGTTCAAATCCAGCCTCAAATACTTAATACTTCCTAGCTGTTTGACCCTAGGCTAGTTCGCTAGTTCACTTAACCCCAATTGTCTCGGCAAAGAAATAGAAAGAAAGAAAAAATTACATCCTTTTAACACTTATCTGGTTGAGAATAGCTATTTGTCAGTTGGCTAGATATGTTTGGATATTAAACTTTTCTCCATGCTATTTTTATTGTTAATTCAGTTCCAAATTCTCTCCTCCTCTCCCCTCCATTATTTATTGAGAAAACAAGACATGTAAAATCCATTACCAATAAAAAGTTATGCAAAACAAATTTCCACATTAACCATGTTTCAGAAAACACATACACACATGAAGAGGAAACAGGGAAAAAATGCTTTGATTTGTACTCTGAATCTCTAAATCTCTCTAGGGGGTAGCATTTTTCAGCATCCATCAATAATTTCATCATCACCTTTGGAATTGTGGGTAATTGCACTGATCAGAGTTACCAAGATTTTCGTAGTTGATTGTCTTTACAGTATTGCTATTACTATGTGAACTGTTCTTCTGATTCTACTTGTATCAGTTCATATAAGTCTTCCCACGGTTTTCTGAAATGTCTGTCATCATTTCTTACTGGGAAATGGGTATACCATTTCCCAGCTGATGGGCATTCCCATGTTGTCTGATTCTTTACCACCACAAAAAAAGAACTGCTATAAATATTTTTGTATGTACTTCCCTCTTTAATCTCCTTGGGGCAGGGGTTCTCAAACTTTTTAAATAGGGCCAGTTCACTGTCCCTCAGACTGTTGGAGGGCTGGACTATAGTAAAAACAAAAACTTTTGTTTTGTGGGCCTTTAAATAAAGAAACTTCATAGCCCTGGGTGAGGGGGGATAATTGTCCTCAGCTGCCGCATCTGGCCGTGGGCTATTGTTTGAGGACCCCTGGGGGTATAGAACTAGTAGCAGAATTGCTACCTCACATGACATGCACAGTATAATAGCTTTGGGGACATGGTTCCAAAATGTTCTCCAGAATGGTTAGACCAGTTCACAGTTCCATCAACAGTGAATTAATGTCCCAATTTTTCCACATCCCCTCCAGCATTTATCATTTTCCATTTCTGTCATCTTTGCTAATCTGATGGGTGTGAGATGGGACCTCAGAGTTGTTGAAATTTGCATTTCTCTGGTTTATCAATGCTATTTTTGCAAATATCTTTTCTCTCCTGATGCTATGAAGCCTTCTTG
Source organism: Sarcophilus harrisii (assembly GCF_902635505.1). NCBI lineage: Eukaryota > Metazoa > Chordata > Mammalia > Dasyuromorphia > Dasyuridae > Sarcophilus > Sarcophilus harrisii. Next base: position 9,298,275 of record NC_045427.1, on the reverse strand, counting down.
ATTGATCTAGTTTTGAAGATGCTTTTCCCTTTCTCTAAACACTCAGATGAGTGACTTGATTCTCACATTGATTTCCTGGGGTCTTCTTGGCTTTCTTGCAAGTGGATTCTTGCATTTTTAAAAGTAGATTTTTACAAATTTGCGAGCTCTTGGAGCACAATGACTCTGTCTTATTTCTCTTTGTGTGTCTCTCAGCACCTAGGACAGGGCTTTGTGTAGAGGGTAGGGAGGCTTAGTCAATTTGCTGAATTCAACTAAAAGTGTGTTTGTATTAAATGGGTTCAGGGGTCCAGGTCAGGGTGAATACAATCCTTAAGCCTGAAAGAACATGCAGAAGTGATTGCAGACTTCACATACACACCATGTATACACACACACACACACAAGACATGCTAAACACATGTATCGACACAGCTCATACATAAGACACACATATGTAAATATGCATATGGGCAAGACAGAGAAATCCAGACCATTGATTCAATGTAGATATGTACAGACACAGATGGACTGGTTTTTCCTTTCCTGCCCAAGTTGGAGGGGCACTAACCATTATTTGAGCCACAAGGGAACTTTGACCTGCTCTTTTTCCTACCGGGGTCAGTTCACTCCTTCTTAGGCAGCCTAATGACTTGCTGTTCTGGGAAGCTCCCCTTTATTGCTTCTGCTCTTAGTGTTGACCCTCACTGGGCTTGACCGTTTGCAGCAACTTAGAACTGAGATTATAGGTCACACTACTGTGCTTGGCTCCTGCTCATTACTTTTCTGCCAACTTTTCCAGAAGGCTAAAGCGAGGCAAATGTAGATAAAAAGGGAAAGGGAGACTGGACACCTGCAGAGGAGTGAGCCTCCGTGTCTCTACTCAACTAGATTATAGAAATGCCACAGTAGATTCAATCAATGTTTATGAAGCACTTATTACATGCAGGCTCTGAAATAAGTTCTATTACATACTCAGGACTTCATAAACACTGATTAATCAGAAGACATTTCAAGGCCTTGAAGTAAGTGAGATAAAGGGAGATTTGTTTTATACCAGAAGCTGTGGGGACCAAAGAATGAGAGCTGAAATTTGAAAGCCTCCTAGAGGGAAGTAGAGGTAGACAAGTTGTATGTGGTCTTTGATGGAATGGGATGCTTGGGATGGAACTAGGACCAATGTGGAGAAGATGCAGAGAACAAACTTTGACTGAATTAAAAGCAAAGCTCACCATTAGTTCTTCCAAAGTAGAATGGACTGCCCCAATTGGGGAAGTATTACCCTCTTCCTTAACTTGATATTTTCTCCTTTCCCCCCCCCCCCCAACATGATATTTGCAAGCCTAGGGTATTTAGCTACTCATAGAAGGGATTTTTCTACAGGTTTAGATTGGATGAGTGGTGGGCTTTTCAACCCCGTGATCCTGGAATTTCTCTGTTTATACTTGTTCCTTTGAGGAGGGAGAATGAAAACAAGGGAACCTAGAAAAGCTCTGCCCAGCAGGAGGTGGCATATGGGCTGAGTTTGAAATCCAGTTGTCTGGATTTTGTCCAATTTTGGGAGGGGAAAGAGTAGAAAGTCAAACTGGAAAGGTAAAGATTGTTGAGGGTTTCAAAAATCTGGAGTTCAGCTCGTTGTTGCTGTTGATCAATCGTATCTAAGAAACCATTGGGGAAAAAAGGTTTTGAATAAAGGAATAGCACTGCCAGGGGCAGATTTGTGGTCTAGGAAGATTTTTTTTAGCCACAGTATTAAAAAACTTGTTTGGAGAAGATAGACGTCAGCTGTTAAATAGAGGAGGCAACAAGTACAAATGAAGGCTTTTTAGAAATGGAGGGAACTTGGCTAATTTGATAACTACTAGGGAAGAAGACAAAGAGGGGAGGCAAGGAATGATCGGAGGGGAATGCCAGGATGCGATGTGTTGGATGTTGGCTTTGGTGAAAAATACTGAATTGGAAGCTGAGACAAAGACGGAGGAGAGATGAAGATGGGGTGGTATGGTAATGGTGAGGGCCTTTAGGTTGAGGGATAGGGGACAGATATACTGAATTGATTGAGGAGTTAAGAAGATGATTTGTGAGTCTATAGAAAAGGACGTGGCATTTATTAGGAGCTGACATGGACTAACTAAAGAAAAATTCTTGTCTAATTGATTTCAATTGTTTCTTTGCCATAGTTACTGGATATATAGATTGGGAATATATACAACAGTCAGAACTACACAATTGGATCTCTTAGAGTATGGAGGAAAGACTTTCATGATTTTCACCATTTTTTTTCCGTTATCAACAATTCTCCCCCTCCTCACTATTCCCCATACTGCAAAAAGGGAAATCCTTATAATAAATAAGCACAATCAAATAAAACCATTCCCATATTGACTGGGTTCAAAAATGTGCCTCGATCTGCATGTTCATCATATCTCAATCATAAGATGGGCAGACTTCTTGAACATCAAGTTTCCTGGAGCAAAGAGCTTAAGATTTTCAAAGTTGTTTTAATTTTGTAGCATAAAATGTTTGGCTCTGCTCACTTTACTCTGCATCAGTCCCTTCAAATCTTCCCATTTTTTCTCTGAAACTGGCATGATATTCCCATAAAAGATTACTGAATCCCAGAATTAGGAAATCAAGCAATCAATTCAACCCTTACCTGAAAAAAAAAATGCCCTTCATGGTAACCTGACAGGTGGATAACCATTGAGCCTTTCTTTGAAGGCCTCTACTGAGGGAGAACTCACTGCCTCCTGAGGCATTTCATTTAACTTTTGAGTACCTTAGGAAGATTGTTTAAATTTTATTTTTTAAACTTTAACACCAAGTAAAATGGCCATTTCTATATACATTATAGAATAGAAAAAGAATGTTGTTCCTGAAACTGCAGGCTATTATATACAGCTGACTTTTATTTTTTTAAGCACATAAGAACGTAAAATTTGAACTTTCAGAGTTACCTCACTTGTACATGCTTTACTTCTTGCATGACATTTGGTTTTTTTTGTTTGTTTGTTTTTTAAGTTAACTAAATATTTCTCCTCCTTCCTGCTTTCCTTTTGCTCCACTCCCTTCACCCCAGGAAAAGGTATAACAAAGCTCTTAGAACAAACATTAATAGTCAAGTGAAACAAGTTCCCATGATGATCATGTGCAAAGAATATGGCTTATTCTGCATCTTGAGTTCACCATTGAGTTCAGGCAGGAGGAGGTGGGCAGTTGGCTTTTTTCTCATTCCTCTAGAATTTGATCAGAGTTTTTTTTTTTAAGTTATTTTTCTTTGTGGTGCTTTTGTGTAAATTGTTCTAGTTCTGCTCGCTTCACTCTGTTTCTGCTCATACGGGTCTTCCCAAGTTGTCTCTAAAACTGTCTATTTCGTCATTTTGTCAATAATATCTTATCATGATGGACAGCTAGTGGGATAGCACTGGACCTGCAGGAAAGTACAGTTCAACTCTGGCTTTAGACACTTTCTAAGTGAGTGAACCCTGGCAAATCACTTAACTTCCTGTGCTTCAGTTTTTTCAACTTTAAATAGGATAATAATAGCACCTACTTTTTCGGGGTCATTGTAAGAATCAAAGTGCTTAGTACAGAGCTTGGCACATAGTAAGCACTATATAAATGCTTATTCCTTCTTCTTCCCTTCCCTAATTTCCCCCTCCTTCCTGCTTTTTGTCTGTCCAACCACCTACCTATCACATCTTGATGCCATACTTTGTTTAGCTCTTTATCACTAGCTGGGCACACCCTTACTGACTGGCTCTTTGCCACATCAAACAGTCACCATGAATATTATATATACACAGGATCTTTTCCTCTCTCTTTAACCTTTTGAGGATATAAGTCTAATAATGGCATTGTCAAGTCAAAGGTTATGTGTGTGTGTGTGTGTGTACACCTAAATATGTTAGTGGGAAAGTTTTTTCTTTTCAATAAGCCTAAAATCCACCATTTTGCAACTTGTTCTCATTGCTCCTGGTTCTTACATGTAAGATAAACAGAACAGGAAGGGTCGCTTTCCCATTTAATAGTCCTTAAGTGACAGGCAGAACTGGGGGTGAGGATGAGTGGCAGCCCCAATTTCAATCTCATGTTCTATTTCCCAGTTTTATCATTTTATGAAAAACTCGAAATCAAGTCAATAGTCCTTGTGAAGACAAATTTTAGATCATTTCCTGAAAATAGATTTGTAATTAAAATTTTTTTTAAGGCAATTTGAGTCGGAGACCCTTCGGCTCGCTGATGATGTAATAGAGTTTAGGGAATTCTCGGCTAAACAAGAATGTCTAAACGGCATGGATTAATGGGTTACTGCCAGTCTGGAGAGAGAGCTCTCCTGGCATGCTTCCAGGTTCTGCCCTTGACCCTGCCCTGATCCACATTTGACTTGGATACAGATCTAAGTGCTATGAGTAGCATATTTCCAGATCATACCAAGTGAGGAGCTGGGTGACGGAAGCAGACTGAGACCGAGGGAGGTGGTCCCCAAAGTCGATAGAAAATTCAACAATGAGTTTTTTGTTTTTGTTTTTACATTGGAAGGGACCTTAAAGCTCATGCTCATATTGGAGATGGGAAAACTGAAATCCTGGAGAAGAGTAGTGACCTTATTTAAGGTCATGGAGGGGAGTCAAACCAGGGCCCATCAATCCCATCTGCTTAGACAGGATAGAGTAATGTAACCAGCTTAAGTGAAGATGGGCTAGGAACTCAATGGACTGCCCCCACAGGACTTCTGTTAATTCCTTGCGATAATCAGAACAAAAGAAGCCCGGCCTGATGACATTCAGAAGGCACGATAATGTTATGGCTCTGGATTTCACAGTGGAAGGGGGGAGGTATGAGGGTAGGGGAAGAGTCATCCATCCTATGACCTCATGACTAGATGTCTAAATCAAGTGAAGAACAACTGAGGTGGTTCCAGAAATGAGAGAAACAGCTGAAGAGAGTGGGGGTTTCCTCTTGCCAGTTATATCATTGCCATCTCCTACTACTTGGAGAATAAGGTGTCTACCCAGCTCCCGGGAAATGACAGCTACACAATACAGTCATTCTGTATAACGTAAAGACAATCATCCTAACAATAGGAGCTGTCCATCATTAAAAGAGTTGAACTTTGGAGGACTCTGCTCTGCCTGTCCTGGACATGCTCTAGCAAGTTGGTGATCCTGGAGTCTGAGTTGGAGGATCCTGGAGTCTGAGTTGGAGGCCACCTCAGTCAACCAGTGTCGTGGTGCAGGGGAAACGGCTCTAGCTTTGGAATCAAGACCAGGGTTTGAATCTTAGACATAAATAGCAGTTTGGCCTTGGGTCGTTGCATTATATGACAGGTAGGACTTTCCACATCAAAATTGCAAATCTAATCTTATTTTTGAATTTAACAAATATTTATTAAGTTCTATTACCTGATTCACTAGATCAAAATAATAATAATAATAATAACTGTGCAAAACAATGAAGTGAGACGATCTCTGCTTTCTGGAGAGAGTGAGAACCCGCCGAGTCACTAAGCATTTATTAAGCACTGTGCTAAGTGCTGGGGATATAAATCAAGGCAAAAGAAAAGTTCGTGCTCTCTAAGATCTCACAGTCACAGCTAACCTCAAAATAGTCACGTACAAACAAGATATAGACAACAAGGCATAGCCTGTATGTATGGGAGACAATCAACAGAGGGAAGGCTAGCATTATAGTGAACTGAGCAAGGCTTCTTGTAGAAGGCGAGAAGTCAGGGAAGGAGACAAGGAGAGAGAGAATATTCCAGGTATGGGGAACAGCCAGTGAAAATGCTTGGAGTTTTCATGTCTTCTTAGAGGTACATTAAGGAAATCACCTCTGGGATCAGGAAGCACCATGTAGGAAGACTGGAAGGGTAGGGGAGGAAGGGGCTAGGATGTAAACAGAATTTTAGATATGCTCCTGGAGGTAATAGGGAGTCTCTGGAGGTTACTGATTTGGAGGCGATGGTTGAGGGGAGGAAGGATGGACTGCACGGAGGTAGAGACGAGTTGGGAAACTAGCCAGAAGGCATAGTCCAGATCCAAAGGGAGGAGTTATGGCAGTATCAGAGGAGTTAAGGGGGAGCATATATGGAAGATGTTGGGAAGGTGGAATCAACAAGACTTGGCAAATATTGGCTAGGGGGTGGGAGAGAAAGAATTGGGAATCAATGTTTCAAGTCAAGCAGGATGGCGGAGCTCTTGCCATGATGGCAAAATTGGGACAAGAGAGGGCTTAGGAGGGGGAAGGTCATGAATTAAGTTTTGGACATGCATTTCTAGGTGTCTTCTAGCCCTTTGGAGATGTGAGCTAGAGATCAAGAGAGGGGTTAAGTGCAGCCGTCAATGGATTATGGCATAGGGCACTGGATTTATGGCTTGGGCACCCCTGTCTACATAATGGCTCTTTGTGGTGAAGTGTTTTTTTTTTTTTTTTTTCTTTTGCTAATTTTTCTATCTTTTCTTTCCAACTTTAGACTCTTAGGGCATAGCTTCTCCACACTTTTGGAAGGGATTGTGTGGACTGGGTTTGGACTCATTTTGTGTTCTCTTAGGCCCTGCTGCTGCTTTCTCTAGGTATTAAATATTATTCCAGGATCTCAGGGACAAGTCAGGGTTAAGGCACGTGAGAGAAAGGAGAGAGAAAAGGCATTTATATAATACCTACTGTGTGACAAGTACTGTGATAAGGGCCTTTTACAAATATTATCTTATTTGATTCTCACAATAACCTGCAAGACAGCAGGATTTCAGACTGAACTGTGAATACAGACATAAGGGAGCAGGACAGTTTTTGGCTTTAAGGAGCCTCTAGTCTAATGAGCTAACATAACCCATACAGGTAGCTAGAATTGGAGGGGAGGAATACCCAAAATCCTGGGCTTAGTGCTCCACTTTTTGTTCTTCATTCCAATGACTTTATTTTTTTAAATCAGCAATTCATTCTTTTCCTGGACCACCATCTTTTCTATTCTCCTTGGGTGGCTATGTGGTAGTTTCATGTATTTTTGTTTGTTTGTGTTTTTAATAGAGAACAGAACTGAGTTCCCTGGTTCTGATCGCTGCTTTAACATTGCTAGGCAACCTTAGACAAAGCACTTCAGTTCTTAGGGCCTCAGTTTGCTTGTCTTTAGAGTGGGGAGGGTATGATCTAATGGTCATTAAGGCTCTATTCCAACAATCTCTGTTTTAAGATCCCTCCCAGATGTGCCATTCTAAAATCCCTTCTTGCTCTTATGTTTTCTATTCTAAGATAGTTCTTTTCCATTCTGACTTTACATTTCTCTGTCCTAAGATCCCTTCTAAGTTTTATGCTCCGAGGTCCTTTCTAGCCAATGTGCTGGCAAATGTTTAACAACCAGCCCACAAAAAAAAGGGCAAAAAACATGCGATTTTTAGGTTTCATCTGCATTATTGATATTTTCTCCATCATTTTCTTAAGTATAGAAATCAGCAAAATATTAAATCCTGCCCTGATTTATAGTATTTGCCAATTTTCTGAAGTGGACATGCTCACGCTGAAATTTAACAATTGGCTCTCTTATAAGCACATGGCCTCATATCAGCACACACTGTATCCCAGATATTTGGTATTTTAATTTATACCCCAGGATTCTTTGTGTTTTTGTCCCTCTTAGCTTTTTTATATTTATTGCTTTAAGGTCTGCCCTACCTTAACATTTTGCGCCCCAATGTCTTTTGAGTTAGGATAATCTCTGACATAAGGACCCTCCCAACTCTGTCCTTCTACAATGACCTAAGGGACAGGCAAGGCTTTAAAAGGTATCTGAAGAGATATGCAGAGTGATGTTTGGGAACCTGAAGAGTCATGATTGCCTTTTGTGCTAAAAAAATCTATCCAATTTGAGATTTCCTTGACTGTTTTTAGAATATTCCTTGTTTTTCATTATGTAATGCCAAAGAAACTGAGCAAGACAAGAGATTAGAGACCAATTCAATAGTTTATTAAATGGAGAGAAATACTGGGACCAATAGATCCATGATTGATCCCAGGGCTAGAGGAGACTATCATCTCAGAGTCTAGAGTATGGGGACCGCGAGCTTTTTTATAGAATAACAAGAACAATGACATAATGGAGGGACCTAGGTGGGGATAACCTGATGGGAGGGAGGTTACTGATATTCTAATGGCATCTAAAATGGATAAACCTTTATCTTGTCAAACATTAAGAAGGATTGTCTATAAAACCTTTATCTCAAACATTAAGAGGGAAAGGTTATAACCTAAGGCAGAATAACTAAATAGGACAATAGGAGAAACTGGGTCACGACATTAAAAGGGAACTTTGGCAGAACAATTACAACTATAGTTTTGCTTCAGATACTGCAAAGCATTGGACCCAGAGATTGGTTAATGGGAATTTGAGTAAGACCCTCTGACTCTGGATTTGAACCCTGGCCCTGGCTATGTGACTTTAGGGAAATCATTTCATTTTTGTGGACCAGAATGTTATGAAAACAGAGTTTTGTGAAATGAGGGAATTGGACTAAATGGCCCCCAAGGTTCCTCCAGCTTTATGTCTGTCATCTTGTGAGAATATTTAGGTTATCTATACTGTATGTTCACTGAAACTTCATGTTCCTCTATGGTCAGATATATGCTGGGCTCCTGTCTTCCATGATGTTGGAGGTAAACTCTTGATTCTAAAGTATCAAGACAATGTGAGAGCTTTGGTCTCTAGAATGGAAGCTGAACCATGCCATTGGCTTCCTGTCTTTTTTTTTTTTTTGTTTTCGCTGAGGCAATGGGGGTTAAGTGACTTGCCCAGGATCATACAGCTAGGAAGTGTTAAGTGTCTGAGGCCAGATTTGAACTCAAGTCCTCCTGATTTCAGGGCTGGTGTTCTATCCACTGCATTATTTAGCCACCCCTTCCTGTCTTTTTTCATAGTAGCGTATTTTTCCAAATACATGTAAAGAGAGTTTACAACATAAATTTTTGTAAAACTTTTGTGTTCCAAATTTTCTTCTCTTTCCCTTAGCTCCTCCCCCCTCTTCAAGATAACAAGCAATCTATTATAGGTTAAACATGCACACTCCCTTTAAACACATTTCCATATTCATCATATTGTTCAAGAAAAACCAGACCAAAAGGGAAAAAAAATGAGAAAGAAGAAACAAATAAGCAAAAAGGTGAAAATACTACGTTTTAATCTGCATTTAGTCTTTATAGTTCTCTTTCTGGATGTGGATGGCATTTTCCATCCCAAGGAATTGCCTTAGATCCCCTCATTGTGTTTTGTTGTTGTTGTTTGTTTTAATTTTTTTAGCTAAGGCAATTAGGGCTTAAGTGACTTGCCCAGAATCACCCAGCTAGGAAGTATTAAGTGTCTGAGACCAGATTTGAATTAAGGTCTTCCTGATTTCAGGGTTTTGCTCTTATCTACTGCACCGCCTAGCTGCCCCAGGATCCCCTCATTGTTAAAAAGAGCCAAACCTGTCACAGTTGATCAACACATAATCTTGTTACTGTGTAGGATGTTACTTCTGGTTCTGCTCACTTCACTCATCATCAGTTCATGTGGGTCTTCCAGTCTTTTCCGAAATCCTCTTACTCATCAGTTCTTCTAGAACAGTACTATTCCATTACTTTCCTGTCCCATAACTTATTCAGCCATTCCCCAGCTCATGGGCATCCATTCAATTTCCAGTTCCTCGCCAACATAAAAAAACATTGACTTCTTGTCTTAATGAATCACCTCGTATGCCTTGTCTTTGTCCCCCGTGTGGCTGCCATTTCTTTTGAGATCTTCAGATGGGACAAAAGAAATGGCTAAGGTTTCAAACCAGATCATTTGAGAGGTAAGACAACGGCTCTTGCTGGTCCTGACTCGATACTCCTCTGGACAATCTGGGGATGTTTGGGGGAAGAAAAGAGAATACACAAGATCTGTTCAGAATATAATGAGGACTGGGTGTTCCTGAAAAAGTATGGGACTTGTCTCCTTAATCACCCTTTAGTCCTCAGGAAGCTCCTTCCTTGACCCTCATCTCAGCTGTCAGACAGTCTATCCTTGGTGCTATTTTATATATATATATATATATATATATATATATATATATATATATATATATTCAATGGCTATTCCCAGTGTGCCTTGACCCGCGAGACAGAGTGTGTGGACCCTGGAAGAAAAGAGATAAGGGCAAGAGAGAGGGGACGTGCAAAATGGAGGCAAGACAAATCCATCTGATCAAGCCTCATTTTAATGGGTGCAATAGTACAGACATATTTGGCAGTAGGAAAGAAGAAGGCAGGGTTGTACAAACACAGTACAGGGTGGGGGTCCTAGACAAAGGGTTGGTATCCCGCCCAAGGATGAGCTGCTCAGGAGTTTCTGGTCATAGGAAGCTCCATGATGTGATTAGGGGATGCCTAGATATCTGCCCATTCAAAGTTAGGGCAGTGCTTGGATATGATTAGGAGATTCCTATTCAAGGTTAGGAATGTGGCCTTATGTGGCTGTAGATTAGTGCCCGCTCCCCACACCAGTGCACCCTTCATCCAAGCTCTTGGAGGGCCCAGAGCATGTTTCCTTTAAGTTTGAATCCCCAAGCCTTCAGATATTGGGCACTAATTCCCCACGCTACATATTGCAGAACAGTAGTTACTAATGAGAAGTCAGAAGCCAAAGGTATGAGAAAAGGTGTATTCTGGAAACCAAAGGTTACCGAGTTTCAGTTTCTCCCCATCAGATTGCAGAAAGAATTCAACAGATTCAGCAGACTGTGGCCCTACTGTGTGGTGGGCTCTGAGACCATGAAAGAGCAATAAGATACCATTCATCCCAAGGTGAATGGAATCATTGAGACTTTAGGACTTACTCCCTGCCTTATTTGTTTGTTTGTTTTGAGGGGGTAGAGTTTTTTGGAGAAGGACAAAGACTTGTTCCCTTTGATCCCAGAGAGATGAACTCAAGCAATAGGTTGAAAGCAAGAGGAAAATTAAAGCTTGATATTAGGAAAAAGTTGGGAGCAGTCCAAGCTCTTCCTGCAGTGGGGTCCCTTAGGACACAGTATGTGTCCTGACCTAGAGGGGGGCAGCTTTTCCTCTTCCTGTTTTCTTTCCTCTCCTGTTCTATTGCATCTGAGGCATTCTCCTATGGATCATGTTGCTTCCCTGACTCCAGGATCTTTGAATAAATTGTGGGTCTTTGTGTTCCCAGGAGCAGAATATACTTCTGTGTGTGAGTGAAGGAGTAGGAGTGGAGAATGGCCAGGTTAGAGTGCAAAATTAAACTTGAAGTAACCATTGGTCTCATGGGAGAGCAAACCAAGTTCAATGGGTGGGTCACTAGTGGGGAGTTGGACAGCCTGCAGGGCTTAGTCCTCCTTGCCTTTGGGTCCTGGGTATTATAATAACAACAACAATAATAGCTCGTGGCATTTTATGATTCTTACTACTTTGCAGAAATCCTGTTAAGAGTTAATAGCAAATGTGTCTATTTTAAATTTACAAGTGAGGAGACCATGGCTCAGCCTCTTAAGTGCTAGAATCTCTGTGTTCCAATGCCCTGTCTAGGGATCTTTGTACCAGCCCAGCCCAGTCCATGGTACCTGTCCTTCGTGGCAAGTGGAAGGCTCTTTATCCCCAGCCTTATCAGCTATTGCAGGGTTGAGATTTGATCCCAGTCCTTCTGACCTGCCTGGTCCTCCTACCCAGGGACATTCTTCCTTGCTGTTCTGCCTCCTCCCTCCTCTGGCAGACTGGCATCCAAGGAAGCATCTTTTCCAGTAGTGAGCAGCCCATCCCCTCTGTGTGCCTGAATCCATCCCTTATCCCAGGGAGAGGCCACTGGCCTGGTAGATAAAAGGCTGGGCTGACATCAGAACCCCTTTATTCATGGGCCAGAGCTACTCCTTTCTGGCTACATAACCAAAAGGAGTCACTAACCCTCAGAATCTTTGTTTTCCTGTCTACAAAATGGAAAAATAATATGTTCAGTGCACCAGATCACAGACTGAGAACCCAGGGAGATTGCAGAGGTCATCTTGCCACCTCATTTAAACCATTGAGAAAACTAAGGAAACTAAGCCTAGTACTAGGGCTATTCCACAAAAGTGCTTTAGCTACTTAAAGCACTGTGGAAATGGGACTTGTTATTTATAATTGCTGTATCTCACCTCCCTCTCCACCTACTCTGGAGCAGAGGTCAACAACCTGAAAGTGTAGCCCCTTTCTGAGGGAGCCGGTTACAGGTGACATGGCTGACAAAGCCTAAAAGTGTAGCCCTTTCTGAGGGAGCTGGTTACAGGTGACGTGGCTGACAGACACCTTGCCAGTTCAGGTGTTAGTTTGTAGAGGGAAAGCTAGGAGACCTCATATGGAAAAGCATTTTTTTTTAAACTTCTTCCCTTCAGTAGCACCATTATGGGCTCCTTCCAGTCATGGCTGAGGTGAACTAGAAGGGCTCCTGTCTGAAATCCATCCAGACACACACCCTAGGCAGGGTGCAATCTGCTTTCATACATTGACCCATAAGCTACCACTGTGCGCTCCAAGCCGCTTAGGGGAGAAGGAGGATGTGCTGGCAAACAAAGACAGCTGGGTGAGATCTGTGCTGAAATATTTTTGGATATCTTGAGTTGGAAATAAAGTTGTCTTGTTGATTGCTGAGGCAAAGATGGAGCTCACAGATAGTGTCTAATCCCTTGTTGGGGTTATAGAGAGTTAGAGAGTTATAGAGAAGGAGTGGATAGCTTCTGTCCTGGTCAGGCCACTGAACTAGGAGTGAGGAACCTGGGTTCAGATTTTTTTTCTCTGATACTGGCTTGTGACTCTGGGCAAGTCACTTAACTTTGGTGCCAGTTTCCTCCTCTATAAGATGGAAGTGATAATAGCTTTTACCTCCCAGATCTGTTTTGAGGATTAAATGGCTGGAGTCGTGCAAAGTGCTTGGAAACCTTGAGCTCTCCTCATCACCATCATTACCATCATTACCGACTGGGTCCCATTTCAGGAAGGACATGGACAAGCTGTCTGGAGGAGGGAATTAGGCTGAGAATGATCTCGGCCCAAGCCAACAATGGCAGCTCAAGGAGCTGGATGTGAGGAGAGTTGGGGGTTTGTGGTAGAGTTTCTTTATTTAGTGGAAAGACTCGTGGAACAGAGATCAAGCTTGTTCTGCTTGACCCTTGCGGGCAGAGCAGGGCCAGGGCATATGAAGGCATGGGTACTGGTAGGAGGAAGGAATTATAGAGGCAGATTTGACTTCATTCAAAGCTTCCTAACTGAAGCTGTCCCAAAGAGAGCTGAGCTCTCCGTTTCAGGTCTTCCAGTACAGGCTCCTTGGCCACTCTCCATGGTTCTTATAGAGGGGATTGTATTCCCTAATTTTAAGAAGAACCAGCCTTCACCTGGCACTTAGGTTCATACAGTGCTCTGCTTGGGTTTTCACTTTTGATCCTCACAATAGCCATGTTGAATATATGGCGGCAGTGATGGCAGAATTACGAGTGTTGTTACTAATAATAAGACTAATAGTGTTGCTGTTCAGTCAGTTTTCAATCATGTCTGACTCTTTTATGACCCCGTTTGGGATCTTCTTCACAAAAATACTGATTTTTGTGAAAATCAAAATTTTGATTTGCCTTTTCCTTCTCCAGTTCATTTTACAGATGAAGAAACTGAGGCAGGCAAGGTTAAATGGCTTACCCAATGTCACATAGCTAGTAAGTGTCTGAGGCCAGTTTTAAATCCAGGTCTTTCTCACTCCAGGTATTATGCCTGCTAACTGCCTGTGCCTATTATTACCCTCATTTTCCCGATAAGGAAAACTGAGGCAGCGAGAGGTTAAGATGTGGGTTGTACTAGATGACTGCTAGGGTCCGTGGTTGTATAATTCTGTGATTCTCAGCTTCACAGCCACGGCCAACTTAGACTAACTACTGGCAGGGGTCCCAGAGAGCCAGGTGAGTGGGCCTAATGCCAAGAGAGAGGGGTAATGAGCTCTGGACCTGGAAGCCGAGTCTCTCACAGGCAACCAGCAGAGAGAGGTTTGAGACTCATGTGCTGCTATGGAGCCTGGGGGAGGGGGGGTGCTGTGTCTTGAAGGTCAAATGGGTCACTTGCCTGCTTGCTGACTAATGGAAGAGCAATATTTCCCTCACTGACAGTCCTTTGATCTTGCATTTGTCTCCCATCTCAGCTGCTGGTGCCTTCCCCTCAAAATTATCCCGAATCTATTTTGGACGTTCCTAGAGGTCGGACATGGGTCTCTTCAGCTAGACTCAAGAACTTGAGAGCAGACTTTGGTTCTTCTTTTCTCTCTAGTGACTGATACGTAGTAGGGGCTTAAGATCATGGATTGTGAGATCAGAGACTTTTGGAAAGGAAGGGAAGGGAGCCTTAGCCATGGCCTACTGGAAGCAGTGCTGGATTTGTAGTTTAGCTCAGTACCTAAGTGACTGAGGACAAATAACTTTCTTTTGGTCTCATTTTCCTGATGTGTAAAATGAGGGGACCTGGTTGGGACGTCTATGGTCCCAAGACCTCTCCCTAAATATGATTGTCCACCTCACCTTCTCTGGCCCTCAATTTCCTCATCTGTAAATTAGGGGATTGGTTTCATGAATTAAGTAGGCTTTCTTAAAGCTTGAAATCTAGTCCACTTCTTTTGTGACCTTGTTGAAGACTGGTTTTAAATCCAGGTCTCTCTCACTCCAGGCATTGTGCCTCCTAACTCTTTGAGGGTTTGGGAAGAGGCTGACCTGGTCCTGGTCACCCACCTCTTGAACCCTTGACTCTCTGATTCCAAACTACTTTGGAATGTTCTTTCTCTTACTCTGTCTAGCCTCCCTCCAGAGGAGGACAGCGGCCTAGCTCATGGGGGAGAGGAAAGGCTTTGTTGTCCAGCTTTGTTGACCTACTCCCCTTTTTTCAAATTGGCCTCTCTTTGAGACTTACTGCCTCCACAGAGTTTCCTCCGAAACCATCTCCTCTCTCTGCCATCTTGCTCTTTTTCCTCCCTTGGCCCTGCTTGCCCCCTCCCCCCACCCCAACCCCCACCTGGGTCACTGACAGTGCCTCATCATTGCACGGGCTAATTGCAAACCCTGATCAGTGAGTGAAGGCGAAGGCAGTTCCCATGGCGACGACAAAGAGGTTTCAAATATAAAGGAAGATGTGATAGGCTGTAATTACTTAGGCAGAGATTGATGTGTGAACTCATGGGACTTGGGAGTAAAGGGGAGAGAGATGAAGAAGAGGTTTCCCCGTCCCATGCCCCCATAGGTAGGATGGAAGATTATGTGGATCTTTTTGCCAGAGAGATAAAGCCAAGGGGCTTTAACATCTCTGCCAATGCTCAGTCATTCATTCAGCAAACATTTAGTGCAGAGCACATTGCGCTTTCTGAGGGTATGAGTTTTTTGTTTTTTGTTTGAATTATCAATGACTTAGATGAAGGGATAAATGGATGGCTTCTTGGATTTGCAACTGACATACAACTAGAAGGATTGCTAATACCGAGTAGGGGGCAGGATCAAGAGATCTTGGTGGTCTTGTAAAACAAGAGAGATAACTTAATAAGGGCAGTTGTCAGTGTTCAGATTTGATTGAAAAAAAAAAATCACTCTTCTAATTATAAGATCAGTGCGGTCTGACTGGCCAGTGGTTCCTCTGAAGAAGACTTGGAGTTCTTGGTGGGCTTCAAGGATCAAAAATGTTCTATTTGTTGAAGGCCGTTTTTATGTGCTTACCATTTAGTAAGCATGAGTTTTTTGTTTTTTGTTTGAATTATCCATGACTTAGATGAAGGGATAAATGGATGGCTTCTCGGATTTGCAACTGATATACAATTAGGAGAATTGCTAATACCGAATAGGGGACAGGAACTTCCTACCCTTGGGACTGTGATGTTGGGACTGTATTAAGAGTGTATCTGTAGACTCTGCCCTTTTCAGACCCCATCTGGAGCCTTCTGGTCAGTACTGGACAGCACCTTTTGGGAAGTCGGTAATAAATTACAGATCATCTTTACTAATGATCGGGATGTGGAAGGGCCTAGAGACCATCATTAATCATTTATTAAGCATTTACTCTATGTGCCAGATGTGGTGTTAGGCATCCCTGCCTTCAGAAAGCTTACATTCTCATGGAGGAGTCAGCATGCATATATACAAGTAGAGATAGATAAACATAAGGTGATATTTTTTAAAGGGGTTACCCAGTGGCTGAGGGGATGAGGGTCAGCAAAAGCCTTGTATAAAAGACTGCACTTGAGGAGGAAAGGACCTGGGGACATTTAACTAGAGAAAAGGCAACCTAGTGGTGCCATGAGAGTTGTTTATCATCAATGATTGGAATCGTTGTTCTCGACAAGAGGTTAGGTTTGGCTCTTGGGGGTTGACCCTGAATAATAGGGGCAAGTTGCAGCGATCCCGGCTGCACAAGGATAATCCTGCTGTTTCAAAGTCCTGAGGGATGTTGGGCATATATTGGGTTCCTTCTCCGGAGAGGGCTTCCAAAAATGACTGGATTTTCCTGGGGATGAGTGTGAGTGGGGAGTTTCTGTAGACCTTTCCCACAGGAAGTCTCTGCCTTCAGTGAATGGATTTGAATGAATGCAAATAGCTCTCTGTGGGCAGTGAGCAATAAATATATGAGATGCAAAATTTTCCCATGGTTCAGCCGGCACTTCCCAGAGGGAGGCTGGGACTGGGATTGGAGGCTTTATCTTAGAATCAGGAAGATCTGAGTTTAAATTGATCTGGGCAAGTCACTTAACCTCAGTTGCCTTACTTGCCAAATGGAAAGGGTACTTGCTAAACTAAAGCAGGATTCCATAAAGACTATATGTTATTTTTACAAGGGGGAAGAGGGTTTTTTTTTTTCCCTCTTGTGGGAGTTGATACAAGAGGGAGAGAGTATTTGAATTGATTTCAAATAAGGGGTGGGAATTTCCCAGATCAAGTATCGGGGGTGATGGAAGTCATTCCAGGCATAGGAAACAATATATTGAGAAGGATTGGGGAGTCTTGAGCATAGATAAAACTGGACCATAGCGGGGAGGTCACCATGGGACTTCAGAGTCCTTTCTAGTCTCAGATCCTTAGTTTATGTCAGCTTGTCCAGAGTTACCTAGGCAGTAAGCATCAGAAGCACCGAACCCTTGCACTGTGATAATCTGAATCCCTCAAATTAGCAAAGTAGATTGGCACCAAATTTCAGATCATCTTGAACGATGGGCAATCAGGAGGCACTGAGAACTTGTGAGCAGGGAACTGCCAGATGTGTTTTAGGAAAAGTAATCTCGTCCTGGTGTGTATGATAGTTTAGCAGGGTTCAGATAAGAACTGACGAATGTCTGAATGAAAAAAAAAAAGGGTGAATTCAAGAGAGAACACAGAGGTGTGAGGAGCTGTGGGAATCAAGGGGAGAGGGGAACCCAAAGATCGCTGGGGTTTTGGCTCTGGTGACTCTGAAAGACTCTTGATCGCAGTGCAGAAAGGCAAAGGGTCTGGTTTGTGATGGAGGAAAATTATGCTTTCCAGTTGGTGAATAAGCAAGGGCTTCTAGTACCAGGTAAAAACATGCAGTACCATTGGAACATCAGGGCCAGAAGTCTACAAGTGATATTTGCTGTGCCATTTTCATCTATGTCATAATGGAAATCTTGGGAGTTAATGAGATGCCCCCCCCCCTTTTTTTTTCAGTAATGCCTAAAAGTTTAGTAGTGGGCACAGAGAAAACAAATGGAGCTGACCCAGAGTTGATCCTTATTAAGGCAGAGAATGTAGTAGAAGGCTAAAAAGTCGAGTGATCCTAAGCTATTTCTAAGATAAACATTGAAATGAATTCATCTTAACTGACTCTATGTGTCTGGCTTTAGACACCCATGTCTCATCCAGCCCCCCACACTCCCCTTGGATGGAGTGCCCTAGAGTCCCCTTCATGTCCCCCCACCCCCCTCACAGGATGGCCACCATCTCCCACTTGTGTCCCAGAGTCCTTTACACTGTAACCAGTTCTTGGCAATACTAAGTTAGGAGGAGGTGCCCAGAGGGTGCTTTTTCATTTAATCATTTATAAAGAGGGGATGGGGAGAGGAGCTCCTGAAACTGAAAATGGGTGATGGGTTAAGAAATTTTGAAAGGCTCTCTGACAAGAATCTTAGATACCACCCAGTTCAACTTTCCTGTCTTCCAGATGGGAAAATGAGGGGACAGAATCATTGCAGGAATTCTTGCCCCCCATTCCTCTATTATTCCCTCTTGGTGGCATGACTGGGCACAAGTAGCAAGGAACCAAAACAGGATTTGATCCCAGGACCTCTATGTTCAGGTTGAGGGCTTTTCCACGTTGCATCATGCTTTCTTTTGCGATCAGCAGGACTGAAGGAGTCTGGTTCCCTGAAGGATGTGGGATGGGACTCGCTGTGCTCCCATCTGAGATGCCCAGAAATCGGAGTCACTGACCTTGTGCTCCAAAGATTTGAAATCTTGGAAATAAAGATGAGTTTACCAAAAGATTGAGATCATTCTAGCCTGTTCATACTCCCCGAGCCCAGAGCACTTCTGCTCATTTCTTCTAGCAGCAAGAGGTAGTAGAAGGGGTTCGGGGGCCCCTTGGAATCATCAGCTGGAGGAAACTGAGGCTTCTGGAGGCAGAGGAGCAACGGCAGAGGAGGGATCCAGTGTGGGAGACCCCTCGGAGGAGGGGCTGTGGCCACAGTTTGGGACGTGTGCAGAAGGGTCACTTTGCCTGGTGGGGAAGTGCCTGGGCTGGCCAAGAAATGACGGTGCAGAGGGACAGCTCGGCCAAGCTGTCCCGGGGTGGCATTGGGAATGAGATCAGTCACAGGGAACGCTCCCCTCACCCCTTCTTGGCAAGCAGTAGCTTGTAATAATCACCTGTCTCCTGTAGGTGATACTCGGAGGTTATACTTTGAGTTAGAAAGGCTAATTAGCCCAGATGACAGTAGAGGAAACTGAGGCTCAAAGCAGTGAATCGAAGTGACCGGTCCAGGTTGCTGATCGCAGGGATCCATCAGAGCTGAGATGCGCGTCTCAGAGTTAAAAGGCTCTTGTTCTAGGTTATCCAGATAGAGGCTAAACCTCCGGGAATCTGCCTGGTTTCTCGGGCTTGGGCCAAGTCTGGGGGGCTTCTCTCACCTGGGGGGGGGGTTTGTTTGTCCCAGTTCCCGGCAGGGCTGGTTGAGGGGTCTGGGGGGGCATCCCAGGGAGCTTCCGGGGGAGCCCTCGGGATCGCGGCTCTCCAGCTCTCGGCTCCGCTCCCCTCGCCTTCCCCAGCAGGGGCCGCCTGTCACAGGGTCCTCGCCGGGGAGGCTGCTGGGCCCCCCGCTTCGGGTTGGGGCTTCTGGGGAATGAGAAGGCAGTACATGGCTGAGCAGGCAGCTAGCTCCCGGGTCCTAGCGCACGGCCCTCTTATGACATGTGGCCTGGCAAGTCCAATTCTAAGCCACTGAAAGCCTGGCTTGAAGGTGCCCTGCCCCCGCTTGGCAGATCCTGACTGGGATTGGCTCTGGTGCCTTCCCCCAGGGCCCCCCTTCCCCACACCCCCAGTGTTGGGGAGGGGAACCGAGTGGAGTGGAGCAGAGCTTAGCTGGGCCTGGCATTCACATCTGCAGTGCCTCTTGGGGGGGAGGGGCAGGGAGTTCCTGATGCCCTTAGAATAACTGGAGAGTCTGGCAGAGGGCTCCGGCGAATGCACCAGTGTGTCTGCGGCGGCCGCGGCGCTGGGGAGGGTGGCCAAGGTAGGCGGCCGCAAGGGCACAGGGGGACAGCCGGACTGGGGAAGGGACCTTCCCGTCCCAAGCCTCCGGGGGGCTGGGGAATTAGAGAAGGAGGGGAAAGAGGAAGGAAAACAAGCTCCTTCAACAATGGCCATGGAGGCAGGAGAGCGGTGGGAGGGAGCTTGGGGGGGGGGGCGCTGCTGCGGAAAGCTGGCCCCCTCTCCCCTCCTCGCTCCAGACTCCGCCCCCACAGAGCTTCCCTCTCCCCAGCTCCGGTGGGGACGGCAACAATGCTTCTGTGGGGGAGATGTCTCCTTGGCTCATTCCTCTGTTGTCCTGGACTCTCCTGCAGGTGGAGATAAAGCCGGGGGACGGGGCCGCCGCGGAGCCTTGGGGACAAGCCACCGCCGTGGCAATCAAGGTACTTTGGCGCCGGAGGTCACACGGCTCCTGGGCAGTGTGGCCTGGGGCGGGGGGAGGGGGCTGTGGCCCGGGGCCCGGGCGCCCTCGGGGTGACCGGGGGGCTGCGGGCATCCATCAGCAGGGGGGGGCTCGCCTTATCTGGCGCCGGGCTGAGGGTGTCTCAGGTGGAAGCTGGGGCTTGATTTGTTGTAATGTTTTCAGACTGACGCCCCTCCCCCTTCTCTGCCCCCCTCCCCCTCCCCTCGCTGCTGTGAATTTTCACCCAATCAGCAGAAATCCCGGGGGGAGGGGGGGAAAATGAGGTGGAGAGGAGAGCTCCCCGAGGGAGCCTGAAGGAGGAGGCATGATATCATTGCTCATGCTGTGGTCACCATGGTGATGGCTGTCATGCCGGGCCAGTGGGAGGGATGACGGGCTTTGGGTGGAGTGGTGACGTCATGCCAGGGCGTGCGTGGTGCCGCCGCCGCCGGCACCTCCGGGGCTGGGGACCCGTGGGCACCATGTGGCACTTGGCGGATGTGGAGTGGAGGGGGCCCCCCTGCAGGGGGGGAAGAGAGGGACTTTCCTGTCCAGGCTGACTCTAGCGCAGGTGAGAAGGCAGAGTAGGTCGCCGGGGCGAGCGCTACAGCAAATGGGGCCGGGGGCGGGGAGGAGCAGGCTAGAGGGGCCTTCCCTGCAGGCTCCTCCCCCGGGCTGGTTCTGCTCCCCCACGCTCCCCTCCCCCAGGCATCAGGCTCCAATTTCAACTTTCCAATGTGTCTCTTGTTTCCCCGCAGCCCCCTGCGCTGCAAACAAAACTCCCCCAAGCCCTGAGAGCGGGCGGCCCAAGGCCTGGCCCGGCAGATGTGGGAGGAGGGAGGGGGCAGAGCCGTGCCCCAAGGGGCGCCGAATGTGGGGGAAAGGGGGGTTGGCTTGTCCACCTGCTTCGCGGGCCAGGTATGGGTCCTCTCGCTTGTCTGGATGATCTGGAAAGGGGGGGATACATTTTCTCTGGAATTGCCAGTTCTTCCTCCAAGTGATTTCATATGCTGGATGTCTCACCCCTCAAGCCTAGGTTCTTCTCCTCTGGCCTAGAAACGAAAAGTTAGAGCTAGAGCAGCTTCTCTGGCCTAGCCCCCTGATTCTCGATGTTTGGCTAAGGCAAAGGACTAGTTCAGGGTCATGTAGTGAGTGAGGGAGTTGACACTCAGAGGCTTCTGGCTCTAAGCCCAGGGATGGAAATACCCTCTTCACCCCTTCCCCAGCCCATCTCCTTCCACCCCGGCCCCTCCCTGGGAGGCCAAACTCTCTGAGGTGCTGGAACTGCCGGAGGCGGACATGACTGTTGGTTTTGTGAGAATTGAGGGTTGAAACAGGGCCAAGTTTTCCATGGCTTGTCCTTGAGAACAGGTACTGACTTATTTGTATTATACAATCTGTTTGTATCTCTGGAGTTTGGGACAAGCCTTTGTATACAGTAAGCACTTACCAAATGCTTAAAAAAAATTAATTCATTCGTTGACCTCTACTCTGGGAACCCCGGGGCTCCATCCCCATCCAGCCATGAGGTTCTCTGCTCATCCGTGTTCAAGGGCAGGCTTGTCCCTGAACCGGATGAGCCGCCCTGCCTTGTCCTGCCCTGACCCAGCCCCCTGAGGGCAGCTACCAGTAATTGCCTGCATGTATGAGGATGGGAGTTGAGGAGGCAGTAAAGGGAGCACTAAGGAAGGATGCTGTTCCCCGTCATCCTTGGGAGCAGAGCTCTGCAGATTATTTTTTTACCCTCGGCCCCAGCCAGCACCCAAAGGTGCTTCCAGAGCCTCTTGGGAGTGACTCCCAGCCCAAGAATGGAAATGAGATCCCTTAGTGAGCAAGCCTCCCATAGGAGGGGCCGATATGTGGGGAAGGGGGAAGGCTGGGAGTGGGGACGCAGCCAGGGGAATGTTTATGATTCTGGCAGAGTTGCCTGGTGAGAAGGGGAGCGCAGGTTGTGGGTCACAGCTGGCCCTGTTTATGTGTTGGGGCCACATGTGTTTTACCTTTTCCAGAACTGAATTCCCTCATAAACACCTTGATGAAGGGCATTGACGCCCTGGAGCAAGTCCTGAGGGGGCAACCAGGAAGGGGACATGACTGTGTTGAGATAAATTGTGGGAAGGGGGTGGGGGGTGGAAAATGGCCATACTTAGGCTGCCTCGGGGCAGAAGCAGATGTACTCATTGGATTAAAGTATTGGAAGGGCTGGATTGTGGAGGAGGGGTTGGGATCAGGAGCCCTGGAAGTTTACAGAGACTGATTGAGCTTGATGGAAGCCATTCCAGCTGTCCCCAAGTAGCAGGGCTGCCTAGGAGACTGTCGGGCACCGGGCTGCACGCTCGCTTGTCTGAGATGTGGCACCAGGTCCAGGTTATTCAGCCAGCCTTTGTGGGGATTATTCCTTAACACTGAGAACCTCCAAAGCGGCAGCATTTTGCACCCCCAGCTCATAGCACTGATGGAAGCCAAATCAGGAACAGTAAGTCCCTCTGCCCGGAGATTTTACCCATCCCTTTCCAGGGCCGGGGATCACAGGGAAGGGGGAAAGGAAGCAGTCTGGGGGGTAGAGGGGGGGAACAAGTCTCTTCTGAACCACTTCATGCCAAGCACTGTGGGAATCCTCACAGTAGTTCCTCTGGAACTCACTTCGAGTCACTGACAGACATCTTTTCAGGATGCCTTTCCCAAGGAAACAGGGCAGTGTGCACCAGAGCCTGGCCCCCAGTCCCACCGCTGCTACCCTACTTACTGTGTGACCTCCAGCAAATCATTTCGCTTTCCTGAGCCTGTGTTTCCTTTTCTGTCAATTGAAGGATTGGATGACACAGTCGCCCAATTTAGTGGGACGGGTGTGTGAGTGAGAGAGAGACAGAGAGAGTGTGTCTGTGAGACAGAGTGTGAGGGAGACAGACAGACAGACAGAGAGACTGAGATTCAGACAGCCAGAGGGGGAGTAGGGGAAGAGGAAGGAGAGCTTTTTTTCCCACTTGCCAGGGAAAGGAAGGAACGTGGGCTGGACATTCAGATCTGATGGCATTCGTGATGGCACCTGCTGGTTGCGCCCTCCCTCCGCTCAGTTTTCTTGCAGCAGCAGCGGGGGAGGGGAAGCAGCAGGCATGTGCTCTGCTCAGGTTGGCCCCATTCCCCGGTGCAGCTTCCACCAATGAGCCGGGCTCTCCAGCAAGTCCCAAGATGCCCGCTGAGGAACGGGTCCGTGTTCTGTGGCCCCAATGTGCTCTGCTGGACTCACATTTCAAGCAGAGATTGTTCCATTCTTTACACTTGTATCCCAGAGCCTAGAACCGCTGTTTAATAATCCTCAGTTGATTAGTTAACCCTTGAATCACAGTCATTGGGCTGTTCATCCATGATGGGGCTGGCGCTGCTCCCTGGTGGGGACAGATGAGGTAGGAGAGAATCTGTCAGGATCCCTGGCTCCCTGGTCTTTGGGAAGGATGGGAGAGTCTATGTTTGCCTGGTGAGCTGTGGCCATCTCTGAAGCTGCTGGGAAGAAGCCAAAGTTCATTGAAATCCCCTTCTTGTGTGAGGTAGTTGCCCTTGTCCTCTTGGCACTGATTGAGAATGGGGGAAGGGTGCCACCCCATCGGGAGAACCCCAAGCGGTTACACAGTGCTCCCCATGTCTGTTGTCTCCTATTCTTCCTCTTCCACGCTGACCCTCCGTTGGCTGAGGGCCGCCTGAGGCAATTTTGGGAGTTTGCCCAGGATTCTGCCTTGGCCAACTCGCCCCTTCCCATGTCTGAAAAAAAAAAAAAAATGCCCTCCTATTACTGATCTTTGCTTTCTCCTCACCCCACCCCCACCCCCAGAGCGTCTTCTTGCCCGCCTGCCTGCCTCCCTCCTTCCCTCTCTGACTTGGCAGCCGGCATCCATGTCTGTGTGATTCAAGCTCGACCAGGCTGCACGTGGCGGGGAGGTTTACAAACAGTGCTGAGGCAGCTAGCGGTAGGGGGAGTGAGTCATCTCCCTCCCCCTCCCCTTCTCCTCCCCTCAGCTCTTGGGGAAGGAGAGAGACAGAGACAGACAGACAGACAGAGCATGCGCAGGTCATGAAAGGGAAATGTAGAATCCCGAGAGACAGAAGCAGTTGGCCATCCCTGGGCAAGACAAGACGTCTTGGACAAGTTACTTCTCTGTAGTGATCCTGTTTCCTTTTCTTTAAAGAAAGGGACTGGAGTCTGAAACAATTTTCTTTCCACATTGGGATGGGGAGGGAGTCTGTGTGTACACACACACCTGAGCGTGCATCTGTCTGTTCTCTGGGCCTTGGATCATCATCAGAGCTGTCTTAGTCATTGCAAAAGAGATTTCTCAAAGCTTACTCAGAGTGAATCTCACCGCATTGATTGGTCCCATCTTCATCAAAGCCCACAGCAAAGGAAGGGAGGAAAGTGGGTACATGACGAGGCTGGCTCTATCGGGCCTGGACTTCTCTGGGGCCTTAGGATCTGCTGCTCTGATGGATCTACTCCCTTCTACTTCTCTTGACCTAACTCATTATTCTTTGGGACTCCCGGGGCATCCTGAGCATTGGATTTCAATTCCGAAAACTTCTGGGCAAATGCCCTGGGGCAAAGGACTAGCAGCTAGAGCCTTTTCTCTTATCTACTATAGATACATTGCAGTAGTATCAAACTCAGATGGTAACAAATCCTGTGGGCTACATAGTGACTGGGAAAACTACAAAATATCATTATCTGCTATCTCTTTTTATTGTATTTTTATTTGGTAAAACATTCCCCAGTTACATTTTCATGGCCTGGGTCCCCACTCAGGAATAATACTGGAGTTAGAGTCGGGAAGCTGGAGGTTTAGAGCTCCCTTTGGTTAGACCCTTGCAGGCAATCGCTTGATCTCTCTCAGCTTCGGTGTCATCATCTGTAAACTAGGGATGAGAACAATACCTCCCAGGACTGTTGGGAAGATCAAAGAAGGTTCTGTATTGAAAAAAAACACACTTGGCAAACCTTAAGTCACTACATAAATGCTAGTTATTATTGGAGAAGGGAAAGTGAGTGTAGTTCCATTCACAGGCGTGAGAGCTTGAATAGTGAGAGGCAGCGGCTAGACTATGGTTGCAGGAGGTGCCTTCTGAGTAAAGTGTGGGGTCAGGGAGAACCCGGATAATTAAAGCCACTGGATCAATTATTGGGTCTAATGGTTTTTTCTCCTATCATGCAAATCTTTTTGAGACTTGCCAATTATTAGGAAGCCAAATAGGCTGGTGTGAATTTCACCTCCTTGGATTTCTCCAAGTCCTGCCTCTGGGTGAGGTGATGAAATCACTAAGTAGTATGTGGGTAGCTAGCTGGCTGGGAGAAGGGAGAAGGGGAAAGGGGAAGGCTGTTAGAGGAGAGCCATTGCTAAACAATGAATAGCCAACTCTACTGATGGGGAGGGAATGAGAGCTCTTTCCCTGGAGTCTTCACAGACACAGATCAGGTGAAAAGCAGTAAGCAGCTGTTGGGTGGGAGCATCTGATTTCCCGGAGTCTTCAAATCAGAGGGCTACTTGGCTGAGAATTATTAAGATAATGTTACTCAGAAGTGAACAGGCAATTTACCTTTGAAGGTCTCCAGTGAAAGAGAAGTAACTCAGGCCCGATTAAGGCAACCCTTTACACTTGGAGATGGCTCTAATTGTTGGCTGAAACCCCTCTAGGACTGAGAAGTAATCGTTTATTCCAGTTCATCTTCCTGGTATTGAAAATCCCCATCACACAAACCCTCTATGCTCCAGGCTAAGCATTTAAGGTTCTTTCAATTAATCCTAGATGGACTGATTTGGAGGCCATTCCATTCTGGATAACCTCTGGGGTGCATATATATATATATATTTTATAATTGTTGTTCCACAAAGGCGTGGAGTTTAGAACTCTGCAAAGTACTCTAGATGTCTTCTGATCCGGAGCATATTGAGTATGGAGGAGCTAGCGTAATGCCAGAGAAACTGAGCCAAGATAGAGATTAGAGAGTGTTTAATAATTTATTTAAGGGAGAGATTTACTGGGACCAAATGGATCCATGGTTTGGTCCCAGGGCTGAATGAGACTGTCGCCTCCAAGAATCCAGCAAACAATCTGAGCACCTGGCTCAGACTCAGGGGGTAGATTGAGGCAGAGGCAGGATGCTGACAGCAGGAACAGGACTCTGACAGGGTGGGATCAGCCTCAGGAGGTGAGATGACATAATAGGGGGAGGCACCTTGCACATGGGGAGAGGCATCTTGATAAGACGGTATCTGACATTCCTGTAGCTTGTGATGGGGAGAGGCCTTCTGATATTCTAAAACATAAGATCTTTTATCCTTATCAAATATTCTGATAAAGAGGGAGGGGAGGTTTTGCAGGACTGAGCTTTGAGAAGCAGGGAAACTGAGTCAGGATAATTAGAGAAACTGAGAACTGTGGCATAACACTAGCACCTCATGAGAGGGTACACCATGTCCCCGAAATCAAGCTAAGATCAGATGGACTATATTGGTACCAGTGTCTCATACCCGATTCGTCCTTTAAAACCCCCAAGTGGTTACAAGGAGGATGCAATAGCATCTTTATTATGGACTTGAAAAGTGGGGTTTTTAACATAAGGATAAGACCTGCCATTTACCTTGCTCACATTTCATCTTCTAAAATTGGGTCCCCCATTCTAGCTTCTCAGGTTCTTTGGGGTTCCTTAAGCACTTTTGAAGCAGGGAAAAAGAAGACATTTATCTTGTGGCTGACCCCTGCTTAATAGAGCTGACCTTAGCTTCCTTTTTAGTTTTCTTAGTTTATTTTATGGAATAAAACAAACATTTCCATGGCATGGTATGACAACAAAAAAGATGATTGGGCAAGAAACTGTAAATCTATGGTGCACTTACTATTCCTTTTAAATATACCACAAAATGTAATTTTCTTTCATTTTCTCTCTTCCCCTTGCCCCCTTCCATGCCATGGAGATGGCTGCCATTAGACACAAGTAGATATATATACACGTAAAATTATTCTGTACATAATTCTATGTATCAGTTTTCTCTGGATGCAGATAATGACTTTCTTCAGATAATTTGGTTATTTGTAATAGGAAAAATTATTTAACTAATTCAAAGTCATTCTTAAAACAATATTGTTTTTTACTATATACAATGTTCTTTTGTTTCTGCTTATTTCACTCCATTATTTCCTGCAAATCTTTCCATGTTTTTCTAAGATCATTGAGCTCATCATGTCTTTCGGCACGGCAGCATTCCCTCACGATCATATACCACAATTTGTTCGCCCGTGCCCCAATTGATAGGCATCCCCTTGATTTCTAATTCCTTCATTTGCTGGAAATGTTTAGAGCTGTCTTTCCATGCTAGTGTCCATCACTGTGCTCCGCGTGGAACAGGCACTGTGTTGAATTAAGGAGACTCTGAGCGCCATTGTGTTCATTGTCCATGGATTGGCACATGTTCACCTTGTTTCCTTCACAGCCCTCCAACCCTGTGATTTGACTCTGGCCTTTTAGAAGCCCTGGAAAGGTTTTGGTGGGTCTTGAGAGATTCCTTCACTCTGAAACAGATGGAGTGTTCTGATTTCCAGCCTCCTGTCATCCCTTTCTTTGCCCCTCCCTCTCTTCTCTCCCTGAATGGTTTTTATGGGAGGTGGAGACTTGACCAAGATCCAGCTGGAGAGATTCTTGGTTTCTTTCCATAAGGCACAGTTTTCTCCTGCCCCCTCCTCTATTTCAGGTTGCTACAGGGCTATGCTTTGCCCAGTGGGCAGATCCCAAGACCACAAGAAGGGAGGGGGAGTGACTGCATGCCTCCCAGCATTTAGCAGCTGACTGAGTTCTCTGAGATTGGAGGAGGGAACACTGCAGCAGAATGCTGGTGGCTATTTAACATTAAAGGGTCAAGCTAAGGACCATCTAGGCTGTTTCCTATCCCTCCTATTAACCAATGACTTGGAGGGCACCAAGAAAATGTCCAACCCTTCAGTTTATTTTTTTAGTTTCACTTAAAAAACACTTTAATTCCATTTATATCATTAAAAAAATCAACTCCAATCATTTCTGATAATCCCAACACCCCTAGGAAGAATTAAGCCATCCATTGTAACAACAAAGCCCTCAATCAAAACATAATGACCAAATCTGGCAAAGTATACACAATTCTGCTCCAGTAGCCCGCCATACCTTATTTGCTGACTGGATGGGGAAATGTCTCATTTCAGGATTGTGAGGGCTAATGAGGTAATATTTATGTAGAACTTAGCATATTGCCTAGTACACAGTAGTTGCTTAATAAATATTTGTGCCTTTCTATCTGTTCTCCAGGATCATTATTGATTTTTTTTTTTTCCCCCTGAGGCAGTTGGGGTTAAGTGACTTACCCAGAGTCCCACAGCTAGGAAATGTTAAGTGTCTGAGGCCAGATTGGAACTCGAGTCCTCCTGACTTCAGGGCTGATGCTCTATCCACCGCACCACCTAGCCGTCCCCCATTATTGATTTTTTAGTCAGATTTGCGTTTCAATTTCGATTTTGTCCGTCACTCTCTAGCCTCTTTCTCTGACTTTGTTTCATTTCCCTCTTATCTGTCATGCAAATTTCCCCACGTTTCGGTGAATTCCCAATTGCTCATTTTTGCTCACAATACCCTAATACTCCCCCACCCCCCCCCCCCCCCCCCCCCCCCCCGCCTTGATATACTTAGTACCATTTTCTCCCTGTTTTGTTTATACCTATTTGTGTATATGCTGTCTTCCCTGAGAAAGCGAAAACTTTTTGAGGGCAGGTGCTATTCCATTGTCTGTATTCCCAGGGCCTGACCCTGTGCCAAGCTTCACGAATGCTTACTGATTGGTCAGATTCACATAGCAAACTTTGTTCTGCCATCCTCCCATCGCCCCTGCCCTTAATTGGGAAGACGCTGCATCTTAGAGACAGGAGGAGATTGTCTTCCTCCTCATTCAGGGGCAGTGTTAGAAGCTTGGGTCTGGCCAGATGATGGCTGGCTGGCTGGCTGGCTAGATAGAAGGGTAGAACTTTTAGTACAACTTACCTGGTACCTCAGCACCGAGGATTCAAATATAAGCAAAAACATATGCGTCCTTCTGTTAAAATGGGGGAGAACAATTCCTGAAGGGGAACATGGTTCCATGGCTTGGAGTTTTTGGTTTGTTTCTCATTTTTTGGAAATGAGACCAAGGCTTGGTTGCAGGAGACATGAGGATGAAAGTTCACCTGTGAGAGTCGAGTGGTTCCCCGGTCCAGGTTTTGGCTTCAGTCCCCAAATGTTTATTTGGTTTTTGTCCTGGGCATAGTTCTTCTCACTTAAGTGTCTTTCGCTGAGGCAGTTGGGGTCAAGTGATTTGCCCAGGGTCACACAGCTAGAAAGTGTTGAGTGTCTGAGGTCAGATTTGAATTCAAGTCTTCCTGACTTCAGAGCGTGCTCTATTCAGTGCAGCAGCTAGCTGCCCCAGTGTCTTTCAATCTTAAGGCACTGGGAAGGAGCAACACGGATTAGCTACTGAGTGGCAGAGGGAGAAGTGTTAGAAGTGACTACATTTATGATCCCCAGGGAGGGAGATTGGAGGAATGATGGTGCCAGAAATGGACCGGCTGGGAAGGGAGGCAAGCACATTTTAAGGACAAGTTATGAGGTCAGCTTTGGATTTGGCAGATGTAAGGTAGTATGAGGACATCCGCATGAGCTCTCTGCCAGTAAGGCTTCTCTGTGGACATGGCCTCATCACCTGGCACATGGTAGGTGCTCAATAAATACCTCTTAGAATTTACAACCAGAAGGAGCCTCAGATTTACTCATTTTATACATGAGGAAATTTAGGTGGAGAGGGGAAGGGACTTGTCCAAGATCATCTCCTCAGAGCAAGAATCGGAAACCAGACCTTTGGATTAGTTTGTTCTCTTCCGCAGCTTTGTCCAAGGTATGACTGTGTTGTTCAGATCAGGGTAGGGCCAAAGGGCTGATGTCTGTCAGTTTTGGTCTTCTGGGAGCCTGGAATCCCTTCTGAACCTGATATTTGAGAAAGGACACAGGACAGCTGCGGGAAGTCCCAACTGATGGGTGCTGAAGAGTCTGGCACAGGATGATGGGCCCTCAGGTTGCCACTGGGTAGTCTTTGATTCTGTACTTCTGGTGACCAGGCTGGCTCACTTTAAGCTTCACCATGGGGAAAAGAGTAAATATTCATGAATGCTGCCTCTGTGGAATCCCTGAGCTATCAGGACCTCCTGCCACAAAGCTTTAGAATTGGGTCACTTCATCTCAGAATTTTTAGCAACTCTTTAAACCAAGAAGCTAGAGCCAGCATAGAGTGGGTTTCCATACTGCTGAAATATGCTGCTTCCTCCTGCCTGGTTCTGTGCTAGGTGCTGGGAGGCTCAGCGGCAAAGCTTATCAAACAATCATGGAATCATTCACAGGTTCATGAAGGCATTCGGTTCTAGCACCTTCATCTTACAAATAGGGAAATCAAGGTACAAAGCAGTAAGTGACTTAGCCAAGATTACCCAGCTGGTAATGGACTATGACAGGATTTGAAGCCACATCTTCCTGGTTCTGGATCCAGAACCCTACCCACTTAGCCACTCTGTCTGCATTACAGTTATTTAGACAGAAGGTTCTTTGGGCAATCTGGTGAAACATCTAGATGCTATTCAGAAGAATATGCTTAAATACGACAAGAAAAGACCCACAGAATTACAGGAAACAAGGTTAGAAACACAGTTGTCAAGAGTTTCTTTTAAAAAGAAAAAGAGTTCATGGACTTTAAATGAAGAACTCTTGATTCAGAGAGTATATAATAGTGTATAATTTATAATAGCACATGATAATCCTGCCTTGAGCTTACAGTCTTTTGGGAGATAAAGCATAGAGCACATTGATATAGTGATTTCAAAGTACTTATGTATCTTTTTTCATCAGTTCCTCACAGCAACCTTGTCAGGTAGTTTGCTGGGGGTTTTGTTTGTTTGTTTATTTTTTTATTAAAGCTTTTTATTTACAAAACATATACATGGGTAATTTTCCAAGATTGATCCTTGCAAAACCTGTTCCAACTTTTCCCCTCCTTCCCCCACCCCTTCCCCTAGATGAGTTTGCTGTTTTTTTATTGTGCCATTTTTTTCAATCATGTCTGACTCTTCATCACCCTATTTGGGATTTTCTTATCAAAGAGACTGAAGTCGTTTGCCATTTCCTTCTCCAGCTCATTTTATAGATAAGGAAACTGAGGCAAACAGGGTTAATCACTTGCTTAGGGTCACACAGCTATTAAGAGCCTGTGGTCATATTTAAACTCAGGTTCTCCTGATTCCAGGTCCAGTGCTCTATCCACTTGCAACATTGCCTGCTTTTAATGTGCTGTACCAGCATTGCATGGTAAGAGATTCAGGGCTGAGCAACACAGGTGGTCAGGCAAGGTGGCTTCCTGGAAGAGGCAGCCTCTGAACTGTGTATGGAAGGATGGGTGGGAATTCATCAGATGAGAAAGAAAAGAGGAGGAAATAG
Source organism: Sarcophilus harrisii (assembly GCF_902635505.1). Taxonomy (NCBI): domain Eukaryota; kingdom Metazoa; phylum Chordata; class Mammalia; order Dasyuromorphia; family Dasyuridae; genus Sarcophilus; species Sarcophilus harrisii. Next base: position 9,266,623 of record NC_045427.1, on the reverse strand, counting down.
ATGCTGCTCTTGGATGGTCTCATGCCCAGGCCAAGTATAGAGGTTCTGCTCCCATGTTTCACTTTTCAAAGGATGCTTGTTTGGTTGGGGTGTTCAAGATGCTCTTTTTCTGTTGGCACAGATGCCCATCCCGGAGATACTGGCAAATGGTTTTCCTACATTGTTATTGGCAAAAACCTTCATCTACTCTCCCCCATCCCCATGACCATCTTCTGGTCTCTTTGCATTAAATTCGGCATGAACGACATGGATGGTCTTCCATGTCCCAGGGTACCCCCCGAGCATCCGTTCCCTTGGCCCATCCTTGGAGGGGATATATCATGACAAGAAGTGGGGGGACTGGGGAAGCTTTAGGTGGAAGTGTGGAATCCCCCGTGTCTGATATTATGGGTGCTTCAGAAAATCTGTCCAGGGATTTCCTTGAGTCCAGTTGGATATGGCTCCTTCCCTGCCCTTTCCCCCTCATTGCCTTGGCCATTCAGGTGGTTAATCTTCCCCTCACCTCCGACACCTGAGAGAACTGGGAAAATAACTCGCCTCTTTGTTTAGGTCCCATCTCCAGGTCAGCGATACCAGATCCTTTGCAAATTTAGGCCTTGGGTAACCCCTTACCCCCCTCCCCTTGGGGGGGAAACGGGAAAGAGACGGCTTCTTTTCTGGTCCTGCAAGTTTCTGAGAGATCTTTCCTGCTTCCCCCTCTTTGGAGGGGCTTGTTTCCATCACACAGCCCGGAGGATGGGGGAGCAGTTTGCTCTCTGACTCTGTGAGCAGATGGAGCTTAGGTGGAAGGCGCACAATTGGTTCTGTGTTAGTTCTCTGTCCCTACATCACCTGGCGCCTCCGCTCCTCCAGTCTCCCTGCTTCCCACTTCACTCCCGGACTGATTTGTTTCCCACCTCCCTGCTGATCTCATTGCTGAAGGAGAGGAAGTGAGGGAACGGGGAGACAAATCTGTTCCTGTTGGGGACTTTGGACTCTTGCCAGGAGAGCAGTCGAGCCAAGCGAGGCTGAGCCGCTCAGGGGAGAATCTCGTCTGGATCCTCTGCCCACTTGCCTTTCTCACCTTCCCCCCACTCCCTGAGGGAGCCCGAGCCAGCTGAGAGGGTGCCCCCAGCACGCTCCCAGGCTGCGCCTTCTCCCGGCTAGACAGACAGATGGAAGGAGCTTGTCTCACATAATAATGTGCTTTGTTGCCCTGTAACCAAAGCTTAGGATTGGGCCTTGAAGAGGAACAAGGAGGGAGGGTGAACCGGGCAACGGTGCTGGGGGCTGGGCAGCCTGCTGGCATATGCCTCTGTGGAGCTGGTGGCAGCCTGGCATCGTGACCTTGGGGCTTATCCAAGGCTCTTGTCTGTCTCTGCGCTCCCCCTCCCCATCCGTGTCACACCACCAGGAGCTCTGACTCAGACACCAGCCAGAGCCCCCACCCTGAGTCCGCCCAGGAAGGAGCTTCTCTAATGCCTCCAGAAGGCCCCACAGGGAACCTGAAACCAGCCCTTCCCCCAGGCTCTCATCCCCTGTCTCCTCACACCCAGCTGTGCCACTGGAAGTGCGGCTGTTTACAGGGGTCTGGAGATCTCCAGGGTCTGAATAGAGGTGGGAAGAGGGGAAGCCCAGATCCATCCCGGTGAATTTTGTTTGTGTGTCAGGCTTGGGGTGGAGAAGCTAGAGAGATGTCCTTAAGGCAGGCAGGGATCCAGGAACTTGTGTGGGTGTGTAGGGGGGTGTCTATACAAAAGGAAAACCTTGAGTTTCATGTATTTTATGCATTTAAAAAACCTTCTGACAAGGGCTAAACATCATTGGCCTGACTGGCAGAGGAACCCAAAATCCCAGCTTCAGGGCATCTTAGGGAAGGTATCTTGGGGCTGCCCTTGTCCAGGGTCCTGGCCCAGCAGCCGCTGCCGCTTCCCTGCGCGCCTGCTTGCCCCACACTCCCCTTGATCTTTTTCAGACTTCAGGTTTTCAGGCAGGTGTGGTCACTGAGGGCAGCTTTTTTTTCTGCAGAGGCTGGGGGGAGGCCGAGGGGGAAGGAACAGGGCCAGCCATGAGGGATGTCTCCCCACACAGGCACTTTCCTCCCTGGGTGTCAGCCAGGGCCCTCAGAGCCTCGCTTTTGCCCTGGGGCTACTTTTCAGGCTAAAGTGTGACTTTTGGCAGCACTGGGGTAGGCTTTGCACCTGATGTTCCTGTTCCAATCTGTGCCTCCAGTTTGCGGCTCAGTGGGAAGCTGATGGGCCTGAGCCTAGATCCTGGCCCAGGGACAGTGACCTGGAAGCCCGTGTGCAGAAGCTGATGTACCAGATTCTGGAGGAAGTGCTGGGGCTGATTGCTAGGGGACGCTTCAAGGTCCCCCCATAGTGTCACTGAGACATCAAATACAAGGCTGACCACCCTCCCCAGTGTGACCTGAGCCAGATTAAAGTCGGCAGATCTTTAACAAAGCCAATAAAAAGGTAGTAGAACATAGATAATGTTAATGAATGGTGTTCCACATCAATTTAGGGCCCACGGGGGTCCTTATGTATAGTTGAGGGGCCCCAGTTCTATCTGGGTTTGAACCCACTGGTGTTGTGGATGCCAGGATAGAGTTGGAATCTGGAAGACCTAGGTTCAAATCCTTCCTGTATTAGCAAGCTGGGTCATCTTTCCAAACTTCAGGGCTTTTTTTATCTGTAAAATGAGCTAATAATAGTTCTTACCTCAGCATCATTGTGGGGGATAAATGAGAGCATTTGGGTGCTTTGCTTACTGTGGGCCTTGAGATGACACCATTGCCCACTTGCCTCCATTTCCTCATCTATAAAGTGAGATGGGTGGAGAAGGAAATGGCAAACCACTCCTGTATCTTTGTCTCCCCCCCCTCCAAAAAAAAAAAAAAACCTAAAATAGCCACAGAGAAATATAACTGAAAATGACTAAGCAGCCAACAAGGTAGAACACTGAGTCTGAAGTCAGGAAGGCTCATGTTCCTGAGTCCAAATCTGGCCTCAGACTAGCTGTATGACTCTGGGTTAGCCATTCCCCTGTTTAACTCAGTTTCCTCCTGTGTAAAATAAGTTGGAGAAGAAAATAGCAAATTATTTCAGTATTTTTATCAAGAAAACCCCAAATGGAGTCAAGAGAGTGGAAAGGGCTGAACACAATTGCATGCTTTAAGAGTCTCTGTAAAGGTCGGATATCTCTATTAATAGGGACCAGAGAGAGTGTGATCCTGACAAAGTGCTGCAGAGATTCTTTTCTGAACTCGAAATGGAGGAGGGTGGCCAGGCTGGGACAATCTGGGAAGGTTTTCCTGGTGCCGGAGATGTGAGCCCTGTAGGGAGAGACTTTGAAGAAAGCATTGTTCCTCCTTCCTCTGCATTTGACTCCAGACTCATCAGGGACTGGGGTGGCTAGTGGTCGCCACTGGTCAGGATGGACCGACTGCTTCAGAACACAATTCACATTAGTGAAGGACAATCTTGCCTTAGTCTGCTTTTCTCCCTCCTCTGGTTGTCCCAGATCTGGGCTCCCCTAAGGGAAGGAGCTGGCCAAGCTGGAGCCAAGCTGCCATTTTATGTTGTCAATTTTCTTCCCTGAGTGAGCACTCAACTGGCAGCTCAGAGTTCCCCAAATATTTGCAAAGTACGGGCTGTAGATGAGTCCTTGTGCTTGTTGTCACTCTAGGAGTTTAAAAGAGGGAGGAGGGGAAGAAGGGAGAGTCAGGTAGAAATAAGCCTGTGGTCATTTGAAGAGAGAGAACTTTAAAAACTGAGCTGGCCCTCACTCCCTGGCTGTTCCCAAGTACCTCTTGCTGTGGAGTCCTTTTCATTGACTCCCAGCCCTTTGACTTCCCATTCTTGAACACTTCCCTGGCTCCATTGCCTCTTTATGTTTCCTATTCCCCAATTAGTATGTAAGTTCCCTAAGTCAAAGCTGTCTCGTATTCCTCCTCTCCATCTTCCTCATGGATTTAGGCTGACCCTTCCCTCTAGAGCCTGACTATGAGTGCCCTGTGCTCATTGCCTTGGGACATAGAAAAGGGAAAATGAAAAGGGAAAATGGGGGTGGGGAGAGAAAAAGAAGGGGAGAGAGAGAGAGAGAGAAGGAAGGAGGGAGGGAGAGAGAGACAGCTATAGAGACAGACAGAGAAAGAGAAGGGGAGAGAGAAAGAGGGAGACAGAGACGGAAAGGGAAGGAGGAAGAGGAGAGTGTGTCCTCAAGAGAAAGGATTATGGCTAGTATCATTTGTAACTCTTCCCTGGTACTAAACCTTTCATCTTTCTACAGCAATATAAAAGGAAGGCGTCCCAGACTGCCTGCCTGCCTTCTCGTGCAGGGTCTTATGCTTAGTAGGTAGAAACTCTCCAGTATCTTTGCCAAAAAAAATCCCAAAAGGGGTCAGGAAGAGTCAGACGTGCATAAAATACTGAGGAAAAGGAGATCTCAGGGAGCCCCTAGATTTCCCAGACCTTCTGTTTGCTCCCACAAAAGGAAGGTGTCTCAGGTCCTTCTGAGCCCGACATTGCCTGTCCTAGGACCTCTTCCAGCTTTGCACATCGCTGGTCTGAGGTCCAGCTTTGTGTGTTTCAGGGTCCCCTTCAGATCCTGCCTCCTAGATTCGTTGCTTGAATGTTTTTCCCGGATCAGACCTTCTGCTCTGCTTCGTTCTAAAAGCCCTTCCTCTCCGGCATGCTGCTTTCTGTTTGCTGGCTGAGATGTTGTTCAGTCATTTCAGCACATCTGACTGTGACCCCATTTGGTGGGTTTCCTTGGCAAAAGTACTGGAGAGATTGGCTCTTTCCTTCCCCTACTTCTTTTATGAATGAGAAAACTGAGGCAAACCCTGTCACACAGCTCATTAAGTGTCTGAAGGCAGATTAGAACTCTGGTCTTCCTGACTCCAGCACCTTGTCTACCTCACCACTTAGCTGTGATTTATTGTGCTGCAATGACCCTATGGATGGGTAAAGGTTCCTTCTGCCGACTTTAACGGGGGTAGTTTAAGCAGAATCAGGGGCACAAGGGAGGAACATGTAGACAAGTGGGTTAGAAATGGATAAATTTCATGCAAAAGGTTCAAGAGTAACATGATTTATTTTTGGAGGCAGGGTGATGGGGTGAGAGCTTTGTGAAGGTTACAGTCAATCTTGGCTGTAAAGGAGAGAGTTCAATGGAGGACATAGGCTAGAAGCCCAGATTTGCTGTTTATCATTCCCAGAAATGGGCTTGTCCTATTACCTATAGGGAACTTCGTCTTCTTACGTATACAATGCAGGACTTGGACAAGATGTTCTTGGCGTCCCTTCCAGCTTTGGGGCTGTGACGCTAAGCCACTGAGAAGCAGAATGATTTGGGGACTCTTCCTATCTGAAGTGGAGTGAGCTGGCCTTGGGGGGAAGACCCCCCTCCTTGCCTATAACTTTCCCCCAGAGTAGGATGGCCACCTGTGGGGTGTGGAGCTGCCCGCCTTTACCAAGTATTCTCCATCTGTGAGATTGGAAGTGATGTGGAAGGCATTGTAGCCCAACACTTGGGAAATGAAGTGAAAAGTGGAGGCAGGAGAGAGACAGGACCAAAGTAGTGAACAGCTCCCACCCAGTAAGGCTGGGACACAGCACCAGGAAAAGGGGATGGTTCAGAATTCTGCGGGCAGGATGTATGGGGATCACATGGCAGAAGTTCTGGTGTTAGTAACAGAGTCACTGGGAAGCTCCAGAAAGTTTCAGGGTAGGTGACTCGGTCTGCAAACAGATTAATTTGACTGATGTGTGAACAACTAGAAGGGGAAAGAGACAGGAGACCGGGAGGCCTGGTAAGGAGCATCTAGTTTAGCCATCCAGGCTGATGGGAAGAAGAGCTTTTATCATCCTAGGAGGAGGGACAGGAAAAGCATAAATATGTATTTTCAGAATTTAAAAAATTATAATGAATGATAAACATGAATGTCGACAAGAACAGAAAAAGAGGGTTTGCATTGGAAACCGTGAACAACCATTTGCTTGTCTCTTTAAGCAACTTCTGGCTCATCTCCAGCTCTCCACTCTGCCTTCTCCCTTTGAGCTAATCCCTTGTCAGGTTTTAGCAGTTCTGCCTGCACAATAGCCCCTGACAATATGGCTATCAGTCTAGTTATGATGCTTGCCTAGCTATCATGACAGCCTCTTAGTCTGCCTGCCTCAGATTTTTGAATTTTTCAGTTACCAAAAGGGACATCCCGAAAGCATCACCCTAGCTCTGTCATTCCCCTGCTCAGCAAGCTTCATTGGCTCCCTATTGCCACTAGGAGCAAATATAGACCAAGCGTCTACATTTCTTGGCTCCCACCAACTTTTCCAGATCGTTCATTGTACGTGTCTCTCCTTTTCTCACTCTATGTTCCAGCCAAACTGATCTTTGCTTAGAACATCCCATCCCCTGCCTCTGAGTCTTGGCACAAACTTTTCCTCAGTATTGAAATGTTTCCCTTCTGTCCTTCTGTCCCCTTCAAATCTAAGGCTCCAATGCAGCCTTTCCTGATCCTTCCCCCACCCTCCCACTTTGAATAAAATCTGCATCTATTACTGTATACATATTGTTTGCACTGCTAGAACAGAAGCTCTTTGTGGGCAGACTGTTCACTTGGGGTCTGGTGCTCACTTGCTGGTTGAGCTCTAGGAGCTCACAAGAGAAAAAGGGTCAGCTGGACCCCATCTAGTTTCAGGTGAAGCTCCTGGCCTTTTGAGAGGCAAATGAGTAGAAGTTGTGGACTTGGAGTTGGGGACACCTTGGTTGGCTTCTAGCTGGGTGACTTTTGGCATACTACTGTACTTTCCTCATCTTTCTTCTTTTTATTTTCCTTTGCAAGGCAATCGGGGTTAAGTGACTTGCTTAGGGTCACACAGTGAATAAGTGTCTATGGCCCTAATTCCAGGGCCAGTGCTCTATCCATTGCACCACCTAGCTGGCCCACTTTCCTCATCTTTCAAATGAGGGAGTGTTAGATTTGTTGAGGTCCTGTCTAACTCTGTAAGCTCATGAGTCAGGTACCCAGCAGATCCAGATCGGGGCTAGTGATGGACACTGAGCCCCTCTGATGCCAAAGGCTGGGAGGATGCTGGGCCCTCTGAAGCCTCATCCTCTCACATTCTAGGCCCGGAAGGGCCAATCTGTTACCTCTTGAACTTTTAGACCAGGATGGGCTGGATGTAAAATGCTTCCTCACTCACAACTTCCACTGGTCACTAGGTGAAATGAGCCACATCCCTTTGTCTCTTCTTCCTGGACTGTCCACCTTGCTTTGCGAGGCAGACCCCCCCCCCCCCCCCCCCCCCCCCCCCCAACAGAGTCCTACCATCCTTCCTCCTAAGGCTCCAACCCTTGGCAACATCTTGGACCCCTCACTCGCTTCCACCCCATGAAATTAATCTCAAGTCCTATCTTGTCTTCTCTCTTTAGAGGTCATATTATAGGTCCCTTTCTTTCCATGCCCAGAGCTCCCAAAGTGATTTTCCTAAAAGTGCAGGTTGTGCAGGTTCCCTCACTTTCGATCTCCTCTTCAGGAAGCCTCATTGGCTCCCTCTTACCTTTAGGATCAAATAGAAATGCCTCTGTTTGGCATTTAAAGCTACCCTGACCTTTCGAGTTTTCTGATACTTTATTCTCCTCCACAAACTCTTATTTCCCAACCATATAGGCCTACTTGCTGTTCATGGAACAGAGGCCTTCCTTCCTAAGCCTGTCCTGACTGGCCACCTTTTTTAGAAGAGTCTGCTTCTTCCCATCAACCTCCAGGCTCTAGGAATCAGCTCTAATTCCCTTTCTGTGGGAAGCCTTTCCAGGTCCCCTCATTCCCTTCTTCCTTTCCCATAGTGCCTTTTGTCTCAAATGATCTTCCATCTACTCTATCTTGATTGTACCTGATTGATAACATGGTGTCTCCATTGAGACATGGATTGTGCATTTTGGAGGGCAGGGACTGGGTTTAACCAGCACAGCCTAGCAGATAGCCAGGCTTACTATTGTCTATGATGCTAAGTGGATAAGGAGCCTCTTCATGTTACATCTCTAATTGGGGAAGAGGGGGACTTTGCCTAGTGCTTGGCACATAGTAGGCACTTCTGAAATCTTGACTAGCTGACCTGCCATTGTCAAGATTTCTGGCTGGGCACTGGCTGCTCCCGGTACCGTAGGGCAATCAAGCCACAGTGAGATGAACCTAAGATTTTACTGTGGGATGGGACTTCACCCTCCAGGAATAGAGCATGGAGGCCAGTCACAGGGAATAGTGTGGCTCGTACATGGGCCGCTTTCTGGGCTAAGGGTTTTACAAATCTTGTCTCACTCGATCTTTACAGCAACTCTGGGAGGTAGGTGCTATTATTATCATCTTTACTGATCAAACTGAGACACAGAGAAGTGTAGCATCCAGTGTGTAGTAAATGGGAGAGATGGGAAGTAAACTTGGGTTTCTAGCTTCAGATCCATTGTTCTTGCCACGATGGCACCACGAAGGCTGCTGGCTTCCCAGAATTTGAAGTTATAGGAAATTCTATTTTCTTTTTCCTTTTGACCCCCCCCCCCCCCAGAGAGTCAGGGGTACATATGAGTAAAATTGGGGAGAAGATGCTCATGTGTTCATCTGTTTTTCAAAGTATGTTTGAAAGTTCTCCCCACTCCCAACACACACATGTTGACAACACGTGGTCCAGGAGTCTGGGGACTTGGTTCCAGGGGCTTTGGAGCCTTGATCGGTAGATAACTCCCCCACCCTGTCTCTGCTTCCTGGCTCTTCCCTGTAGGGCGAGTTCCTAGCTCCTTTTCCCTCCCTCCAAGCCCCTGCTGCCAAGCTGAGGAATCCAGGAATCCACACTGGGCTTTGGCACCCCTCCATGTCCCCGATGCCCTCAGTTTTGTTCCAGCCAGCCTGGTGGCTCAGGAAATCTGAGGTTTCTGGCAATGGGTAGCTAGCTCCCTTCTTGCTGCTTTAGCTTTCCCAACCTTCTCAACTTCTTCCCAGCAGGTAACCCTCAAAGAGACCCACTAGAGTTTTTTAAAGGAGGAGCACCGAATGTCACTTTTCTGGGGGAGAGAACAGAGTGTGCCAAAGGCCCCTCCACAACTGAGACTGGTCCCTCTGGGAAGTGTTCTCCCATTCTTCCCAATAGAGCTGAGCTCCAAGGATGTCCCTTCTTAGGGTTACATGGAACTCAGTGGGTTCATAGAGCTCTGCTCCCTGATTTTACAGATGAGAAAACTGAGGCCCATAGAAAGGAAATGACATATGCCAAGTTATGCAGTGAAGAAGCACTGTTTTTCCCACTTAACTATCCTTTCTTGCACAGGCAAAGTGGATAGAGTGCTGTACTAGGAAAACCCGATTTCAAGTCCTGTCAGACACTTTGTGATCCTGTGCATATCACATAACTTCTGCTCCATTTTTCCCATCTGTAAAATGGAGATAATAATAGTACCTACTTCCTAGGGAGGCTAATGGTTCTGTAGCAGAGTGTCAGACCTGGACTTCAGAAGACCTAGTGTTAAGACCTGTGTTCAAATTCAGCCTCAGACATATATACCTGTGCGACCCTGAACAAATAACTGAACCTCATTTACCTTAGTTTCCTCCTCTGTAAAATGAGTTGAAGAAGAAAATGGCCAATCTCTCCAGTAGTTTTGCCAAGAAAACCTCCAAAGGATTGGACCTGATTGAGAAGCAACTGAACAACACTTTCCAGGGTTGATGCGAGAATCAAATGAGACAATATTTGTAAAGTACTTCGCATACTACTTTGCGCATAGTAGATGCTTAAGAAATCCTCTTTCTTCCTTCCCTCACCCAGTACGTCCGTCCTTTCCTCCCTCCCTCCCTTCATAATTTGCAATTTAGTTGGAGGGACAAGACACGAATGGGAAAAGGAAACTGAGCTTCCTTTCTAAGGCTGTGTCCTGGAATTATGACTACAACTCAATGGAAGAATGGTTGGAAAGCAGTGGGTTATTGGAGAAGAGGTCGAGTTTTTCAGCGAGGGCTTCTCTGACAAACAGGGAGGATTCCCTAAATTTCTAAGTCAGAGAGGTCTCAAATCCCACGACCTTGTTCAAATGCTTTTGCCCTGGCCCCCTCCTCCTGTTATCCCAGTCTGATGTTCAGGGCCACCGTAACTCAGAGCCAGCTGTCTGCTTCAAAGTTGCTCCTGACATCTCAGCACCTGTCACGCCTTGCTGCCTGCTCTGCTGAGGTCCCCTGGACCATGTCCTCCTTGTCTTTGTGGGGCAGGGAGTGGCTGAAGCCGGAATAAGCATCCTCCCCACCCCAAGGCATCCCTAGCCTGGCTTGTGGCTCACAAGGATCCTAGTGCCTTCCGTGGCAGCTGTTGTTCATCCTCTGCCAGGCCTGGAAAAGCTTGGAGCTTCTGAGACTGTTGGAGGCAGCTCTGGCAGACGGAGCCAGCCGTGCCCAGAGTGCTCATGAACCCTCCACAGGCCTTTCAAACACTTTGCCCTGTGACCTTGACTGGGAAGAGGGGGAGAGATTTGGTGTGCCCTGGAGAATGTTGCCGAGGCCTTTAATTTATTCTTTTCATGGGGAGCCAGGCTCGGAGCTGATTAAATGGAAAGCCCTCTGCTTTTCCTGCCCCCACCTGTTTACACTTGCTGGGTTCCACTTTGAATGAGGCTGAGATCCCTTAACCATTTTGATGGAGGAGGGAGTGGAGGGAGGGGAGGCTTGAAAGCTTCACTACTTTTTTCCCTTTTGAACCCAGGAGTCTCTTCCCTCTCCCTGGAGTCAGCTTGGCCTTGCTTGGGGGATGAGATTCCCCAAATAGTCCACTGTGATCTCCTCAGTGTAGTAGGGATTCCCGCCATTGCTGCGGATTGAAGCTCATCCCTGTCTGCCCACCCTGGACCCTCTTGCCATTGGCCTTTTTTTATGGTCCCCTACCCCCATCCCTTTGACCCAAAATGCCTGGAGGATGCCTCCCTTGAAATTCCTTGGAGAACGAATGCTGTCTATTGTTCACTCTTCATTCTTTAATAATAATAATAATAACGGTATAAAAACATATGTAGCACTTTAAGATTTTCAAAATGCTTTAGAAAAATTGTCATTTTATCCTCACAACTGCCCGAGAAGTAGGTGCTATTATTATTCCCATTTTACTGATGGGGAACCTGAGGCCAATGAAAAATAAGGGTCTTGCTCAGGGTGACAGTACATACATTTCTGAAGCTGGATTTGAACTCATATCCAACACCATATAAGAAACAACCTAAACTCCTTTACCAAGTAGTGGACAAAATGCTAGATTTAGAGGTAGAAACACTAAGATGTGAATACAATGTTCAAGACTTAACTAGACAGATATTCAACCTGGAAGCAGATCTTTAATTTCCCCCTGCCTCTGTTTCCTCGTGAGTACATTGGGATTGTCCGACTTGATGGCCCCCCCAAATATACTCAGCTCCTGGGCTCCGCTTTAATGAGGCTCAACTTTTACTCTTGTCTTCATCACTTAAATTGTGTTAACAGTCTGCTCCCACCCACTCTGCGCTGCTCCCTTTCCCTCTGATTGATATTAATTTTTAATTCTTTCATTTTAACCCTAATCTTATAACTAGAGTGTTTCATGACTCAGCCGCACAAGATGCTAGCAGAATCCTGGTAGTAAAACCATAGGGGTAGATGAATGGGTTCACAGAATAACAGACATTAGTGTAGCAGGTTGGGTTGGCAGTATCTCTTGTGCAAATTCATCCTTGATCATCACAACCCTGTGAGTCAGTCAGTGAAGATTATTTTCACTTTACAGATAGGGAAACTGAGGCTAAAGAAAAGTATATGGATTCGATCTATGATCATATTCAAGGGATTTGAACCCAGACTTTCCTTACTCTGAGGCCCAAAGCTATGGTCATACAGGATTTGAACGCAGACTTTCCTTACAGAGACCAGGATTTGCTTCACCACACATAGGACCCTGCCTTAGAACTAATTTATGTATGTGAAGTCAATGGGAAGAGAGGAAGGGGGAGGAAAGGATGGGAAAGGAACATGGGTCATTTGGTTTTTTGTTATCTTTGCATCTTCAGTGGTTAGCGCAGGGTGCGCATAGTGGAAGGATAAATGCCTGTCGGGTTGAGCGGTTTAGTAGGAGATGGCCATACCACAAACCCTTAAAGGAAATATGGGATTCTGCAAGGCAGAGGGGAGGATAATGCATCCCAGCCATGGAGAAACCAAAGGCACAGAGGAAGGGTAGGGAAACTCGTGCACAAAGAACCAGTAGCTGGCCGGCTTGGGTGGAATGTGGGTTGCCTAAGGAGCATCCGGAGTGCGTGGGATGGGCTGTGTCTGCTTAGGCAGGAGAGAGCCAGATTGGGGAGGTCTTTGGAAGGCTAGTCTTGTCCTCTGATTCTGGTGTGTTCTCTGGTCCACTGCTTATCACATGAATGTGGGGATTGAAGATGCAAACGAGAGAAGGAAGGAATCAGTGGGTCCAATGCCAGGAGGCTGATTGCTCCATAAAGCTCCAAATCATAGGAAATTCATGGAGTTCACAGATCTGAATGAATGTCCAGCAGCAGCCAGAGGAACTGCTCCCTTGTTATCTTTTGTGTTTATGTAACCTAGATTTCCCAGTGTACCTGCTGGCAGCCCCATAAAGAACCATTCCTTATTACAGAGAATTAAAAAAAGGAGAGAGAGAAGATCAGTTCAATAAAGCTAAACAATACAGCAACCAAGGAAGCTATTACATAGTGTTCCACATTCATATTCCACTCCCCAGCCCCACAACTTGTCATACCTTTACTTTAGGGCTGATTTTAACCCAAGTATGTGCCTTTTAGACACAGTTATTCCATCCTGGAAATTTCTGAATGCATACTAACAAATGCAGCTATTAAAAATTAATTTATTGATTTTCACGGTTGGTTTTTTTCAGTTATATTTGATTCTTCAACATTTCATTTGGGGTCTTGGGAAAGACACTAAATTAGTTTGCCATTTCCTTCTCCAACTTATTTTACTGATGAGGAAACTGAGGCAAACAAGGTGAAGTGACCTCCCCAGGGTCACACACTAAGGTTGAATTTAAACTCCAGAAGATGAGTCTTCCCAATGACAAGCCCAAGGCTTTATCCCCTGCATTCTCTAGCTTACCCCCCCCTTTTTTTTTTTTTAACACAACTTAGATTTTCTCCAGTATCCCTCGACTCTATTCCCAGAAAATCATCCTTTATTATAAAAGCTGTTTTTAAAAGAAAGAAAAAAGGGGAGAAAGAAAACAATTTTTAGCAAAAATAATCAATACATTGAAAATTATGATAGCAAGATAATTATAAATATGTATACAGATATTGAATTTGACATATTTTAACATATTTACCATATATTGCATTACCTACCATCTAGACGAAAGGGTAGGAGGGAGGAGGGGAAAATTTGGAACAGAAAGTTTTGCAAGAGTCATTATTGAAAGATTATCCATGCACATGTTTTGTAAATAAAAAGCTACAATAAAATAAATTTAAAAAGAAAAATTACGACACCCTTTTTAGACTTCATGCTTAGCTAATTATATTCTTTCTAATCTCCCCCTTTTCCATTCAGGTTCACAGACCCTACCGTGTCCTGTAACAAGCTAATTGTCTTTATTCCATCCATTGTCCTTAGGCTGACCAGACCTCAGGGGTGAAGATTGAATCTTCTGTATTTTATCTGTAAATGCAGAAATAATCTGTATTTTACTCTCCAATTTTGAGTCTTCCTATTCATTGCTGGTTCTGCCCCAGGCAGGGTGTTATCTCCAATCTCTCTTGAATTGCTCCTCCCTCCTGAGTTTCAGAGTTTTCAGAAAATTTTCAGTGTATTTATTTTCTTTCCAAAGAGATTTTATCTAGAGGGTGGAGGTCTGTATTAGAAGTAATATGGTAATTCCTCTAAATTCTTGGGATGTCTGGTTCTTTTCTCAGGGGCTGCTGGTCTTTCAGCTTGGATCTGGTCCATTTTTAACAAGTTTGACCTTTTTCTGAGTCTCCTTTTACTCTTTGTGACAACCTTCCTGTGCCCTGCATCATGGGGAGCCCACTGTGATCCACTTCTTATTTTTCAGATGGGATCCTTGTTTTAATATTCATTTTTTAAATACTTATTTTATTGCTGACACTTCAAAGTAATCTCTTGTTCTTCTGACAATGGAATTCTGCCTTATAACTAAAAAGTCCACTGAAGAAACATAAATGGACACACTGACTTGTTCTGCCTCATTCCCCACCCAGAGTTGACAACCTTTGTGCTTAAGAGGGAGGTTCATTTCTTCTTCAGTCCTCTGGGAGTCGATTGGTCATTGTTTTCTAAGAATGACTTGTAGGTAGCCTAGGAAATGATTAGGATCACTGGCATGCTGACTTGTGCTAACATGTGAGGAGGGGCAATGTTTGTTAAGATAACCTGGTTAAAAGAGAGAGGGGGCCCAAGTAAGGGGGCTCCTTGTTATTCAAACCTCAGCTCAAGCTTGTATTCCAGTACCTGGTATATAATAAGTGCTCAATAACTCAATATCCATCCGGCCATCTTAGACTGTTGGAACTATTTTGCAAAGGGAGTCTTCCCCAAAGATTAGAAGTGCAGTTTAAGTGGGAAGGAGCTAGCCTCAGAATTAGAAAAATATGATTTGGGTATTTTAACAGATTGATCTCTTGTTTTTATTTTTACCCCCCAGTATATCTTCCCTTTTCCTTGTTCCAGAGAGCTATCTTTTCTAACATGGACTATGGGAGTGAGTGAGAGAGTGAGTGAATGTCTGACCATTAGATTGTAAGCTTCCTAAAGGCAAGGACTGATTTTTTTTTTTTTTTTTTTGCCTCTTATTTATATCCTTGGTGCTTATCATAGTTCCTGGAACATAGTCGATGTTTAAGAAAGGTTTATTTCTATTACTGACCAACACAGGAACCCGATCGACAGTAAGGGCAGTACCAGAAATGCAGAGAGGTACATTCTCATTTGTTCTGTGCCTGACTTGGTCATTATTATTATACAGTGGGTTTTTTTTTTCTTTCCATTTACCTGCTTAAAGCCATTTTATATTGTTTTCCTGGTTCTGCTTAACTTCATTTTGCATCAGTTTCACTTAAGACTTCCCTAGGCTTTTCTGAATTCTCTATTCATTGTGTCTTACAGGGGTAGTATCCTATTAGTCATCATTCATATCCTGCAGCTTGTTTAGCAGGATCTGAGTAGCCCCATGTATTTCAGGTCTTTTCTCTTGGTTAAAGTGTGGAAGCTTCTGCCTTCCTGGTGATATCATTTTTATGTTCCTTGTGTTCCTTAGAACTCCTCCCTCTCCCCTTTCTGGGCCTTTGTTTCCTTGCAAGTTCAGCTATAATGATTTTGATAGAGATGAGATCTTCCGCTGTGTCTCTGCTTTCCTTGGCCTCTATGGTCGAGTTATATGGCTCTATAGGGCCTTTGGCCAAAAAAAAGAAGGGATGTTGAACAGTCACTTTTCTCATTTGGTTCTAAATTTTCTTTTTTAATTACATTTTTTTTTTACTTTTAAATTTTTATTAAAAACAACAGCTATAAAATTGGGAATTCTCCTTAGGTTCAGATTTTTTCAACTGTATATTAAATTTAAATGGGAATAACAGAATTAGCCTGTTTTGTGTTTCCTTCTGAACATTTTAATTTTCTCCTTGTTTAAAATTTTTTATTGATGGTCTTTATTGATGGATAATAGCTTTTTATTTTCAAAATACATGTGAAACTAGTTTTCAGCTTTCATCCTTGAAAAGCCTAGTATTTTAAATTTTCCTCCCTCTCTTGCCCCCCCCCCCAACAAATAGCAAATAATCCAAAATGGGTTAAACATGTGTAATTTTTCTATGCATATTTCCAAATTTATCGTGGTGCATAAGAAAAATCATGACCTTTTCTGATTCAAAGAATTTTTACTGAGATTGCTTTTCTATCTTCCTTTCTCCCACCAGACAGTCATTCCATAGAACATTTTTTTTCCTTTTTTTAATCTTTTTTTAAGCAGTTGGGGTTAAGTGATTTGCCCAAGGTCACACAGATAAGACATGTTAAGTGAGGTTGGATTTGAACTCATGTCCTCTTGACAACAGGGCCAGTGCTCTATCCACTGCTCCATCTAACGGCCCCAGGGATTTTCAAAAGGGGGGGAAAAAAAAGAAAAAGAAGAAAAGGATCAGCCAAACTAACTAATTCTTTGTTTAAAGTCTGAATATTTATACAATGTTCCACATCTCTTGCTCCCACTCCCACCGCACACACTTCTGTAAAGGAGCTGGGAGGTCCAGAATCTTGTCGTTTTTCTTTGAGTTTGAGCTCCTTCTTTGTAATTTTGCAACATTTATTTTCAATCGTTTACCAATTACTCTTCCCAGTTACATTGTTGTCTCTCTGGTGTGTGTTGTGATCTTGGCTCGGCTTCCCTCGCTCTGTATCAGCTTGGGGTAATCTTTCTAAGTTTTTCATTTTCTTCATCAGATTCATTAGTTCTTCCTGAACAGTAATGCTCTGATACATTTCTCTGCCAAATTTATTTAGCCATTTCCCAATCACAGGCAATGGGTTCCTTTCCCTCTCCTTTTTTTTTTTTTTTAAAGCATAAATCTAACTCTACCTATTAACTCACAAAATCCCATCTCCCAGCCTACAAAATTAATGTAGCCAAGTGAGACCACTCAACATGTTGGTCATACTTTAAATTGTATGTTTGGTCTTGACTCTCCAGTCATTCTGCATCTCCTCCTCAAAAGGTAGGTGTTGTGCTTGGTCACTGCCTTCTGGAACGTTTCCATTAGTCAGAGCTCTAAAAACAGCCCCTGTCTCCCCCCAGTCTTTCCTCCCAGGGCCTGATTCATTTTATCTTTTTTTTCATCACTTTCTGGCAATCTGTGCTGTGAGCTCAGGCTACCTTGTGGGCTTCAGGGAAGGAGCCTGATTGTTGTTCCCTCCCTGGTTGGTGTTCTCTTTCCTCCGGTTGGACTACTCATGTTGACGCTTCTCTCCTCACCCATGGTTTTTTACAGTCTGGAATCGAGGTACCACGGGATGGCTTAATTCAGGGCTTCTGCAACACAACCCCTGGTATGTGGCCATATGAAATATGTAGACAGATCAGACATTTACTGAAAATAAATCATCGTTTTGTCATCCTCGCTTTCAGTTACGCAACCCCACATGGATGACCCCACGGTTTAAGAAACTTTGACTCTTTTAAGCCCCGATTAGGAAAAATCATTCCAGGATCTTGTCTCTAATGTGGTGGGGTGGGAAGTGTGTGTGTGGGGGGGAGAGAAGACTTCAAAGAATCACTGAGTTATAGAGTTGCAAGGAACCTTGGCTCATTGTCGAAGCCTCCCACTCTGCAGATAAGGCAGCAGTATCATGAATAGAATGCTGGGTTTTGAGTCAGGATAACACCAGAAAACACGCTCTGTTGCGCTGGTCAAGTTGCTTAACATCTGAGTCTCGCGTTCCTCACCATGAAAATGAAGCTAATAATACCTGAAGTAGCTCCCTCCGCGTCTGTAATGAAATGTTGCTGTAAAGCGTTTTGTATTATTTAAACTCCTATAGCTGTCACCTGCTGCTTTTAAAATTATTGATATTTTAATTCATAGAAATTTAGATTTAGGGATGGAAAGGATCCCAAAGCCCTCAAATCTAGCTCTTTATTTTGTAGAGGAGGAAACTGAAACTCAGAGTGGTCACGGGGTCAGGAGCCTCTGGGACCATTTAGTCTAATACCCGTTTCATTTTTGGAAATCTTTTCTAATGTGTACTTGACAAATATTAGACATGGACATTTCTATGTACCCAGAAGCTCAGAAAAGGTGAATTACACATGGAACCATGAATCTATTCTCACTGATTGTGACTTAGCCGGGTAATATGTGGCTGAGGTTGGATTGGAACCCAAATTCTTGGACTCTTGGCTCACCCTGTAGTGGATGGTGATGGTGCTTTATCTACTGCCCGAAACCCAGGGAGAGAAGCAGAGCAATAGTGCAAACCCAAGCCTTTTTTTTTTGGGGGGGGGGGGGGGGTAGTTGGGGAAGAGACCCCTAACAATGCTCTTCCTTTGTCCAATGATGGGGATAGCCCTTTTCCTGAGCGGTGGCAGAGAGTAGCCAGAGATCAAGCATCAAAATGGGCAATTCCTATTCCTTTGCTTATCTGGCGCGTTAGCTGGTTCTGAAGGGAGTTCCAGACACGAAATCATGCTTTTCTTGAAACAGCTTAGAGGGAGTTCCCTGGCATCTGCCCCTTTGCTCCAGAAGCCCCAGGATTCCCTCCAGCTCAGCATGGTTAAAGAGTCATCATTTGGGCTTCCTCTCCTTCCCCCGCTATGGCAGCGTCCCAGGAGAGGAGGGCAGAGTGGGGCTGCGCCGAGCCGAACGCAGTCGAGCTCGAACTTGCAGGGCTCTGCTGCCAGAGGTATGTGAGCTTAGGCAAGGATCCAGGCAGGTGAGCCCTGTGGGCTGGCCCGGAGTCCTTTGACAAGAGATGTGATTAGAAGCCAGATTGGTGTAACAAATCTGGAACGGTTCACACCCACATGAGAACTGTTCCTTGTCGTATGGCCGGTCACCTTGGAGAGACACAGCCCAGAAGCAGGTCATATTCTTTGCCCTTCCTTGGGGAGAGATTGGATGTTGGGAAATGGCCCGCGTCCTCGAGTGGGTGAGTGGTCAAGCTGGAGCAGTATTTGTGATGCCGAAGCGATGAGACATGTTCTCATCTGGTCTAGTTCCGCGTCTAAAAAGCATGGCAAAAGTGAGGCAGCATCAAAGCCGGTTTTGCTCCATAATTCTGTCGGAGGACGAAGCACGAAGCCTGTAAGGGGGCTACTTGATAGTATCCAGCGCTGGCTTTGGGTCTGAGAGCTGCTGTACTTGTTGCCCAACCAGGCCTTTTGTATGGTGGTCACACCTGGTACTTGTGTGTACATGCAGGATGTGGGTGTACCTAATTGTGTGGCTTTCTCTTCTGAGAGTCTGCATGTATGTACAGGTTTAAAGTGCGTGTGGGCGTGTTTGTGTTTGCACTCAGGGTCGGTGTTTCTGCATCCACACCCTACATCAATATGAGAGGGAGGGAGGAGGGAGAACTACTTAATTCTGCTCTTGGTTAGAGTAACATGATTGCCTTCTCTGTGTGAGACAGAAAGAGACAGAGGCAGGGAGGAGACTACAGCCTGTCTCTTAGGGTGTACATGACCGCTGTCATGAGTGTATGTGTCTTTAAGAGAGACAGACAGGGAGACACAGAGACCTAGAGAGGGACAAAGACAGGGAGGAGGTAAATGACTACAGACTGTGCAAAGAGAGGCTACAGCCTGCCTCTTAGGGTATACATGACTCCTGTCATGAGTATATGTGTGTTTAAGAGAGACAGACAGGGAGACAGAGAGACAAAGACAGGGAAGAGGTAAATGACTATAGACTGTGCAAAGAGAGGCTACAGTCTGCCTCTTAGGGTGTACATGACCGCTGTCATGAGTGTATGTGTGTTTAAGAGAGATAGGGAGACACAGAGACCTAGAGAGGGACAAAGACAGGGAGGAGGTAAATGACTATAGACTGTGCAAAGAGAGGCTACAGTCTGCCTCTTAGGGTGTACATGACTGCTCACTCTCGCTTTTTCCCTTTCCCTCCCTTCCTCTCCCTTCCTCTCTTTCTCTCTCCCTTCTTCTTTTCCTCCTCCTTCCCCCTCTCTCTCTCTTTCTCTTCCCCTCCCTCCCTCTGTTTTGTGTGTGTGTGTGTGTGTGTGTGTGTGTGTGTGTGTGTGTGTGTGTTTAAGAAAGCCAGAGCCTGGGAGGCAGACTGACACGCGCACACACACACACACACACACACACAAAACAGGGAATAAGTCACTACAGCCTGTGCAGAGAGAGATTGTGGCCACAGCCTTTTGGCCGGGCTCCTAGGAAGGGGAAGTGATCACAAAAGAGGAAAGGGGAGGAAGCCGCCCCCAGCGCGCTTGCTCCAGCTTCCTCCCTGCAGTGTCCAGGCCAGCTGTCCATCACTTAGAGACTGTTTCCTACTTGGAGCCTCCCTTCAGTTCACTGACCCAGACATAAAGACCGCTCCTGGCAGGGTCAGGGAAACCTGAACCTGTTTCCTCGTGTGGGATCTTCCTTGGGTTGCTGGGAGGTCAGCCGAGGTGACGTGTAGAAAATCGGTGTAGAGACAGTGCCCTGCAGTGGCCAGCTCTGACGGGCAGAGTGGTGGGTGTCTGGAGTCTGCTTCGAACATGAGCTTGGGAAAAGCACAGTGTCAGTCTCAGTTTCCTCATCTGTAAAGTCAGGGTGATGGAAGCACCCACCTCTCGGGGTTGTGCTAGAAAGCTAATTCGCTAGTGGATGTAAAGGGCTTTGCCATCCTGAAAATGTGACCGGTCTGTTTGCTAAAGAAAGTGCATTGCTGAGATGGTAGAAATGATACCAAGTTTGGAATTGGACAGAATTCTGGTTCGGAATCCTGACCACACCGCTCAAGGCTTACATGGGCTTGTTTATATTTAGGGGTTTCCTCAGCTGTGAAATGAGGGTTTGGACTGGAGCTCTAGTCTCTGGTTCTGTGACTCTCTGGGGGGAGGCTTCCTGAGACTCAGGGGCTTCTGAGGCTCCCAGAATGACTCAGACTTGAAGGAAACAAGCCCCTCCACTTACAGACGAGGAAACTGAGACAGAGAGAATTGTTGGTGGGCTTTGAAAGCCTTTTTGACCTGTCTCCAATTTAGTTCTAACTCCATCCCCTGGGATCTGTTGAGAGGGAGCAGTTCTGCTCTCCTCAGGTTTTCTCACTCCCTTTCCTGACTCCAGGCCTTTCCCTCGGGTTCCTGGTGGCTGGAACTCCCTCCCTTATTTCCATTTTCTGGCTCTCCTTCAAGTCTCAGTGAAAGTCCCACCTTCTGCAGTAAACCATCCCCAAGCCTTGATCCCAGTGCCTTTTCTCTGAGATTATCTCCTTTTATCCTGTCTACATCTGGCTTATCCACTCTTGTTTGCAAGCTGTCTCCCCTATTAGATGAGCAGGACTTTAATAGGGTGTTTTTGTTTTCCAGTCTTCTGGGCTCTTAATAAATGCTTGTTGGCTTGACCTGAAGGGACTTGCCCAGAGTCACAGGGGAGTGGCAGACACGATTTGATCCCAACTTTTTTTTTTTTTTACAAATCAGGAAACTGAGGCCACACAAGGAATAAATACCTGAGGCTGAGAAACCTCATTATTTCACTTATGAGTATTTAACTGTCCCTGCCAGGAGTTCCTGTGGGCAGAGAGGAGGATGCTAACCCTAAATGCGCTGGAGCATCCTGGTTCTAAAGCCAGTGTGTCCAGGAGATACCCCATCTCTGTCCTTCCTTTCTGTTTCCAAAAGCCTTGGCTGTCATTCTGCGCTAGCACCTTTCTTCTGAGGGGATCCCAGGCTGGCTTCCTGTCTGCTTAGCACCAAAACAGTTGCACGGGGGAAGGAGAGGACAAGGGTTTCCCAAACCGGTCTGACCACTGGCTCTCCCTTGGGAGTAACCTGCTTGGAAAATTGCCCAGATGACTGTCTTAGGTGGGGCCCCAGCTGCTGCTCTGTAGAGTGGCAGTCCCATCCGGAGACTTGGGCCAGAGACAGACTCTATGTGGCCTTGGGGGGGGGGGCTAGGGAAAGCAGGGGGCAAGAGTGTCAAATTAAATGTTCTCCAAATAGGGTCTGTGTAGAACGTCAGAGCTAGAGAGGGGCTTGATTTGCTGGTCTAATCCAATAGCTAACCCCTTTTTTCATAGAAGGAAACTGAGGAACAAAGAGTTTAAATGGCCCGTCCATTTAGGAAGTTGCATGTCCAGTTATTTTGTACCAGAGGCTGGATTTGAATCCAGGCCCATCCATTCTCTCATAGCCCCCAGCAAAGCATTGAGCAAGTTTGAGGCCATGTGTCTGCAGCCCCTGAAGACAAGCATAATGTTTAGGTCTGGGAAAACATTTGATTTGGAATCAGAGGAGCCTCAGCCATTCCAATTCTGTGTGATTTTTGGTATTCCTCTTGTTCTCTAGGAATCTCAGTTTCTTTGGCTATAAAATGGGAGCATTGGAATAGATGAGACCAAAGGACCCTTTTAGGTTTAAATCTAGGACAGTGTGACTTCTTTTGAGAGAGGAAAAGAGAAAGAGTATACTAGCTTGGTTGGTCTTAGAGCAACAGTAGCAAACTCAAAAGGATCCCTGTGTGCACATTGACTTAGAAAACTTCAAATTCACATTATCTACGTTACATTGTATTTTCATCCATTTTTGTTAAACACTTCCTGGTTACATTTTAATCTGGTCTGAACTGGAGATTGTGTTTATTCCTCTGGCAGTGCTTGTGAAGGGGGAGCCTTGCCGAGGGGGAGGAGGCAGAGCCTGGGAGTACTGTTACTACTTATACTAACCTCCTGGGGAAAGGAGGAAAGATGGCATATTCCTGAAACTGCATAGTCCTGGGACTTTCCCTGAGACCTGAAACTCCATTCCTATAGAGGAATGGAGAACAGCTTCATCGTTCTGGGAGCCTCGGTCCAGCTCTGTTCTAGCGTACATTTGGAGGTGCTCATCTCCACTGGGAGGTCCCAAGGAATTACTCTGGTCTTCATTACCCATAAGACATGGCTTCTAGAGAAATGCATTGGTTAACATATATAGCTGTCTTAAGGGAGGGGAGGGAAAAATTTAAACACAAGATTTTATAAGGGTGAAAATTATTCATGCATATATTCTGAAAATAAAAACTTTAATTAAAAAACCATATGTTAAGGTAACTAAAAACAAACAAACAAATAAAAACAAGATGGCTTCTAGGAGTCTATCAGACTCAGAGAACAGAACCCAGGAGAACTTCCAAGGAGGGTGATTTGTGGGAGATGGGTCAGGAACTCAGAGATTCCCAACTAGAATCGAAGGGAGGGGCATTGTCCGTGTCTGAGGCAAGATCCCAATCCAGTCTTCTAACAGGACTTGAATCCAAGTCTTCTAGCTCCAAGGTTTGCTCTCTAGCCATTATGCTTTTAGTTCTTTTCTAGCCCTGAAACAATGCTTTTCTAAGTAGTTTGTTCTGTAGGGGAATTGTTCTTCTCTGTGTCTTTGGCCTTTTGAAAGAGAGGGGTATGGCCTGGTGGGATGTGGGCACGAACCAATCAAAGGGGCTTATCCGGTGTTGCCTCGACTTTCAGAGTCTGAGCATGGGGGCAGTAAAGGTTAGAAAGGCTATGTGGGGCCATGGAGTTGTCTTTGAAAATACAGATGACTTATCAAGCTTCTCAGCCTCCTCTTCAGTGACATTTTGAGCTAGGTACACAGGTAGGAGATGGCAAGAAAAGGGTGAAAACTTTCCCATCTGGAAAATAGGCATGAATCACCCATGTCTTCCCCACACAGAGAAAAGATGTTGCTGCATTTTGCTCTCTGGGGGCTGGTTGATTGAGCAGAATGTTCAATGGGAAATATGTTAATTTTTAGAGAGAGATGACCTGGGTTTTATATTCTGTATTGCCTTGTCTATACCTCTATTTCCCCATCTATAAAACAAAGGGTTTGGACTAGGAGACATATAAGTTTTCATCCAGAATTTTAAATATTTTGTCATGATATGACAATATTTGTCATGTTGTACAAGAAAAATAAGACCAAGAGGGAGAAAACCACAAGAAAGAAAAAGCAAACCAAGCATCAAAGAAGGTGAAAATACTATGCTTCGATCCACATTCAGTCTCCATAGCTCGCTCCCTGGATGCGGGTTGGCATTTTCTTTCCCAAGTTTATTGGAATTGTCTTGAATCCCCATATTGTTGAGAAAAGTCACGTCCATCACAGTTGATCATCACAGAATTTTGCTGATAAGGTATATTCTTTAGTTTCTGCTTACTGTATTTAGCCTCAGTTCTTCATGTAAGTCTTTCCAGGCTTTTCTGAAATCAGCCTGCTCATCATTTCTTCCAGAACAATAATAGTCCATTACCTTCCTATACCATAACTTATTCAGTCATTCCCCAACTGATGGGCATCTTCTCAATTTCCAGTTCCTTGCTACCACAAAAAGAGCTGTTACAGATATTTTTGCTCATGTGGGTAATACAGATTTTTTTTAAATGCAGTTTTTTTCCAGAATATTTTTATGTAAAGTTGGATTTGTATAATATGAATTTACATAAAATAAGAAATATCAGCAAATACATTATTAATAATGTGTCACAATCTTATTTATAATGTAGGTATATGTTATGGTGTCCAGTAGCTCAGATTTTCTTGCTGATGCCTTTAGAAATAAAATAAAGTCTTAAATGAATGAAGGGAAAAAGCATCCACGAATCACGAAGGGAAAAGAATCCACCAAAGCACTTATACTAAGCACTGAGAGTAAAGAGTTAAAAATGTGACAATCCCTGCTACATAATAGGTTGATTCAGGGAAGGAGGGTTCTGCAGCCTTAATGACTTTTTCTTTTACATCTTGTGGTCATTGTGTAAGTTGTTCTCCTGGTCCTGCTTACTTGCCTCTGCGTCGCTCTTTCCAAGTTTTTCTGGCGGTACCTTTCTGCCGATCGGTACGGTGACTTCCCGTACGTTACGATTTGTCCAGGGCCGTGGGTACATACTGGTTTTTTGTGAACAACCCAGATGTGGTACTAGTATTCAAACACTCTGACTTTGAGCCCTTTTCTTTGCAAACTAAAGTTGGTTTTGGGGAGGAGCACTTAGAATTACATGAAACAATTGCAGTCTCATCACCAAGTTCCTCTTTTCAGTGGCTTCTCCCATAAGAGGATCCAAATGTAGGAGTCTGCAAAAATTAATATGGTAAAGACAAGTTGTTCTTATTCAGCCTTTTAATTTCCTTTTAAATAAAACTTCTTTGAAATCTGGAGGGAGGGGAAGCAAACTGAGATGATATTAACAGGTTTCACTGCTTTGGAATCCACAAGTGAGGGAGTCCTTGACAAATAGGTTGACTCTCAGCCGCAAAAAGAGTCTCTGTAAGCAGCCTGAACTGCAACAAGCCCTGAAAGGTTTACAAGGACCCTGTGAAGTAGCTACAGAAGTTGTTCTTGTATCTGATTTGCAGATTAGAAAACTAAGGCTCAGAAGAGAAGGGAAACCCCCGGGACTCACATAGCTAGGACATGTCAGAATTGGGATTCTGAGCCAGTTCTCCTCTTACACTGATGCTTATGCCTACTTTTTTCTGTAGTGTAGGTGCTACTGCTGGGCTCCCCTTACATTGATACTCGTGTCCACTTTCTGCTTTAGCCTCGGTGATGCTGCTGAGCTTCTGAGTTGTTTGGGGAGTCACTCTGAGGGGAATCTGTTAGAGAGATTTATTTAGTGGTCCTGACAATGGGGAAATGTCCTGTGGCACAAGCAGCTTCTCCTGAACAGATGGACCACAGACATGTTATGGAGGTGTGAGTTAACTATCTTGTGCTTCTTTTCATATCTCCAGTGCTTATAAATATTTATATTTATAAAGCAGACCCTGGGCAAGGTTCTTCAAGCTTCAGTTTCCTAAAAGCACCTGCCATTACAGGAGTTGTATGAAGAACAAAAATGAATTGTGTGATCCCAAAAATGCTTTGCGAGCTTTTGTCTAAATAAGATGGTTGTTTAAAGTAGAAGAGTTCTGTAAGAGAGATCAATTCAGGGCCTTTCAAGCTATTAACACCTCAGTGTAGAATGGATGCCAGCTGGCCCAGAGCCGGAGCCTGAGGAACGCTTGATTTGGGTGGGGAAAGTCTGGGTCAGGGGCCCTTTCAGGCAACCAGTAGGGACAGAGTTTGTTGGAACTCTGCTAAAGAAAGTGAAGGAGAGATTCAGGATCCATCTGGAAAGGATGGGGAAGACTTCTGCATGTTTCTAGTCAGAATAGAAAGAATCAATAACTAAGTAGAGATGGAAGAAAAGAGCCAAAATGATGAACTACTGGAATCATGGCTGATCTGCTGGAGAAGAGTGGAAGAGATAGGATCTGGGCTGCATGGGAGAGGGAACATCCTTAGTTACTAGATACTAGAGCTGCCTATGTGCATAATACATATTTACACATATATGTAGATATTTTTTCTCCCCTATCATTTTTTGATATATTATCTCCTGGGCCTATATATATATATATATAGTAGGTGCTTATTAAACACATGTCAAGTGATTGCTGTTAAGGTATTAGGAGTTGTAGAGAAGGAGGAAAATTCATAGAATATGTTCTCATTAATGCCATTGTCCTCACCTGAAAAAGTGGAAAGAAGAGGAGATTTTTAAAAATCGGTTTAGGGAGGAGTCAAGAAATCACTTTCTGCCACTCAAGCCCAGTTGAGCTTTTCCAACTTACATTTGAAGTAGATGCCTCACGTGAATGACTTCTTCCACCCCCCATTCAGCGGAATTGAGATAGTAGCGATAGTAACAGCACTGAGGTTTCCCAAGGTGTGAATGGCAACGGGCCGAGAAAGAGATTGGAGCCTTAAATAATATAGGGATTAATTGATCATTACGGGATTTGGTTCGGGGAAAGGATGAGTATAGTTAGAGCTCTGCCTCAGAGCAAGCAAAACGTTCCAGGAAGCACGGAGCTTAAAGGGAAAAGCTGTGAGTGGATGCTGACATCAGTGGGGGAGAGCCCATGATGTCCATTAATTTTCTCTTAAGGAAATTGTGTGATGCAGTGGAAGGCAAATCTGGATTTAAACTCTGGCCTCAACAACTAGCTGTGTGACTATGAACCAAACCTTATATTATCATGATGGCACGACGTGACCTCCCATGTTACTGTGAGGAAAGCATTTTGTAAATCTTCAAATGCTTTTCAATATGACAATGATCATTTTCTAGGTTTTCCTGCTAGGCTAGAAACTTTGGGGTATTCCCAGAGTCCTGTATGCTTTGTACAATAATGATAATCCTGATTTGGCAGATGTAACAACAAGCATTCTACTTATGGATGGGGAATCTATAAAAAGGCAAGGATCCAGGAGAAGAATCAAAATGTCCATTGTGGGTGCTATCCACATGAACTCCACTCATAAGTTAGCAAGGAAGCGTCCAAACTTAGCCGAGTTGTCAATTTGTTTATGCAGATGGAGGGATTTATGCTGGTTGTTTAGGATCGGGACATTGTCCAACAAAAATGTTGGAAGGGTTATAATTAAAGAGGCCGTGCTTTGTAAGCCATGTGCACTCGGCAAAGGAAATGATGGAAAGTGGGTAGTACATCACATCAAGTAGCGAAAATTTAGCATTTAACCAGGTCTCAGTCTTGGATCACTTCTACCCTCCACTGCTTTTTCTCCTTCACATGTTAGTGAATGAAAGAGAAAATTAAGCAACTGCTCTGGGTTTACTATGAATTTATGTTGCACAACCTCAATTGGGTCCTCGGTGCTGCTAGACAATTCTATTAGAGCTCCCTCATCAACACACTCTCCCGGTCTCCAGAGTGAGTCTTTGCAAGCCTTTTCATCCCTTCTCAAATCTCCTGTGGTTTGCCTCCTCTCCACCTTCTCAGCTGAAAATTTTGCCTCATGTTCTTCAGAGAAAAATCAATGAAGCCATTTGTCATGAGCTCCCTCTTCTCCCCCATCTTCTATCATTCAAGTGCCTTTTGTTCCTCTATCCTTCTTTACTCCTGTCCCACACAAAGAAGTGACTTTACTCCTTTCTACAATTTGACCTTCTGCATGGATAAACCCATTCCATCCTATATTCTCTAAAAGATTGCCTCTTCTCTTATTCAGTCTCCCAGCTAATCATTCCCCTGTTTTCCCCATCTTTCAAAAAACAAACAAACAAACAAAAAAACATCCTCTCACTTCATCCTTCCATCCCTGCTCTCATCCTACATCTCTTTCAGTGGATAAACTCCTTGAGAAGATCAACAGATACAACAGAGCTCCTTAAATTTTTTCCACTATCACCTTTTTTGCCCAAGAAATTTTTATGTGGCTCTTTAAAATAGGTTTACAAACCAAACATTTACTGATACTAAATCATATTTTCTTGACCCCCCCCCCACATTCAGTTACATGAATCTTGATTAAAAAACTGATCTACAATGTGTGCCTCCACTTCCTTTCCTCTTACTCTGCTCTCTCCAAAGTTATCAGTGATCTTAAAAAAAAAAAAAAAAAAAATTGGTTTTTTCTTTCTTATATCACCATGGTATCCCTTATGTGTCTCTCCCTGTCCTTCCACAAGAGTCACCCCTTATGACAGAAAATTTTCAGGGAGATGGACAGTCAGCACAACTGATCTATACATCGAGAAAGTCCAAAATTCGTGCCATGTGTAATGCCCATGTTCCTCCTCTCCATGAAGTAAGAGGTTGGGAGTGATTCCTCACATCTCTTGGAGCCCCTCGTGATCTTTATATCTTTGTTATATTCCTTTGAATTTTCTGGTGCGCAGTTTTTCTATTTACATTGCTGTGGTCTCTATGTAGTATTTTCTTAATTCTGCTTCCTCTATTCTGTATCCGTTCCTATAGATCTCTGGCTTTTTGCTACCCATCACACACATCATTTCTTACACACAGTAATATTCCACTCCATTCGTGAACCACAGTTTGTTTAAAAGTGTTCCCCAATTGATGGACATCACCTTTGCCCTCACCAAAAGTGCTCCTGTGGCTATTTTGGCACAAACGGGGACTTGTTTCTTATCAGTGGCCTCCTTGGGGTACAGAGCGCAGTTGCTAAGTCCAGTTTTATGATCCTTATTCTTCAGATCTTCGTGATTCCAGCTCCGGTCCTTTCCAATAACTCTGGAAGGAGAGCTGCTCGGCTTTTCTTGAATGTTCTCATTTCGAATTGGGCTTCTCACCCAGAGAGCTTTTAATCTTGCCTCTTGGATAGATCGCGATTCTGTCTCACACCAAGACTAGTTTGAGGGAGACCTTTGTGAGGGGGCTGTAAAGGGGGAACCTAGCATGGGCTACTGAGCAAACAGGTTGTCGGGGATGACCGATCTGATTTCCTCTTGTAAAATGAGTTAGATAATGTCCCTTCCAGAGCTTGAATTCTGTGAAGGAGATGGTGTTTCTGGGTTCGGGATATTGTTCTATGCTGCGGGGGAAGGGCTGGAGGTGGTGTCTCTAGGTTCGGGGGAAGGGCTGCAGGGGCATTTTGCTGGGCGCCAGCGCCTTCGGAATGATAGGATGCCGCCACTAAGGACTTAGTATTTTGTGCCCACTTGGAGCAACACTGGCCTGGGGGCCTTGGAGAGAGGGAGAGGAACCATGCAATGCCCAGGGGCAACTTAGAGCAATCTTAAGAGCTCGGTTACCTGAACACCTTTTCCCCACTGGGCTGCCACTATATATAGACGCTGGGGGGGGGGGAAGGGAGGGGGAGGCTGGGGAAATGGGGAGAGAAGTCTTGGAGAACTGGAGATGTGGCTGCAGAGCTTGGGAGAGAAGTGGGAGGGGGAAGGGGCTGCTTTTGGGTGCTTTCGGATCTTCCCTGCTCCTTATTCTCTTGGCTAGATTTAGAAGACTGGGGAGGGGGCAGGGAAGTTGGCCAGGAGCGGGGGAGGGATTGAGGGAGGGACTGGGCAGGGCGGGGCTGGGCTGGGCCGGGCCGGGGCCATGCTGGGGCTGTGGGTGCCGACCGAGTGAGCCTGCCTCTCCCCAGCCCCCATTCAAGACCCTCGAGCGGGCCAGTCTTCCCCTGGACTCCACTGCAGGGGGACCTGCTGGTACGTGTCGGTACGTGTGCGGGGTGCCTGAGGTAATGGCCCCTTCAGCCCCGGCTGAGGCAGGGGCGGGGGGGCGGGACTGCTGCTGCTGCTGCTGCTGCTGCTCCAGTGCCTCTGGTCGCTTGCTGCAGCGGCTTCCTGCTTAGCTCTGCCGGGAGGGAGCTGGGGCTTGTCACGTTCTTCTGGCCCCTGGGGAAGGGGAAAGGGAAAGGGGCGGGAACCCTGCAGCCCCCGGTTTCAGGGATCTGCCCAACCCCCAATCTGAGGGACTGACCGGGAAAGAGAGAGACTGGCTGGGACCCTCTCCCTGCAGAGACCCTGCCTGGGGGTGGGAGTGAGCTGACCGGAGGCTGCGCTCTCTTGGGGGTGGCCCGGCAGGGGTGGGGGCTGGGGGGGGCAGTGGAAGAAGGCTGAAGCCAGGAAGCCGGTGCCTTTCTGGACGGGCAGGAGGTTATGGGGGGAGTTGGATTGGGCCCAGCCCTAGAGGGGAACTGAGGGCAGGGGCTGCAGAGAGCCCCAGTTTCGGGCAGGACCAGAAATCTGGTGTGCTTGAACACTCTTGGTTTGTATACACAGCTGCAGAGACTTCCCCAGTGGGAGGGCCCGGCTGCCTTCCCACCCCCATCCCGGTCTGCTCCCCTCCAGGCGGTGCTGCCCTGGGGGAAGTGGGGAGCGGAGCTCTGCCCGCCTGAGAGGCCTGAAACTTCAGTGAAAGCTGGGGGGGAGGGGGGAGTGTAACAGAGTCTGTGATCAAGGTGGGTTCCTGGGGAGTGGAAAGGGCTGAGGAGGTCGGGAGGGAGGAAAGGCGGATCTCTGAGACCAGTGAAGCAGGTTCTGTAAACTGGATCTTGGGGCAAGAATGGAGGTGGGGGGAGGAGGAATATTCCTGTGCCTTAACACCATGGGGGAGGGCATTGATTTCAATCTAGAGGCTCCTACCCTTCAGCCCAGTACTCCTTTCCTGTCAGTAAATTTTCCTTTCCTTCCTGTCCAATAGGAGAGGAAATAAATCCTTGAGAGATTATTTTCAATAGATAATAGTTATTTACCAACTATTCCCTTGTCCCCTGGAGAAGCTCATTGCGGGAGGGGGGATTCATCCCCAGAGGAGACTGACAGTAATTGCTCAGACACAATAAGAGGAATATAATGTAACCGAGACAATGTAGTGCAGGGGCTGGGATGCACATACAAAGCCCCGGCAGATAGAATGTAGCAGATGCATTATGGGGAGGAGGGGACCCCCCCCCCCCCAGGTAGCTCACAGGTTGACGGGCTCTGACTTCCCCGATGGCTGCCGGTCCCCAGCCACAGTCCGGCAGACGCCCTGGGACAGGTGGACAGACTATTTCTCTGTAGGGAAAGGAGTTTTTTTCTAAAGGTGATTTTCCACTCTGAGAGCTTTATTTCATCAGCAATTCCCAGGAGAGGAGTGTTCTAACAGATGAATAATTGAGCTGCCCTTAGGAATCTATCCTAATAAAGCACAGAGAGCCAGTGGGCTTCCAGCCGGCTCCCGGCCACTGGGGGCTTGGGGAATAGAAGGATTTGCTCTTCCTTTTGAGGGGGCTGGATGTTTGGGGAACGTGATGGGGGTTGGGGGCTGCTGAGCGAGAGGCTGTGATAGTTATCTCCTTGCTCTCTCTGCCAGAGGAACAAAGAACAGAGCAGTGGCTTGTGCCTGTGAATTAACTCAGCTAAAGAAAAAAGGCTCTTATCACAAGGCAGAGAAATGGTCTCTTTTGAATTAACCCTTAGAGATCCCAAGGGCGAGAGGAGCCAGTGTGATATTGTTGGGGAGGGGGGACTCTGCTCACTTCCTCCCAATCCCCATCACACACTACATCCATCTTAGACTGCTTTGAGAGGGGTAGTGTGCTGATGGGGGAGGGGGGTGTGAGTGGGTGCTGGCTATAGGTTTCTCTTCTGAGCAGACCACTCTGGGAGACATCTATAGATACTCCTGGAAGAGCAACTAGGCTGGGGCAGGACCATAGGGGGATTTACGGACGCTTAGTCTGGGGCCCTTAGATGAGGGGGGAAGGGGCAGTCATCAATTACTTGAAGGGCTCTCAGAGAGACTTGTCTCAGGGACCAGCACCGGGAACAATGAAGAGAAACTGCTAAGGCAGATTGGGGATTGAGCTAAGGGAGGACTTACCTAAAGACAAAATAGACTAAGCAAACAAGGAACGGGCTGTCTGGGGACTAAAGGACTTCCTCACCCTGGTCGTCCTCAAGAAGAGACTGGATAGCCTTTTCCTTGCTAGGAGAAATCCTGTTCAGCTGTCAGTTTGACAGAGGGATTAATTTTTTTTTTTTTTTTTAAATAATAGTCTTTTATTTTCACGATCTAGGCAAAGATAGTTTTCAGCATTCACCCTTGCAAAACCTTGTTTTCCAGATTTTTTCTCCCTCCCTTCTCACTCCCTAAACAGCAAGTAATGCAGTATGTGTTTAAAATGTGCTTTCCTTCTATATATATTTCCACGTTTATCGTGCTGCACAAGAAAAATCAGATCAAAAAGAAAAAAAAAAAATGAGAAAGAAAACCAAAAGCAAAAACAACAAAAGGTGAAAATACTATTTGTGATCCACGTGCAGCCCCATAGTCCCCTCTCTAGCTCTCTTCATCACAAGTCTGTTGGAGATAGCCTGAATCCACTGGCTTTTGAAAAGAGCCCATTCCATCACAATCGATGGTCACATAATCTTGTTGTTGCTGTGTACAGTGTTCTCCTGGTTTTACTCATTTTACTTAGCTTCAATTCGTGTAAGTCTCTCCAGGTCTTTCTGAAATCATCC
Organism: Sarcophilus harrisii; assembly: GCF_902635505.1. Classification (NCBI taxonomy): domain Eukaryota; kingdom Metazoa; phylum Chordata; class Mammalia; order Dasyuromorphia; family Dasyuridae; genus Sarcophilus; species Sarcophilus harrisii. The sequence goes on along the minus strand of NC_045427.1, from coordinate 9,234,106 downwards.
TGCTGATAGTTTCTTACAGAACAATAATATTCCATAACATTCATATACCATAATTTATTCAGCCATTCTCCAGTTGATGGGCATCCACTCAGTTTCCAGCTTCTGGTTGCTACAAACATTTTTGCACATGTGAGTCCCTTTCCCTCCTTTAAGATCTCTTTGGGATATAAGCCCAGGAGTAACATTGCTGGATCAAAGGATACACACCGTTTAATGGCCCTTTGGACCTATTTCCAAATTGCTCTCCCTAGTGGTTGGATCAGTTCACGACTGCACCAGTAATGTAATAATGTCCCAGTCTTCCCACATCCCCTCCAACATTTATCATTATCTTTTCCTGTCATCTTAGCCAATCTGAGAGGGGTGTAGTGGTACCTCAGAGTTGATTTTTGAGGCCTTTCCTATTCTGAGCTATTCCCCGAGACTCTGTGATTAAATTGTCTTTGGTCAAGGAGTGGTAAGAAATTATAATAAATAATAATGGTCACTAACATTTAAGGAGTAAATGAACATTTGCAAAGCCTTTAATATTTGTTATCTCACTGGAGCCAGACAACAATTCTAAGAAGCAGATGATCTTATTGTCTTCAAGACAATAAATGTCTTCATTTTACAGATGAGGAAATCAAAGCAGAGAGAAATTAGTTGAGTTGCCCAGAGTCACACAGTTAATAAGTGTCTGAGACAGGATTCAAACTCAGATCTTTCTAATCTCCTGTTCCATGCTCTATTTCCTCTATCATCCAGCTGCCTGAGATGGGCAGAATACCTTCTCTTCCAGGCATTCTGAGTTCAGTCCTGAGTGACAGTAGCTCAGTGACTATGGATAGAGGTGTTAGAGCAGAGATGAGCTTTAGAGACCTTGGAGTCTGACTCCCTCATTTACAGCGAGACCTAGAAATGCCCATTAAAGCCAGTAGCTACATGCCAGCTTGTTAATACTCTCAGACAATTCTTGTGGTCAGGATTTCTTTTTCTTTATTGAGTCTCACTCTGCTTGCCTCTCTGTAATATAGAATGCTGGATTTGGATCCAAAAGGAATCTTAAAGACCATCTGGTTTGGTGTCCTCATTTTACAGAGAAGGAAACTGAATTCCAGCGACCTTATTACAAACTCATTTACAAATCCAGAGTTATTACTTCAAAGAAAGGAAATTTGTGCCAAAACTAAAGCCTAAACTCTCCGAGACTGTGACGAACCTTAGGAGTTCCCTGGTGTCAGAAGTTGACTAGTGCAAGGCTGAGTGACCATTTGCTATCAAGGAAATTCTCATTCGGAAATGGTTGGGTTAGATATTCTTGGAGATCCCTTCCAACTCGGAGATCCTGTAGTTTAGGAATTTAGTGCCTGGCTCTGACTTCCCCAGCTGTGACCGAGATTATCTGTTAATCACGGCTCCCTGGTCTTAATCCCTTAGTAAACATGTTTCTAGCATCATGATCCATGATCAAAGTTGAAAAAAACTTGGGGGAATCTTGTAGCCCATCCTCAGTCCTACCTCTCCTTAGAGACAAGTCAGCAGACTTTTCACAGCATAAGTCCCTGATTCCACAGACCTTAACTCTACCTGCAATCTAGAACTCTTTCCACAATCATGTGCTTCTTCCGTATGCGAGATCTTAGCTCCTGTTGCTGGGGCCAGCTAGGAAAAGTCCAGGACAATTATAGCCCTGACTTTCTGGCTGAGAAATTGGTTTCTCCCTTGTAACGAGGAATCTTGTGATGGTCATTAGGGTGACCTCAGCCACCCAGAGACCTGAAGATGCCATAGCCAATATTGCCCGGGCACCTGCTCCTTCTTATATTGAGAGATCCCTGCTTTTCTCTCTAGTGCTTCCTGATATTCCTAATGTATTCCACCCTTTGACTCCCTCACTTTCTATAGAAAAAGAGGAAGTGTTTCATTCTGTCTTCCTTGCATTGTGTTCTGTCTAATTTCCCTTTGCTTTGTGCTTTATGAGAAAAAATCAGTTACACCAAAATATAATGGCATATGCAACATTTCAGTCCATATGCTTCCCCCACCCCCTACCCTGCAACATTCTATAAGAGGACAAATGTTTCCTTGTAGACCAAGTTTTAATCAAAATTCAATTGCCTTTTAAAACAATGTTTAAGTGTAATTTTTTTTTTTTTTTTTTGCATCACCATCATTCTCAAATATTTTCCTTCATGGTGAACCATCCCTTAAAAGAGAGACTTTTTTTTTTTTTTAAGAAGCAGAACAAATGAGCAAAATGAACCAACACTAATGAAGCCTGAAAATCTTTACACTGTTTCTCTTTATTTATATTCTATAAAGTAGGAGATGGGATTCATTCTTGCACTTTGTGCTTTGCGGGGTTTGTAAGGGTCTAATGTCTTTTGGTGGAGCACATTGTAAACTTTGCGAGGTGTATATATGATCTATTCTCACTTGTTTCCGGGGGGAGATGATCTATCCTTTGGAAATAATGGCAGTGGGGTAGGGCGTGCAGTGCCAGAATGTCTGGGCAGGGTTTGCTGTGACCTGTAACAGGCCGACGGTCATGTAGTGTGGCTCACCTACTTCTCTTGTTCTTCCTCTCCTCCCCACCCCCTTCCCCAGACAGGCTTGGAGGGAAGCCCAGTTGATGGACCCGTCCCAGGCCGGATGGACCCAGGGCCAGTGTACCATGGGGAGGAACGGCGGCTGAACACTCCCAGGGCCCCAGTCAATGGGGCCGGAGAACCGGCTGGGCCGGGACTACTGGGGGTTGGGGGAGTATGGCAGGTCAACCAGAAGCCTGATTGGGAACCTTCCCCCAGCCCCGCTCATGCTGCCCACCCAGAAGATGCCCATGACCTCGTGGCCTTCTCGGCGGTGGCCGAAGCCGTCTCTTCCTACGGGGCCCTCAGCACTCGCCTTTATGAGACCTTCAATAGGGAGATGAGCCGGGAGGGTGGCGGCAACCTCAGTGGCCCTCAACCTGGCCCCGAAAGCTATTCTGCGGGGGGAGAGGACCTGGACACCCTTCAGACGGCCCTGGCACTGGCCCGCCACGGTATGAAGCCACCCAATTGCAACTGTGATGGGCCCGAGTGTCCTGACTACCTCGAGTGGCTGGAGGGAAAGATCAAATCTGTAGCTGTGGGGGGAGGGGAAGACCGGTCTCGGCCTCCAGAGTCGTTGCCTCCAAGTGAAGTGGGCCTCCCTGCTGCACCTGGGCCCCTCCATCCTGGTGAAGTGGGCCTCCCTGCTGCATCCGGGCCCCTCCATCCCAATGAAGTGGGTCTCCCTGCTGCACCCGGGCCCCTCCATCCCGGTGAAGTGGGCCTCCCTGCTGCACCCGGACCCCTCCATCCCGGGGATGTGGGCCTCCCTGCTGCACCCGGACCCCTCCATCCCGGGGATGTGGGCCTCCCTGCTCCTGGGCCCCTTCATCCCGGTGAAGTGGGCCTCCCTGCTTCTGGGCCCCTCCATCCTGCTGAAGTGGGCCTCCCTGCTCCCGGGCCCCTCCATCCTGGTGATGTGGGCCTCCCAGCTCCTGGGCCCCTCCACCCTGCTGAAGTGGGCCTCCCTGCTCCTGGGCCCCTTCACCCTGCTGAAGTGGGCCTCCCAGCACTGGGCCCCGGGACCCTTCTCAGCCCTGACGCTCCCCAGCTGCACTCGCCCAATGGTCTGCCACTTTCGGAGAGTGCCCTAAACATCGCCAAGGAGAAAAACATCAGCCTGCAGACAGCCATCGCCATAGAAGCCCTCACCCAGCTCTCCTCCACCCTGCCCCAGCCATCTCCCTGCCCACAGTCCAAGGCCTTATCCCCAAATCCTGCTTTCCGACCTCCTCAGTCCTACCTTCGGACCTCCCCGTGGCCTGTGGGCCCCCCGGAAGAGCCTCAGTCTTGTGCTCCCGAGAGTTCTGCCTTCCCTCCGGTAGCCCCCCGCACTGAGTTTCCCGAGGTCTGGGGCCCAGAGAACCCCCCAGTGGCACCTTGCGCCTCCTGGCCTGTCCCCCGCACCGGTCCTGACCCCATGGCTGAACTGGAGCAGCTTCTGGGTGGCTCCAACGACTACATCCCCTCATCTTTCAAACGGCCCGAGGCCCTGCCCACCAAGCCCAAGATCAAGGTGGAGCCCCGCTCCCCCCCTGCGCCCACGCCCAGTCCCCGGAAGGAGGCGCCCACTCCGTCCTCAGATCCCGACACCCACCGAAAGGTCCAGTCGACCCTGCAACAGCACCTGCATCACAAGCGCAGCCTCTTCCTCGAGCAGAACCAGAACGGTGGCTGCCCCAGGGCCTCCTCGGTGCCCCCCACCCGGGGCTGGTGGGCCCCTCCGATTCCCGGGACCCCTCGACCCCTGGACAAACCAGCCAAGGAGAAGAAGAAGAAACAGCTGACTGCGGTCGGTGGCCTGGTGGGGGGTGAAAAACGGGCCCTGGGTCTCAAGACGGTCACCAGGAAGATAGTGCAAATTAAGAAGCCCAAGGTCCGTGACTCTCACCCTCGCTTCCTGCCTGTCCGCCAGATCAACCTGGAAGTGTTGAGGAGCCCCACTCCGGGGGCCCCGAAGGCAGGCGTCACCCCTCCTCTGCCTGCCTGCAGGGGCGCCTCCGTGCCCGCAGCCCCAGCCCCTCCCCATGCATTATTTGCACCAGGTCCCTCTGGGGGTAGCCTTCTGCCCCCTACTCAGGAAATGGCTTGTCCCAGCCTCGCCGCCGCCCTGCAGTCCAGCCCCACTGTCCCCCTGGTCCCGGCCGATGACAAGCTGGAGGAGCTGTTCCAGCAGTTTGAAGCCGAGTTCGGGGACAACTTCGGCCTTGCGGCCGCACCCCCAGCCCCTGCCTGCTCCCCCGAGCAACTGGCCTCCTGCGTCCTACGCCCCGATAGCCCCTTTTCGGGGCGGTCCCGCAAACAGATGAAGATCGAAGCCTCAGGTTCTGTGGCTGTGATTTCTACCACCTGCCTGGAAGCAGAGGAAGGAGGCCTGGAGACCCCCATCAAGCAGGAGCACACAGCCACTCCCAATCTCCGGGGCTTCTTGGAGTCTCCTCTCAAGTACCTGGACACCCCCACCAAGAACCTGCTGGACACCCCCTCCAAGAGAGCTCAGGCCGAGTTCCCCGTCTGTGAGTGTGTTGGTGAGTCTCGCCCTCATGTCTCGTTTCGTGATCACTAGAGACAGCAGTGTCGTGGGATAGAGATGGCGGAGAAGGGCTTGATTTGTCACATTGTTCCCATGTGACAGATGAGGAAACCAAGGCACAGACTAGTCAAGTAATTTGCTGGGGATCATGGGTCTTGGAGGGAGGCAGAGAGGGAGGAGGGGGGAACTAGCCTTAAGGAAGATCAGGACTGGTTTCTTACAGAAGGAGAGATTTTTAGTTGGGACTTGAAGCTAGGAAAGCCAGGAGAAGAAAAGGAGGTGGGAGAGAATTCCAGGCAGAAGAGAAACCAGTGAAGACGGCCAGAATCCGGCTGGGGAGTGTTTTGTGTGAGGAGGCTGAAGTCCCTGGAGCTCAGTATATACAGGAGAGGAAGAGAGGAAGTTGTAAAAAAGACTGGAAAGGGAAGATGGGGCCAGGGTGTGAAAGGATTTTTAATGCCAAAGAAAGGGACACACACACACACACACACACACACACACACACACACAACTATTAGCAAGTGTGAACTGGAGGCCACAAGAATGAGAAGAGGTCAGACGGAGAGGACGGAAACCAAGGGAGAATGGGATCTTGAAGGCTTAGGGGGCGTGACAAGCACACAAGCCACAGAGAGGTCGGGGGGAGTGAGGTCTGAGGGAAGGTCATTGGACAGGAGAGCGATCCCGGTTTAAAAGATGTTCTTGCAAACCACATGCACTGGGAAGAGCCTTAGTCCGTCCATGAGCCGGCGAGGGATGGTCTCCAGGCCTGCCAGTGGGACTTTAGCCTCTGTCTGTGGGTAGCACACAGTATTCATTTCGAGGGAACTGACAGGTCCTCTGTTCTCTGCCGTGGTCAGGCCACTGGCTTATATCTTCCCTTCTGGATGTTATGTTGGGGGACGGAATAGATAAAGTGTAGAGCAGAGCAGGAAGCATGGCGAGAGTCTATTACGGTTACCATGCCATATTCCAGTTCACTGAACACGGACTTTTTCACTGTGCACTCTGCTAGCTGCCAGGGGTAGAGATTAAACTGAAATTGGGCCCTTTCTACAAAGACCCAACCCTTTGGGTGAAATAAGTAAATACATGACCAGATAAAGTAAGTACTCAAATGTAGACAAATATATGTGACAAAGTCAATAGAATGGTGGAGGCAAAGTAAATACACGACTGTATCATAAGTAAATACGGTGTCAGTGAAATCTAGGGTTACTTCCAGGGTCTGTAACAGCAATGGAAAAAGGGGGTGTTAGAGGGAGATGGTCATTTTTAGGGGCTTTATCTGAGGACTGGACACTTCTTTATCCCTATAGAGCAGAAGAGCTTTTCTTGGGGGGACTGTGATTTAATTTATAAAACATAAATATAAAACGTATTTTAAGAACCACATTTCAGTATAATTGGGTCCCTTTGCATTACGGTGTGGTTTTTGTTGTTTGTATTTGAAAGCCCGATTCTGAGAAGGGGTCCACCCATAGTCTTCACTCAGAACTCTCACAGCAGCCATTGATAGAAGGAAGGTTATTTCCTCTGTTCTGGAATCTCCCCCAGGACTTTCTCCTCTCCTGGTCTTTTACATGTTAGAAAGTTCCTACCTGCTTGAGCATCTTCTGGGCCAGCCATTCCCAAGGAGGACGGGCCCAAGAGAGAGGGAGCCCCTCAGGTGGCATCCTCGGGCAAAGATCAGTGCCAAGGGGAGGCTCCGTGTTCCCAGTCGCCCTGAGTCCAGGTGAAACCCCCAGCCTTCCGTGCTTTGGAGCTTATCTGAGGGTATCCATAGTTTTGGGGTTTTCTTCTCAGCAAGTCTTCCAGATCATAAGGTTTTCTAGAGTTAGAGCTGAAAGAAACTACCAACGTCATTGAAGCTAAATCTCATTTTGTAGATGAGAAAACATGAAAGTGGACAGATCAGTCAGGTCCTGATTGGTGGAGTCAGGATTTAAACCCACTTCTTCAGATGATCACAGCCTTGGTCTTTTATTTATGACGTCAACAGAGTAACTCGTACTAATCTAAGTTTGCAAAGTTTTGCATTGTCTCCTTTAGCTCTCATAACAAACCTGTGAAATAAATGCACAGGGATTATTGTTCCTATTTTATAGATGTGCAACTTGAGTGACTTTTCCTAGCATCACAGTAGAATTTGAACTCATGACTTTCTTGCTTCCATTCTTTGGGTTCCCACCTGCCATCACTTTGCTTCCATTTGCAGACCTCATGGGATTGTTAGGAAGCTTATCTCTTAGACCAGCTCTGGACACCACTGACTGCTCAGTTTTCATTCTTTGTTCTTAATTCTACAGTGCCAAATTTGGAAGGGACTTTAAGGACCATTGAGTCCCACTAAGACCCATTTAATATTGGCAGCCCGGCTCCCATTGCCTTCTGTGGCAGCCACATCACTTTGATACAGTTCTCAGTAGTGATGTTTTCCTGACATCCAGCAGGAATGGGCTTCTCTGCATCCTTCCCACTGCAGTAGGCTCTCCCCTCTGGGATCCCCTCTTGGATGTGATTGCCCATAAAATGGCTTTATGACTCCTCAGAACCTCTTTTTGTCCAGGCCAAACTTACCCGGTCCCTCGACCCAGGACAGTCTGCTCCATTGTCCTTTTATGATATCTTTATGACTTCTGCTCTCTGTTCCTTGTTCTGCCATCTAGGAGATACCAGGAAAGCTTTCCCCTGAGAGCTCTTTAGAGAGAAGCTTATGGTCACCTGTCAGGTCTTCAAGCTAAATATTATTCCCAATTCCTCCTCTACTACCTCCCTCCTCCCCCTCTGAAAAGAAACGATGACAGGAATTCCTAAGTTGGTGAGGAGGTTAGTGAGGCAAGAGCCAACATAACATAGGACCAGTTCCTTGCAGTGCTAAGTCCTTAGGGCCCTGGCATTGGGCAGCTAGCTCATGATTCCTTTCCTCAGGAGATGGAAAATCTTTCCAGGAGGCTCAGAGACCCTCCTTCAAAAGAACTCCCATTTCTAGTTTTCTTGTCAGTGTTCTATAAGATCATTCTCCTCATTTTGCAGATAAAGAAACCGAGTCTCATAGAGTTGAAATAGTCTGGTCGTATTCATAGTAGTAGAGTCAGAGTTAGCATTTATCCTAGGGCTGCTGACTTCAAACCCTTGCTTCACTGTTAATTAGGACTACACTAAATGCCAGATTTACCATCAACATAACACGGTGGAAAGACACAGTGTGAATTGGAGAAAACCATGTTCCTGACTCTGGAATGAGGAGATCTGGCTTCAAATCCTACCTCAGGGACTTTTTCTGTGAGTGATAGTAAACAAGTCATTTTACCTCAGAGCCTCAGTTTCCTCCTCTGTAACAAGAGGGGAGCTAGACAATTTACCAGTCCCTCCCAGCTCTAGAGTTGGGATTCTAGGATCTTAAGTAAAAAGGATTGCTCCTTTGGCAGAGCCATGAGACAGGCTGAGAACTTGGGCCTCCCAAGGGTCAGAGAAGCTAAGCTCCAGATGCCATGAGTGCTAGCACCTTCTATGCTAAAATGAGTATTGAACTTTCCATTCACTGTAACTCACCAACCATGTCCACCCACTTTTAAGTGTCACATGCTGGGATACTAAATCGGAGTTGACAGGGAATCTTTGCTTTAGGGAACTTGCATTCTACTGAGGGATTTACTAGTAAGTAAATCGAAAATTTATTTGATATAATTTTATGATTGATGGGAAACTAAGAACCTAGGAAGACCTCAAGTTGGAGAAGGTGTTGCTATTTGATCTAAGCCTTGAAAGAAGCCCTAACGTTTTTTTTCTTTCTTTTTCTTTCCTTCTTCCTTCCTTCTTTCTCCTCCTCTTCTGCTCCTCCTTCTTTTCCCTTCCCTTCTTCCCTCCCTGACATTTTAAGCAATGTGATAAAGGTTCTTTCTGCATGTGCAGTCACGCAGAACATATTTCCATATTGGTCATGACGTGAAAGAAAACAAGAAAAATAAAAATGCAAAGAAGTTTGCTTCGATCTGCATTCAGTTCTCTCTGTAGAGGTGGAAAACATTTTTTATCTTTTTTTTTCCTTTTTTTTATCTTAAATTCTTTAGAATTGTCTTGCATCTTTGTATCACTGAGAACAGCTGAGTCATTCTCAGTTGATCGTGATACAGTGTTGTTGTTACTGTGTATAATATTCTGCTCTGCTCACTTCACTATGTATCAACTTGTGTAAGTTTTTCCAGGTTTTTTCTGAGAGCATCCTGCTCATTATTTCTTATGTTACAGTAGTTCCTTCACAATCCCATACCACAGCTTGTTCAACTGTTCTCTAATTAATGGGCATCCTCTCAGTTTGCAGTTCTTTACCACTGTAAAAAAGAGCTGTTATAGATAATTTTTTTTAAACTTAGTGGTCTTTTTCCTTTCCTTTTTCTTTTCTTTTATTTTTTTAATCTCTTTGGGATATAGATCTAGGAGTAGTATTGCAGGCTCAAAGAATATGCTTGGTTTAATAGCCCCTTGGCTTGCCACATAAATTGACTATGGTTGGGATGAGACAGTTGTTGGCCTGAGGCATGACCTGGAGACAGGGAGAAATTAAAAGAGGAGAAAAGGGAGTGAGTGAAAACCAGGAGCAAGAATAAGAGGAAAGAGCTCAGGGGTTAGTGGGTGATTTTCTTCACTACCACTTCCCTCCCCCATACACTCACTAATTTTCCTAAGGAGGTCTATAGATTATGTGTCCCTTTCCCTTCCTTAGAGATCACGGAAGGCTCATCTCTACACACACACACACACACACACACACACACACACACACGCACCCTGGAAGATTATTGTCGGTCTATTTCTTGACCCTTGTACCAACAAAAGGCCTTCTTACTCAGTTCCCCATTTTTTCCTTCCATGGCCTGGAACCCCATTGCTAATGGCTGCTTTCCAAGTCCCTGGCGCCAGAGTACTATGATGAGAGTAATTACCCCGAAAGACAGGAACAGACTTTAATGCACAGTGATAATTAGTCTGGGTCGGCCTTTCTCTTCCACACTTGGTACAGACTGGTTGGGGCAAATGATGCCTCTGACTGTTCTTGCCTGGAGGCAACTGCTTTCTGGAGCTAAGGTGTCCACTGGCCACATCGATTACATCATAGTCCTTGCTCTCAAACTCAGAGCTGGCAAAACAGGTCTTATCACCTCCTGGTCTTGTAGTAAGGACTCTCAAATCTCCATCTGGATGCATGTCTCTGATATAAGGCCACAGGCTTCTGATCTTGATCTCCTGCTTAATATTTAATCATTGATTTGGGCATATGACTAAAGAACATGCTTATGGCATTTACAAATCACCAAAGCCTGTGGCTGATTTGTTGGGGGGCAGTTTAGATGATGGGCGATACTTCATGCATATAAATTTAACTATAAATACAAAATACACACACACATATATATAAATACAAAAATCTATTCTTGAACAACTAAAATGTACACAATGTGAAAGGTGAAGGAGGAATTATCTTTTGCCTTTTGGTGGCCCTCAAACTTATTAGCATGTAAGTGATATGAGGCTCCCAATTGCCAATAGACCCTATTGAAGATAGTAGAGCCCAACTTCCATCTGGACTATCGCCCTGGGCAGGTCACATCTAAAATGCTCCATTCAACTCTGATTGCCATATTTGATGGCTGATAGAAATATTTTGGAGAGCATCCAAAGGAAGAGAAGGAAAAGGAAGTGTGAGAGAGGTCTGAGGGAGTTCTCTTCAAGAATCTGAAAAGCTGACATGTGTGAGAGGGATTCCACTGCTTCTATTAGATTCCCGGAGCTAAACTAAGCCATGGGGGGAAGTTATTCGATCTGCATTTGACGAACAACCCTCTAATAATCAGCTCTTGGCTCTTCTGGAGTTGTTTCTCCCTCATTGTTTGGAGGTCCTCCTTCAGATAAAATCTGAATGGCCCTTTGTTGGTGATCATAGAGCCATTTCTCAGAAAAAAATTGTAGCTAAAGGTGGCAGGAATAAAGGAACCAAGGGCCAGGAAGGCTATATTATTTGCCCAAGCTCAAAAATGTATCAGAAATAGGATTTGAACCCAAGACCTTAGATTTCACATGTTGCCTCTCCTTCAATTTGAATGAAATTCTGTAGCTATCAGATTTCATAGATTGAGAGCTACAAGAAACCTTGAAGGCTCTTAAGGTCAATTCCTTCCATTTTTTTTTAGTGGAAGAAACAGGCTATAAAGGTTAAGTGACTTGCCTTGTCAAGACAAATTTTTAAAAAGAATTCAGACTTGGGCTTCTTTAATAAAGGTGGAACAAAGGATCCTACCATGTTTGGCCCTGGTCAGAGTACAGACACATCATAGGACAACACCCTGAGAACTGAAGTCCCCATATTTAGCCATTACCTAAAAAGAATCCCTATGACAACATATCCAACAAATGGTCATGTCTGTGTCTGTGTCCACATGACGATATCCAACTCGGGAAGACCCAAACGTCTAGATGCACTTTCCACTTTTGGACAGATCTCGTTGGGAGGAAGGGCCTCCTGACATCCAGCCTAAAGTAGCCTCTTTGATATGGCCTCCATTTCTCCTGATTCTGTCCCTCCTGCTAGACACCAAAGGAAATAATCCCTCCGTGGTAGCCCTTCCCAATCATCAGGAAAGCTGCTTAAGCCTTTTCAGCCAAATAGTCCCAGGTTCTTCCAATGATCTGCCTGTGACATGAAATGAAGGTTTATGGCCATCCAACTTCTTCTGCTTCTTTTGACCAATTCCCAGCATCTGATACTATTGATCCCCCTCTTCTTGGATGCTCTCTTTTCTTGCCTTCTGTGGCACTGTTCTTTCCTGGTGTCATCTCAGCTTTATGGTTCCTCTCTCTGCTTTGTTTAAATGGTCATCCATTTCCCTCTTCCTCTGACAGTTCCTCAAAAACTGTCCCTCCCCCTACAGCAACACATCCCTTTTAAGGCCATTAAACAAAATTTTACTCTAGAAGAGCCTGGCTTAGTATAGTTCCTTGTTGGTAAATGCAAGTATATTTTCTTTCCCTTAATTAAAAAAATCCGACACTTACATTTTGTTATGAAACATCTTCTTCATAATCCTTCCTATTCTGATTTGATTTTCTTTATCAAGAAAGTTTTTAAGTTATATGTTGTCTAAATTGTCTTTTATGTTTTAGGATGTCCCTTTTGTTATTTAAGATAAAAATTCTCCCCCTGCACTCCTCCCTCACTCCCTCACTTCACATGCCTGAGGTTGGGAAAAATTTCTCTCTGTTTTTAATGGTTGGATCTTTTATAAACAAAGTACATATGCATTTGGGCCTTATTGGGACATATTATAGAAACTGAGGGTATAATTAGAACATGTTTCTAATTGCTTTCCAATTTTCCCAGAACACATCTTTAAAGTCATAAAATTAACTGGTCCAAAGTATCCAAGAAATACTTGTATTTAGTGACTCTTAAAAATGTGTGGCAAGGGGCAGCTGGGTGGTGCAGTGGATAGAGCAGCACCAGCCCTGAAGTCAGGAGGACCTGAGTTCAAATTTGGTCTTAGACACTTATCTCTTTGTAGCTGTGTGACCATGGGCAAGTCACTTAACCCCAATTGTCTCAGCAAAATTAAGGAAAAAAAAAAGTGTGGCAAAACAGACTTCATTGAAGGATTTGCTACTTTCATGGGGCCATGGATTTAGACCTGGATAGGATCTTAGATACCATCAAGTCTGACCCCATTTATTTTACAGAGATGGAAACCAAACCAGTAAGAGATTAATTGCATTAATGTATGGTCACAGAACAATTAACCTGTTTGAGGAAGTATTTGAACTCACTTTTATGGATTCTGTATCCAATGGTTTTATCCAGTATACCACATTTCTTATATGTTAAAATCATGCTGTAGTAATTTTTTAATAATTTTATTTTTCCCAATTATGTACAAAGACAATTTTAACCTTTTTTTTTTTTAATTTTGAGTTTCCAATTTCTTCCTCCTTCCACCACCTCCTCTCTCCCTGAGACAAGTTGATGTAGGTTATATATGTACAGTCATGCATTTCCATATCAGTCATGTTGTGGAAGAAGAAACAAAGAAAGTAAAAAAAAAAAAAGCTTCATTCTATCTTGCAGGATTTTTTAGACAATAGGGATTGTTTTCTTTAGCCTTCTGATCATTAATATCAGTCTCTTACAATGTAGGTCTTTTGAGAATAGGGATTGTTTCCATGTGTTTGTTTTGCCGGTGCTTAGCATTATGCAGATGGAACTCAGACCTTAATAAATATTTGTTGATAGATTTGAATCAAGACAGAAAAGATTTGAGTCCTCAGTGTAGCCCGAAAGTCCTTCCCCTATTGCCCTTTCCACTATATCCACACCCCCTTCCTGTCCTCTCCTTGTCTTTGCCTAGAACTTTGGAAGTTCTCTTCCTATATGGTACTTTGCTGCTTGAAGGTCTCGCTAGAAAGAGACTCGAGGCTGCTTGGATTCTACCATATGTGGCAGAATCCAGGCTCCTGCTTCGCACACTTTGGCTGGCTTCCTGCCATTTTGCTCTGGGTTCTTTATCTCTGTAGTTGCTCCGTCTTGCTCACCACTGCTCCCTTCCAGAATTGACGTCCCTTTTGCGAGTGTCCTCAGTTTTGTCTGGGGCGATGGTAGCTTCATGACTCTGAACCGAATCCCTGCTAATAGCGCTGATCTCAGAGACCCAGAGATCTGAGTTCCAAGTCCTTCCTCTGTGACCTACTGGCAGGAGGACTTAGGGCAAGTCACTTAACCCCTTCATGCTCTAGGCTACTCTCAGAGACTCTTAAGTGGTTGAGAAGGTGCCAACTTGCATTGGAAACTTCCTCACTGGGGCCTCCCACCGATGAAATTGCCGGTTCTGTTCCCAGGCCCTTTGGACTATTTATGGATGTTTTCTATTTCCTCTCCCCCTTTTTTTGATGTGTCCTCTTCTTCTCCACCACCTCCTATCCCCTGCAAAGCCAAAACAGAGAAATCTCATGGCTTGCATTATGCTTTCTACTTGTGGGGGCTGCTTGGGCAATCGCTGCCAAATCCAAGGCTCTTCTCCACTTGGTCATTGTTTCTTCCCGGCCCCCAGGTCCAGGCCTTTCTTTCCCACAGAAAGACATTCTTTTCCTCTTTTTTTGGAAGCTTCCCCATGGGTGAGGTCAGGCAGATTAACCCAGACCTCTCTGAAAGGGAGGGTGAAAGGTCAGACCTAACTGCTTCTCCCAGCTTTTCACCAGGGCAGTTGACAAGGAGAAAGATTCATGTCCCCCATTGCATGCGGACAATCCCCGAGGTCCTCAGCTCCCTTGCTCTCTACCTCCTCTGACAAAAGGATTCGCATCCCCTCTCTTCACTCACCCACATCTCTGTAGCTGTCTGAAATCTATCCCTATTGTTAGTCCCGAGTTTTCTTTTGAGTCAGCCTGGAAATGTGGGGGAAGGGGGAAGGGGAAGGGAGGAGGTGTTTGTGGGGTAAGATGATTCATACTGGGTCTTCTGATGGAAAAAGAAGAATGGCCCAAGAAGCCCCAGAAATATCAGGTACGCAACAGAAATGATGGCACTTCCAGGATGTTCAACCAGTCCCCATACAGATCTGGGTAATCTATATTAGAGATGGCAGGTCTCTTTCAGTCAACCTTCATTGAAACTTGGGTTAATATCCAGCTTTCCCCAATACCATCGCTCACTCATGGTCCCTGGCTCAGGAGCCATGCCCTATGATTTCCGCGAGTACCAAATTGTACCCTGTACCTACGGTCACTCCCTTATTCCGTGGAGGTTGTATGAAGAATCCCAACTCACCTTCATCAGAATCTCAAAATTATGGGTGAAGGAGTCCCATTACCACTTCCCACTAGTACCTCAAGCTAAATGTCCATAACTAAGTTTATTAATTCTCTTCTCCCCGGCTACTCCTTTCCTCATTCAGCAATTGATCTGCAAGCATTTAATAACCTTTGATCTGCTGGGCACTGTACTAGTCACAGATGCCAAAATGAATCATTTCCAATCTCCTGCCTGTGGTGTCCTTCACTGGCTCCCCAGCTGCCTCAGCCCCATCTTTGACCCCATTTTCACATTCGCCACCAAGTCCTATTAAACTCTGCTACATCCCTTTTGTGTCATCTCCTCATATTGTTTCATTGATTCCCCAACCATGAGTAGTCTGGATTGATTCAAGGTCTCCTAACATATCTCCTATCTCTATGATCTCCTCCTCCAATCTGTTGATTACAGTCAGGATCTGATGCTACTTCATATCACTGATCACATTTTAAAAAATGATCAGTGGATCCTTATTCTCTATAGGACTCCTTTTTCTTTTCTTTTTTTTTCTGAGGCAATTGGGGTTAAGTGACTTGCCCAGGATCAAACAAGGTAGGAATGTGTCTGGGGCCAGATTTGAACTCAGGTCCTCCTGATTTCAGGGCTGGTGCTCTATCCACTGCACCACCTCATGCCCCTAGGATTCCCTTTTCATTCAAGCCCCAACTTCTTCCATATCCACCCTATTTCTCCAATCTTTTTATTTTCCTGTATCTTCCAAACCAGAGTCTCCTGGTTTCCCCTGGAACACCCTCTGACCTCTTTTTGTCTGTTGAAATCCTTGCCTGTTTAAAATTCAAATCAAATGCTACCTTCTTTGGGAGACTCTTTTTTTGTTTTTCTTCCCATCTTCTCTGACTTGCCCCCAAACAATAATATTCTCCCTCACATGCCATATAGCCTATCATCGATACATGTTTGGGCCCCAAAGTTTGTCATCTAATAGAATGACTTTTCCTCCCAGGTTCGTGTCATGGGCAGGTTTCAGAAACAAGTCACAAAGGCTTCTTTCAGCTAATTGATTTAAAAAAAAAATTTTTTTTAATAGAATTGGGCTCTAGATAATAATAGTCTCCCGGGGGGCCTTCCTGCAGGTTGACAGCACTGTATTAATCACCTTTCCTAGAGTCAGATTATGCAAGCAACTATGAATCAACTTTAACATCATGCAGCCCACACCTCTACTTATTACTCATCAGAATATCTGGTGAGCCTTAGTCATGTACTTTGCTAAAATACCTCCTGTCTCTGGCATTGCCCCAAGATAGAAACCTAGTAGTTACTCAATATATCTGGCTTTCTACCCACCCACCTACCTACCTATAGAGAAGCGACATGAGCCAAAAGGGCTGGCCTTTAAATCAAGTTGATCTGGATCCAGGTGCTATTTCTTGATTGTATTTATCAAATTCCAAGCTCAGTGCCTGACATTTAGAAAGAACTTAATAAATTTTCCTCCTAATCATGGAAAGTCATGATTGGGAGTTGCTGATCTACAAGGGTAATGGAAATCACAGGTCCACAAAGCATGAAAAGGCATTTATTGATAATTTACTAGCAGTAAAGGCAAGAAAAGATAGTCTGTTGCCTCAAGGAGCTTAGAGCCTAACATGGGAAGTGGTGGCCCAGGAGGAGTGTTTTGGTCAGCAAAGTCTAAGTTCTTGCCATTTACCTTCCCTGAGTGCTTGTGTTGATTTGGAAGCCGAGAGCCATAATTAGAAACTGGGAAGAGGGATCTGTTGAGGCTGAGGGCATGGAGATGGCTAGAGAGCACTATGGTGAGTCTGGCTCTCGCCTGAGCATGGTAAATGCTCACTCAGTACTCCAAAGCCCAGGGTCCCAGTATGGGAGCTTGCAGGGATGAGGAGGAGGTAAAGGCTGAAACATAGAAGATGGCCAGGAAGTAGCCAGAAGTGGGGAAGGGATTACTAAATTTATCTACATATATTTGTACCAAGGACTCAAATGGATTTGTCATGGACAATTTCAACTTGAATCTACATTCTGTTTTCTCCATTCATTAAAATCTGTTCTTGGCTGGTTCTAGGCCATTTCTTATAAAGTTTTAACTTATGAGGAGGAACCAAGACTTTATCTTCATGGGTCTAGATGATGTGAGAAAGGTTCATTTCCTTTTTGGATGTGGGGTTTGTCTTTCTGGGTCTCATTATCATTCATAGCCTATTTAAATTTGGTAAATAAGAGAGAGAGAGTGGACCGATGAATTACAGAATTGAAAGTTACTATAGGTACTGTGTTTGGAGTGTCAGGATTTGGGCTGGGATGGATCTCAGACACTTAAGTAGGCATTTTAGTGATTTTCAAAAGACAGCCCCTGACTCTAAGAAACTCACAATCCAATGGGTCTCTTCTCCAAGTATGCTCAGATTTACAAAACTCAGATTTATAAATTTGTTCCTGTGACAGCATTTCTTGCATTTATTATTGAAAAGCTGGAAATCAAAAATATGACCAGCACTTGGAAAATCTTTTGTAAGATAACCTTATAATCCTGGACCAGATATGGTCCCACTAGACCCATTTGAAATGCCACTGAGCAGCTTGAATGGGTTGCTGGGAGACTGAGAGTTCCAACATCGGAAGCTCCGTAAAAGCAGGGACTGTATTATTTTCCCCATTGCTCCCTCAGCCCTGAACATGGTCCTTTGTTACATCATCATTTAAATTTTGGGTGAATTAAATTGACTGTCACTCACTTTATATTTATTTTTTATTTTGTCAATACACATTGTCCTGGAGAGATGCCTCCAAACAAACACCCAGTGTACATTACTGGGAGAAAAAATATCCATTTACTGGAAACGAGGGAATGTCTTTAATTTTGCTTGTGTGGTACCAACATTAAAATTGACCAGTTATTCTGTATCTCTTTGTTGATTTCATTTACGTTATGTTCATTGCATCTTTTGTTTTCTTGGTTTCCTTTTCTTCCCTCAGCATCATGTCTTAAAAATCTTTACAAATTTCTCTGAATTAGCCAACTTTGTCCTTCATTACAACTAATATTCTATTGTTTTCATGCAAAATTCACAAGTTTAGGACACAGTTTTGGTTTATAGTTTATTTTTGACTGTAAGAAATGCTATGTTGTGAACATGTTTGTATAGCTGAGTCTTTGGTAACATCCTTGGAATAACTTGCTGGAGAATAGAACCATTAAACTATTGACTTCTCCTGAGCCTTTCTACCCCAGTGCTTAGCCCAACATATACTATAAATATTTACAGTAAATATTTGTTGATTGAATATAGACACCCGGTCCCAGGAGTGCGGCTTTTACCTCTGAGTGAAAAGGTAAATAGGGTTTTTTTCCCCCCACTTCACTGTTCTGCCAAGAGAGAATTAGGTGTATATTAACTATTTAAGCTCTTGATTATACATTGTTGTGAAGGTAGGTCAAGAATATTAGAATTCTCTCACCTGGGTCTGACCTGTGGTGCTTGAGTCCAGGCTTTCGCTCTGACATCAGTTTTGAAGGCAATTTTAATTTAGTGGATACCTGAGTAGTTGATCTCAGAAATATAAAAATGGAGTCTGAGCATTTCAATCTGTGTAGGATTGAACACATTTATTAAGCATTTGCTACGTGCCAGGAAAGATTTGGCATTGAACCCCAGCACATCCTGGCCCTACCCTGCCTTCCCAAACTTCCAAGCCGGTCCTCCCTTTCATCCGAAGGTACCCTGGGGCTAACAGCACCTTAGCTTTTGTGCTGTTCTTTCCCAGGTCATTCCATGCCCAGGCCAGACCCATATTGGCAGTGCCCATCCTCCTTCCGCTCCCAAGCACCTCTCTTTGAAGGAAGCTCCCAGCTGATTGTCCCAGCTGCTCATCCACTCTTTCCCCCATTATTCTGTATATGTGTAAATATTCGTAAGCTCATGTAGACACACATTTATTGTGTCCTCTCTTAAAATGAAGCTCCTTGAGGGAAGGAACTGCTCACTTTGTCTCCACCCCCTCCTTTTCATATCCTCAGCTCCTAAGATAGTGGCTGGCACCTAGTAGACCCTTTTAAAAATGTTTGTTGATTGACTGACTAATTGACTTAAATTTCTTCTGCTTGTTCTGGGATCAAAACTTAACCCCTTGAGGGTGAAAACTACAAAGGAGAATATTTTGTCTTGACATCAGAAAAACCTTTCTGACTATTTAAGCCAGGTCAGGGGAGGAAGTGAGGCTTCAGGGGGCATCACTAGATGGCAAGGATTATAGTAATGGTGATGATAGCTTGCATTTATTTATTGCCTACTATGTGCCAGCACTGTGCTAAGTACTTTGCAAATGTTATCTCAAATGAGCTTCTTGACAACATGGGAGGTGGATGCTATTATCCCCATCTTACAGATGAGGAAACTGAGACCAACAGGATTGCCCAGGGTCACCTAGCTAGGATTTTTGAACTTGGGTCTCCTGATTCTAAGTCCAGTGTCTATCTATCGTACCACCTCTCTGCCTTATCCGGCAAAGGCCTTTGCCAGGGGCAGGTTGAGTCAGATCCAGGTTGGAATCAGATGGTATGGCATCTTCTTATTCTGCTGGGATCTTCTTATTCCACTGGAAAAACTTGAATTGATCTTTTTCAATTGCTCCCCTACTCCATGCCCAAAGTCCCAGGCTGTACCTTTCCCTCTTCTTTGACTTATCAAAACAAATTAAAGCACCTCAGAAATCAATGACTGGGCCTCTTTTGTTTATTCTCCTCCCCCCCTTTGCTAAGTCCATCTCCTGCTCCTCCAGCTTTGTAAGAGCTGACGAAGGCCTTGTCCAGGGTGAGAATAGACCCAGTCCTTTGGAAAGCTGTCACGGTGGAAGGACCATTTCCTTCTTTCCTTCCCAAAGACCAGTTTTCAGTTGTGTTGTCAAGCTCTGGTTTCTGTTTGGGCCCCATTATTTGGTTTATTGGTTTTCCCCCTTTTGGCCACTCCTGCTAGTGAAACCTGTCTAGTGGCATTTCTGGATGGTGCTGCTTTCTCTCATTTCTCATCTCATGCGAATACTGGATAAGGGATAACAGGAAGAGAGCTCTAGGTCATGTTTTCCCTCTCTCCTAGTAATCACACATAATAAGTAACCATGTCAGTGTGCAAAGCACTTGATATACAACGACTCCCTGGTGAAGGGTGGGCTATTTTACTAATGAGGTAGCCGAGACCCAGAGAAGAGGGCAGCCTGCCTGGAATCACACAGTTCATAAGGATCCAAGGCAGGAATCCAACTCAGAGCTTCCTAGTTCTAATCCAGTATTCACTCTACCATCCAGCCCTTCTGGACCTCAGTTTCCTCAGCTGTAAATTGAGAAAGTAAAACTTGACCTATTGTAAAGTTTAGTGTCTCTTGAGGATCACTTTTCCTCAACTTTTAAAAATGGGGATAATATATACTGATTTCACAAGTCATTGCACATGTTAAGGGAGGTTGGGGTCCTGGGACTAGAGTGCCCAAAGAGGTTTAGGCTGCTATAGTGGAAGGTCTTGAATTGAGTCACTTTTTCCCCTAGTAGCTACCACTGGGTGAATTGAGCAAGGTAGCTAACTTCTCTGTGCCTCAGTTTCCTTATCCGCAAAATTAGATACAGATTCAGTGTTCTGGATTCAGCAGCATCTGAGATCCCTCCTGGTTCTCATTCCACAATCCTGTGAATGTTCAATATGAAGGTTAGCTCTGTCTCTGCCTCAGTCTCTCAGTCTCTGCCTGTCTCTGTGTCCCATAAGCACTGAGTGGGTTACATTACTTTTTCTTGATTGCCATGAATATCTGAGTTCTAGCTTCAGTTTCTCTAGCTGGGCTTTTGGATCTCACAGCTGCGGAGTCTTGTTTCTCACCCGTAGTTCCTCCTTCTGGGCTTCTTGTGAGACTCAAATGAAATGTGATGGTAAAAGGCTTTGCTAACCTCAAATTGTGGTAGAAATGTTCACTTTCGTCTTCTTGAGGAACGGGGTGTAGAATTAGGATTGGAACATTCTAACTCAGTCTTTGGTCTCTCTTACTCTTTACCTTCCACCTTAGCAAGCAAAAGTTCTGGCTAGAGTTGAAGATTTTCCAGAAGAAATGGTCCGGTTGAGCCCACATGGCCTTGAAGGTCTACATGATCCATTAGGAAATAGGAAGGCAACGAAATGAGAATATTTCTCAGGTTTTCCAGTGAAAAGATTAAGGATATTTAAACACAGAATCTTATATTTTCTGAAGATACAGAGCAAATGTGGGTGGCTCATTCCATTTGGGCAAGGGGCAAGGTGTTTCTAAGGTAGAAAGTAAGAGTGAACCACCCCCTCCCCCCATTTGAAAAATTATTTTACTTTCAATTCTGAGTTCTTTCCTTCTACCAACTCTCCCCATCCACTGAAAAAGCAAAAAAAAGAAAACTTGTTACAAATATAGTTAGTCAAGCGAAACAAATTCTCCCATCAGCCACCTTCCCTCTGAATGTTTCAATCTGCACTTAAAACAATGAACTTTGTATCCTGTCTCAAACTTAATGAGCCTCCCAACTTGCCTTGAGTCTTCGGAAAATAGGGGATTCTGGATCTGGTCATCCTTAATCCTTTCATCGGAGAGTCTTCCCATTTCGTTGCCTTCCTTTTTCTTAGTCTGATATTCAAGGCCATTTATACTGGAGTCCCAACTGTATCACTTCCCTATAGACCACCCTGAAGTCTAGTCCGATCACTGGGGAGGGATGGAGAGCCTTCACAGTCAGTGATGCTGTGAGTCGGTGGCTTGTTTCTGTGTTGTTGGGTCCTTGCCAGTCACCTGCCTGTCCCCGTGGGTCTCAGGTTGTTATTTGAGCTGGGGCAGTTGCCACTTGCAGAATATAAAGTGTGTGAGAATCTGGAGACCTTGATCATGTTTGGAATCCACTCAATAGGGGCAGCCCCTTTGGTCAAATTCTTTGGGAAGTCGGGGTCCGCTGTGCTCTGGGCTTAGTCACATGTGGGAGAGAAGTTTTCTTTGGGAAATGCTATTCTTACACCATGTATGCTGAATAAGTCAAATGTACATGAAACAAAATGATCAGTTCTCTTTTATCTGAAGTAAGCTAAGTTCCAAATTTGGGGGGCACCCTTAGAACCACTGCTTTGTCCTTTGTGGGCCATTTGTAGGCCCCATTCCTTCCTTACAACCTTCAGAAAGTAGCACCCACCAAACCTTTACCATGAAGCCTTTGCCCCCAATCAATAGACATTGACTGTAGACTTAATGTCTTTTCTTATTTGGTGGAGGATAGAACTAGACCTGAGATTTCTTTAGTCAGGGAACGCCCAGGAGAAGAGACTCCCTTCTTCAATGCAGATAGGCAGCTTCTCTGCAACTTGGTGCTTTGGAGTTGCCCAGAGCAAGTTAAAAGACTTGCCCAGGGTCACATAACTCTATCTCCTCTACTGCACTGTCTCATAATAGTCTTTACTACTCTCATTTCTCTTAGGTATTTATGTGATGGTCTGGGAAAATGACTGCATCAATCTTAAAATTAAAATTATAGGATCATTGAATATCTGAGCTAGATGTAACCTCAGTGATAAGCTGCCTTAGTGGCCCGATTTTGCCTATGAAGAAGGGAGCCCCAGAGATGTCAAGATAGACTTGTAGTAGCCAATCAATGGCACAACCAGGATTTGAATCCAGACCTTTTAACTTGCATTATGTTATCCCTCTCCTCTTCCCGTGTATTGTACATACCAGGCACTCGGTAAACATTTTGAAAACTGATGAAATAATTTTATTTTTTTCTTTCCCTCTCAACCCAGAGCAAATAGTGGAGAAAGATGAAGGTCCATATTACACCCATCTGGGGGCTGGGCCCTCTGTGGCAGCCATCCGAGAGCTGATGGAGGACCGGTAAGTGGGATTTGGCCTCTAGTTGGCCTGGGAGCAACTTGGAGTCTAGGATCAGAAAGTTAGAGATGGTTACCCCGACTATCCTGTGTGGATCCCGAGGGGAATAAGGGCCCACTAGTTTTCTGTTGGCTTCTTGGCCGCAAGTCTCTGAGGCTGTTTTCTGTCCTCTTCCCCCCACCCAGCCTTCAATCAGACCTCACTTAGACCAGGGAGCCATATATTGGTCCCATTGTTGATCCATAGAGGAGAGAGTTCAGAGCAGGAGGGAGTATAAGGTAGTTCTTGAGCAGTGAGTAGGAACTTTTTACAAGGAAGAACTTCTCAAAAGTGGAAAATGTATCCACCTAGAATCATGAGACAGGTGGAATGATGATAGTTAACTCACTTCTTACTATTATTGTGTGATTGGTAAATCAGAAGACTTTCCTCTCCCCTCCCCCTAGTATATTTCTCTCTCCTTCCCAACCAATTGAGCTTCTCTTTGGAGGGAAGGTGGGAGTGGTGCTCACACTTAGGCTATTTCATACCCATAGTCCTCCACTGCTCAAGGAGCAAGAGGGTGGTTTCTATCCTCATGGTCAAAATTGGTGATAGTCTTCTATTGTGTTTTCTTGCTGCTCTTGTCCCTTTCTGTGCTATCTTTGTCATTGTGTTGACTCTTTCCCTGGTTCTGCCTCCTTCTATCTTTCCACAGTTTCTGTACGTCTTTCTCTGCTTCTCCAGACTTTTCATTTTCATTGTTTCTCATGACACAGTGACTTTCCTTTATGCCATACTCTGTCCAGCCATCCTGCAGTGAAGGGCACAACACTCACTGGCTTTCTTTGCTTTCACCAATTAAGAAATACGGTGAATATTTTGGTGATATGGGATCTTTATTTTTGTCTTTGATCTTGAGATTATTTGTTTAGTGGAACAACTCACTCTGATTATGGACTTTTTAGGCCACTAGGTGACACAATAAATAGAGTTTTGGGCCTAGACTCAAATCCAGTTCCAGACATTCACTAGTTGTGTGACTCTGAGCATATCATTTAACCTGCTTTGCCTTTTTTTTTTTTTTTTTAACTATAACATATAAAGTGAAGATAATCGTTATTTCTGCTTCCCAGGGTTGTTTTGAGGATGAAATCAAATATTTGTAAAGTAATTAGCACAATCCTTGGCACATAGTAGATACCATAGAAATAAACTATTTCTATTACTGAGATGAAGGTCTTTGGACAAATGTTCTGTGGCCACTTTTTTAAAAATAGCTTTTTATTTTTCAAAGTGCATGCAAAGATATTTTTCAATATTCACCCTAGCAAAATCTTACGTTCATATTTTTCTCCCTTCCTTCCCTTCTTTCCCCTTCTCTAGACAGTAAGAATCTAATGTAGATTAAACATGTATAATTCTTGTAAACATATTTCCACATTTATTATGTTGCACAAGAAAAATTTGATCAAGAGAGAGCCAGGGAGAAAGAGAGAGAGACAGGGACAGAAGGGGGGGAGAGAGGGAAGGAGAGAGAATGAGAGAGAGATCAGAGAGATATCAGAGAACAGAGAACAGCAACTGCCTCTCAGTCTCCTTGTTTCATTGTCTCACATTCTGGGGTGGGTCTCCAGCAGCCACTATCAGGCAGCTCCTGTGGATTCCAACAGGTATGCAGTTTTATAGCCCTTTGGCCATTGTTCTAAATTGCTCTCCCAAATGGTCTCCCAACCTCCCAAATGGTTGGATCAATTCAGAACTTCAGTGATATAAAAGTGATTATGGCTCAGGTGTCCCGGAAGGAGGACAAGATCACATCTGTAGCCCTTCTCCCTCAGATTCTATGAAAGCATCAGGACTTGTTCATTGTCTTTAAATTAGAGTCCTGATTTTTTAAGTATTTAATATAAGCCATAGGCTTGGGAAGTTAACTGTGTCTCTGATGGATACTAGGTAATTGCCTTTTATTACGCTACTTAAAAATACAAAAAAAGAAAAAGTTGTAGCTTATAGCGGATTCATTCAAGGTTAGAGTAAGCGATCCCTAATACCCAGGAACATGTTGACCAAAGCCTCGTTTGGTGGCAGACTGTCTCTGAAGAAGGGTGACCTGCAGATGGAGAGAGCTAACTTGTGTCCGGAGTCCAAACACATCTGGATCGGTGTGGGCAATTATTTGTGGAAGCCATTGGTAATTGTAGAGTGTGCAGGGGAGAACAGCTAGAATTGTGAAGTTCCTTGGGGCATCTGAGGATTGATGGGGAAATCAGCCGCTTTAGCCTAGAGCGGGGGAGTCGAGTTGTTGGAGCAGAGCCCTGCACTACTGTAACTGGTTCACATATTTGAAAGGCTTTCATGTGGAAAAGGAATTGGTCCCGTTCTCCTTGGCCCCAGGGAACAGAATACTGAGCACTGGCTAGAGGTTGCCAGAGGAGCAGACAGATTGGAGGGAAAGGCCTTATTTAAACCTGGGAGATGATCTGGGTTTCCTCTTGTGGGACGTCTTTGTAGACTGGACCAAATGGTCTCTGAAAGGCCCTTTCATCTCTTGGCATTCTGGGATTCGATTCTGTGGGGCTCTCAACACCAGGGTAATGGATCAAGCTCATCAATCTAGTGCTGAAAAGAACCTTACAGACCATCTAGTGGAAGCCTTTCATTTTTACAAATTCAGAAACAGAGGCACAGAGAAGTGATGTGACGCGTCTAAGATAATCCACAGATCTGAAGCCAAGTCCTCCTGTTCTAAGTCAGATGCTCTTCCCACTGGGTAATATTGACTCCAGTCTCCCTTCCATGTGCAGTGTTCTGGTTCTGCTCATTTCACTTTGGACCTAGTGTAACTTCCTCATGTCACAGATGAGAAAACTAAAGCACAGACCACAGAGCTGCCTAGTGTTCTCCTTGGATTCTGTCCACAGTAACAATAAATCATTCCTAAGGGTTTACTGGAAAGGGGCAGAGTTGAATAGATATATGGCGGGGGCCGCACCCATTGGTGACATGGAAAGCCGACTGTAAAAGGAAGGCTCACGCTGCTTCCCTTTGCATTTTGAAGGATTTCCAGCTCAGTGGTCCCGTGCCCCACCATCGAAGGTGACTGAAAGCTCTCCCATCTCATCCTTATCACCTCTTCAAAGTTCCCAATGTGAACAAAAGCACTGCTTGGTCTTGTCTGTTTTTGTGGGCAACACTCCCCCCGCTTTCCCTGTAAAGTGGGGTACAAACAGTGCCTGCCTCACAAACTTTTTGCTGTGATATGCATCCAAAGCACTTTGCAGTCTTTCAAACCCGCTCGCCACACGGAAGCTGCTGCTGTTTGGGTCCTGGTGGCCCATGCTCAGGCTGAAGGTGGTCACTTCTTGCTTTGGCTCTCTGGGGACGAGAGAGGGGATTTTGCCAAACTCTTCAGGGCTTGAGGTCACATGGATGGGGTTCGCTCCCACCAGATCAGCACATGTGCAAACCCTGATGACACCAGACAAGCCGGGAACAGAACCGGGCGGACCAGCGGGCAGGCTCCACTCTCTGAGCCAAAACAGCGAGCAGCTGGTTTTGTTTTCGGCCAGGTGGACTTTTGCTCTGTCTGGAATCGATGTGTGGCTGGCTGACTTTTGTCTGTCTGATTCTCCTTTCCTGCTCCAGGAAGTCCTTCTTTGCTAATCTCTCCTCTTCTGATGTACACCTTGACCCACCTGCACACACCCCATGTGCACACACCTCACATGTACAAACACCCACTATGCATACATGCATGCACACCCACAAACACACTATACTCATGTGCACACTACATGCCCACTTGCACACACCCCCATGTGCACACACCTCACATGTACAAGCACTATACATACATGCACGCACACCCACACATGCACAAGCACACACTATGATACTATATACCCATTTGCACACACCTCAAGTGCACACACATACACATGTACACGCATCGCATCTGCACCCACACCTGCATGCATTCATAAGCACCCACTATACACACTGCATGTCCACTTGCACACACCTCAAGTGCACACACCTTGCATGTACAAGCACTTACTATACATACATGCATGCATGCACACACTCGCACACATGTAGCCCACACAGTATCTCCCCTCTTTCTTCTCTGTCCTTCCTCCTATTCCCTTTGGGCATTTATCTTTTTTCCCTGGTGACCTTCTTTTTTTGTGACATCCTTACTGCTAATTTACCTCCCTGACACACAGAGAGAGAAGAAACAAAAGGCAGAGAAGGGCAGCGAGGGAGAAGTAGGGAGCAAGAGAAAGGGAAGCCTAGCCAAGCCAGAGTCATGCTCCAGTGGCCCTGCCCCACGCTGTGCGTCTCTCAAGCTTTGGGGCTCTCGGTTCCATCCCCCGCGGCAGGAAATGGGGAGGCTGCTTCACAACAGTCCAAAACCCCGATCCGAAGTTGTCAGTCTTTCAAAATTGCTTTGTTTTTCACTTGTTTTCTTTGTATAAGTCATACTCTTGTTTCGCTCCCATTATTCTCTATTGGTCCCCACAGTCCAGGATTCTCTGAATTAATTTGTTTGTCATGTTTTCTGGTAAAAATAACATTTAATCACACTCATATACAACTTGTTGGGCCATCCCCAACTGTTTATGTTTATACACACACGCGCATGTGTATATATAGAATATGATCTAAGATAACACCATAAACTTCTTGCTTTCTCCCCCCCCCCCCCTTTTTTTTTTTCTTTTTTGTGCCCTTCTGTGGGATCAGGAAGTTTTGTTTTGTGTGTTTATTCCTTTCTCAACCCACCTCTATCTCCACTTTCCTCTTGGATTTGATTTCCAGAAGAAAGAAGGGGGTGGGGGCAAGATGGAAGGAGAAAATAGCTGTGATTTGGTTTTGCAAGGAGATGGCACAGTGAATAGAGCATGAGACGATTCTTTGTCACGAGTTCCAATCTGGGCTCAGACAATGTACTTGCTGTGTGACTCTGGATAAGTCACTTTATCCTATTCTCCTCCATTCCTCATCTGTAAAATGAGCTAGAAAAGGAAATGCAGATGTGATCGAACAAGAACTTTTTTCAAGATCTCTTGTGGAGGAGGGATTCTGCTGCTTTTGTTTGACACCGATGCGTAGAACTAGGAACCATTTTCCTTTGGAGGAATAGAGATTGTTTTCTTCTCTGAATCTAACACAGCGTCTGGCACATAGCAAGGGCTTGTTAGCTTGGTAGTTCTAAGTTGTAGTAACAGGAATGATTAATTGTTCCAAAGAGGCACATTTGGGCTGGAGCTCAGAAAAGAACTCACCAGTTTGAGCAATCCCAGAACGCACAGGGCTGCCATGAAAGGCAATGCTTCTTCCCTTGCAGACTTATCACAGAAGTCGGGTGAATACTGTTTGCAGGTAATCATGGCCATGCCTTTGCACTTTAGCTTGGTCAAGATGGCTAATGAGATACCTTCCAACTCTTGAGACTCTGCTCATGTATCTGTGTGAGTGAGGTTGCTGCCACTTCTAAATCTGTGATCCTCCAGTACAATCTAACTGTAAACAATATTGTGCCTACTTTACAGGTAAAGAAACTGAGGCACAAAGGTTGACTTATCAGAGGTCAGATTACTTGGAATGGACCAGGAATAAGAACCCAGATATTGTTCCAAATCCAGTGTAGTTATTTTTTTCCTGCCATTACCTTGTTGGAAATTTACTCCACTCTCTGGGACATATAGTTTAGGATGCTTCATCTGCAAATTATAGAGTAACTGAGGCTCACATAAGTCAGGTTGTGGAGGTAAAACTCACACCTGGGTCTTCGGGTTCCCTTTCACTTTTTCCCCTGCTGCATCTGGATATAGTGGGGGCATTTGGGCCAGCCTGTAGACGGTGGCAGATTTATTACAGGTTTTTTCTTTTTTAAGAAAATGCAGAATAAGTTCATTGTAAGAACTTAAAATGCCACTTGGTGGGTGCTAATAATGCCAAGCCCTCTGCTGATGCAAATGTCCCAGTGGAAACACAGCAGGGTAGCATGTGCAGAGATGGGCTCTGAGTTAACCCTGTGCATCCTGGGAGTGATCAGTGGACATCATACTGGCCCAGGAATAGGAGAGCCAGCTCCCAGTGCCAGTCCTGCCTCTGACTCCCTGTCACTGTGCCCATCTATACATAGTGGGCTCCCTCATCTTAATGCTTCTTATCTGTATAATGAAAAGGTGTGACAAGATGATTTGTAGTGAATTTTTTTTGGGGGGGTAAGGCAGTTGGGGTTAAGTGACTTGCTCAGGGTCACATAGCTAGTTAGTGTTAACATTCTGAGCTTAGATTTGAACTCACATCCTTTTGACTTCAGGGCCTTGTGCTCTATCCACTGAGCTACTTAGCTGCCCCAACAAGATGATTTTTTTTCCTGAGGCAGTTGGGGTTAAGTGACTTACCCAGGGTCACACAGCTGGGAGGTATCTGAGACCAGATTTGAACTCAGGTTCTCCTGACTTCAGGGCTGGTGCTCTCTCCACTGTGCCACCTAGCTGCCCCCAAGATGATTTTTCAGTATAGAATAAGCAACTAACATTTTGGGTTCTAAGGTCCCTCCTGGCTTACAGTCTGTTCTAACGTCCTTTCCACTCTGTCCTTGATAGAATTTGTTCTAAGTTCATGATAGATTGTGAACCATGTGTGTAAATTATCTTGGCCTCGGCATGTGTGTGTATATGTGTCTGTGTCTCTGTGTGTGTGTGTAATATTTATATGTTTGTAGCCTGGGAGTCTGTGTGTTGGAGTTAGTGTGTGGGCAGAGGTATCCCTCCATAAGGTCAAAGATCTTCTAGTGCCTCATTATTGCATAGAGGTGTCCCTATCTCCTTAAAGGCTTCCTTAATGGTCCCAGAGCTCGTGTCCGTGCTCCCGAGCCGGAAGCCGGAGTGCCCGCATTAGCAGTTGGGAAATTGTCTTCGGCCCTCGGTGGCCGAGATCACAATCTCTTCGGCTTGTTCCGAGGGTGATAAATATAACTTCTGGCCCTGGCAACACACAGAGCGTGCCTCAGAAGGCAGCTTAGTGTCTCTGGAGGTATCTGGAGAGCCATCTGTGACCCGCAGACCGTAGCACGGCTCCGAGCGTCAGCGCCTGGTCCGAGAGCTGCCGGGCCGGGAGGGCGTGTGTCTAGCTGCGGCCGTTCCCGTGTGCTTGCCTGCATGTGCCTCTGCGTGTGTGTGTTTGCGCCTTTATTCATCCGTGATCGGTATGCAGGCCCTGGGAACTCCGCTGGCGGGGAGCCCTGATGACATAACTCCCCCCACCAGGAGACCTGCTCCCTTTTCTCATGCCCGAGCGGCCGCCGGAGGCCAGCTATGTAGGGAATGTCGCCCGACTGCAAAGCCGGAAAGTGGCCAAGACTCCCCCAAAGCGGCAGCTCTGGCCTCCTTCCCCTCCCGGCCGGGTGGCTCTCGGCCCTCTGGCGGGGCCTCCCCTCCGAGCCCCTCCGAGAAAAGCCGTTCCTTCCTCTTCACATTTCTTGGGACTCCCATTCGAGCTTGCTTGAATCATGGTCTGGAGGGAGATCAAACCAATCATTGGGCGCCTTTCTTGGAAAAAATGTTCCCTCTTTGGCAGAAATAGAAGGCCAGAAATCGGTGGGAACTCGGGTGCAATTTTCACTGACTGTAGATTGTCCTAGTTAGCGAGCCTGGGAGCTGGCAAGGGGATCCTGGGGATGTGACTCAAGCAGCTGTTTTTTTTACTCTGGCTTTTACCACAGTGGGCAGAGGGCATTTTGGAGTTGGGATCCCCGGGTTGAAGGCTTGTTTCTGACCCATGTGTGGATTTTACCACAGTGGCCAGAGTCCATCTTGGAGTTGGGATGAAGGCTTGTTTCTGACCCACGTGTTGATTTTACCACAGTGGGCAGAGTCCACTTTGGAGTCAGGATGCCTGGGAGGAAGTCTTGTTTCTAACACACGTGTGCTCTGTAACTCTCCCAGACTGGTGCCTGTCTACCTGATAATTTATTCCCCCAGTATCCTCTAGGATTCCGGGATGCTGCCCTTCTTTCCATTGCTCCACTTGAATGATCCATCTTCTGGTGCTGGGTTCTCTTGCATAGATGTCTCCCATGCCCGCTTCCCTCACTTTCTTCCCTTCCTCCATCGCTGGCTCTCTGGCGTCTCTGCGATTTCCTCCCACTTATCCAGTCTATTTGCATGGAGCGCTACGTGTCCTGTCATTCCCTCCCTTTCTCCCCTCTATTAAACCACAAACCCATTGAAAGCAAGGCTTGTTTTTGCTTCTGTTTGTATCCCATGCACCTAGCACAGCACCCTCCTAGGGGCTTTGTAGGCACTTACTATCAAGTTCTCATTGCCCCAAGCAGATTTCTATGGGGTTGGAGTTATAGATGCTGCTGCATTTAGGTCATTGGAGAGAAGTTCCACATAGGGGTGATGAACATCAAGGAAATCAGAGGGCCAGATTCCCATTTACCCTCTCCCACCCCTCCCCCCCAAAAATCCATGTTTTCTTTGACTATCTATAGTCAGTATTTATTGATATTCTCTGGTGGAACTGAGATTGTGGGTCCCTGTGAGTAGCTCTCCAACAAGGCAGATCCCAACCTAGCCACACCACCATCCTGGGTGACTCTTTTATTTTTTTTTCCAGAGGCAATTGGGATTAAGTGACTTGCCCAGGGTCCCACAGCCAGGAAGTATTAAGTGTCTGAGGCCAGATTTGAACTTCAGGGCTGGTACTCTATCTACTACACCAACTGGCAGCCCCCTGGGTGACTCTTAAACTTGTTCTCCAACAAGTTTCCTCCCCTTAACTCCCAGTGCCCACTCAAAGAGTCTTAGGAGCCCTGATGTTCTTTGGCAACCAAGTCTGCCTGGGGAGGGGGAGGAAAAGAGGGGGAGACATTCAGTACATGACAGCCTACCTTCCGCTTCTGTCGTACACATCCTCCATGGCATTCTTCAGGCCCTGTCTTACCAATGAATCATCATGGTGATCTCCTGGGTCCTACAAAAGCCTACCGGGAACTTCTCCAAAACCTCTAGTCACCCACCCTTTACCATGTTTCATGATTCACCAATAAATAGCATCATCAAGAGATTTTCTCTCTCTCCCTCTGCCTTTCTCCCACTCTCCCCTTTCTTCCCTTTCTCCCCCATCCCTTTCCCCCGCCCGTGCTATTCCATTAGTATAAGAATATAAGGAACACCTAGTAAGAAAGCTCTGTACCAGTGCAGGATCTGAGTCTCCATGAGTTAGCCCTTGATTGGCTAAACATTTCCTGGCTTCAAGACTAGTTCTTAAAATACTTAACCTCACTCCTCACTTCATTAAAGATAAGGCAACTTGAGGTCTATCAGGGTCACTCAATTACTATGTGCCAGGGGGAGGCCAGGAATCTAGATCTTTGCCCTGAGATCAGCCTTTTAGTTGCTGAACTGTTTGGCTTATTTTTGAAAGGGTATTTTTGTTATGTATTGGGCTACCTGCCATCTAGCGGAGGGCGTGTGGGGAATGAGGGGAAACGTTGGAACAGAAGATTTTGCAAGAGTCAATCCTGAAAAATTATCCATGCACATGCTTTGTCGATAAAAAGCTATAATAAAAAAATTAAAATGAATAAATAAACTAAAAAAAGAAGAAAAAAGTATTTACGTTAAAGATGGATTTGGGATCAGGCCCAGTTTGAAGCACATCGTAATTGCTTAAAATATAATCATTTCACATGTTCCTTCCTATTCAGTTGTGAGTTTAGTTCATTTTGCTCCTGCCAATGTCAATCCAAGACACCTTGTACAGCTGGCACTCCGTCCAGCTCCAAGTGTTGGACACAAGATCACAGAACAGCAGTTACAAGGAACCTTGAATCATGCAGTCCAACCTACCCCTTAAAAAGATTCTCTCCACAACTCCCCAGATTCTCAAGCCTCTGATCAAAGAGGCAACTGGCGGTGCAGTGGATAGAATGTTAGACCTAGATCTGAGACCTCAGTTCAACTCCTACCTTAGGCACTTCCTAATGTGTGGCCCTGGGTTCTTAATTTTGCCCCTCTGGGCCTTCCTTTCATTTTCTCTAAATGAGGGGCTGAAGAGGCCCTTTTGTCTCTCTGAGCCTTTGACCTTCATTGAAGAGAAGACGCCACCTTCAAGACAAACCATTCCACTCTTGGATAGATTTTGTTGTCTGGGCAATAGGCTTTCTTCATCCATTTGATTTGTCTCCCCACATAGATTGTCAGGGAAGTCAATCTCTTGAGTTTTCCCAGGCTTCACTGAGGGGGTTTTGTGGTATTCTGGAGCTGGAGTCTTTTGGCACTAAGCATCTGGAAGACCCATTATCTAGGAAATCCTTTTCCATTCTTAGATATCCCCCCGTGACAGGTGCAAATACTTTCACTGAGCAGTTGTCTTGATTTTCTGCTTCTCTTGGTGATATTAACCAAAGGGTCCCTGAATAGAGTTATTTCTAGTCATATCTACAAACATTCATGTGTGGCAGTCTGGGATAGCAGGCAGAATCCTGGATGTAGAATTAGGAAGACCTGAGTTCAATTCCTGGCTCCCACATTCAGCTTCCAAGGTATCAGTTCCATCTTCTGTAAATTGGAGAGAAGTGTTCCTTATTGTACCTAGCTCCTAGCTAGTGATCAGGAAGCCCAAATGAGCTAATGCATATACAGCATTATAGAAATGTCAGATATTATTTATGGTCAATGTCAGAGGCATCTTTTTAAGGGCAGAGCTTTGATGGACGCATTTTTTTCTCCTGTGTGAAGTTATTTTGGGTAGTCACAGTGGGATTTTTAGATTCCAGAACTGGTGTGGCAGTTGTGGGGTTTGCGATATCTCATGTGGGACAGACATAGTTAGTAAAGCAGACCCATTTACATCAAGGCTGCTTTTGTTATGTATATGGGTCTTTTTTTGTAGAGACAACAATGTACAGTTCCTTTGGGTCATTTTTGCATTTTTGGATAATGATGCTTTGGGGGATTATTTTTCCAGGATACTAAGATCATAAAAGTTTAAGGAAGTACATTTCTGTCATCAATAATAGCATGGGGTTGCTACCAAAATGCTGCAAGATCTGTTCCATTTCCACATCTGCACTTTGTCCCTCCTGTTGTGATTCGGAATGCTCTCACTAAGTAGGTCTAAACCTAAATCTAACCCCTTAAATTCCATATGTGTGATGGCAACAGCCTTGTTGGTCTTGGGCCAAAGTGGGAGCTGGCCAAAGCTGCAGGTTTCAGTCTAATTTGAAAAAAGACTTCTTTATCCCCTGAACTGTTTAAAAAGGGGAATGGGAATCTTTTGGAAAGTAATGATCTCTCAACACTAGAAGTCTTTCAAAGCACAGAGGCACTAATACTTTATTTTAAATATATTTTTATGTCAATAAATATTTTCCAGTTCCATGTAAAAATTTTATAACTTTCATTTTTAAAATTTGAATTCCAAATTCTGTTCCTCCCCCACCTCTTGAGAAGGCAAGCAATGTAATCACTACACATGTGAAGTTGTGCAAAACATTTCCATAATAGCTGTTGCAGAACACACACACACACGCACACACACACACACGCGCACACACACACATGCACAACTGAGAAAAATGTATAAAGTTTTAAAAATATACTTCAATCTTCATACAGCATTCATTGGTTCTCTCTCTGGAAATGGATAACGTTTTTCATCATGACTTTTTTGGAATTGTCTTGATCGGATAGCTAGGTCTTTCACAATTGGCCATCCTTATAATATTGTTGTTACTCTGTATGTTGTCCTGGTTCTGCTTACTTCATTTTGCATGCATCCATGTAAGTCCTTCCAGGTTTTTCTGAAACCACCCTCATATCATTTCTTATAGCACAATAGTATTCCATCACCATCATATATCACAGCTTGTTCAGCCATTCCCAATGGATGCGCACCCCCTCTTTTTTCCAGTTCTTGGCCACTGCAAAAAGAGCTGCTATAAATATTTTTGTTACATGTATGCCATTTTCCCTTTTCTTTTGTCTCTCTGGGATGCAGACCTAGTGGGGGTATGGTTGGGTCAAAGGGTACACATGTTCGGTAGCCCTTTGGGCATAGTTCCAAATGGTTGGGTCAGTTTACAACTCCAGTGGGACATTCATTTTCCTATTTTTTCATGTCCCCTCAAGCATGTTAGCCAATCTGATAGGTGTGAGGTGGTACCTCAAAATTGCTTTAATTTGCATTTTTCTAATCAATGCACTAAGCTTTGGATGAGAGTTCTGCTTGAGGTTCAGGTCAAGCTGGGACGTCTCTTTGACCTCTGAGATGCCTTGTTTGTTCAGCATAGAGGCGGGCAGTATGGTGGAGACGGGGCATGCTTGGGGTCAGGAACCTCTGGCTGCACCTCTTCCCTCAGAGGTTACCCAGCTTCATGAAGGTAGACAAGACAGTTAATTTTACCCTCGGTTTCCTCATCTGAAGAGCCGATCACAAGATCATGTCTTAGAACTAGAAGGAAACTTGGAGGCCATTGAATTCAACTCCTTATCTTACATATGAGGAAGATGAGGTAGAGAGAGATTCAAAGATTTGTTTCAGAGCTAGAGTATTTGTGAGGCAGGATTATGTCACCTAGCTGATTTGTTGTGAGAATTGGATAAAATAATATTCCTTAAAGCTCCCTATAAATGTGTGCTCTAATTATTATGAGACAACTAGATGTTGCAGTGGACAGAGAGCTAAATGTAAGGTCAAGACCTGAGTTCAAATCTCAATTCAGACATTTTCAGGCTGTGTGACTTCGCTCAGTTTCAGTGTTAAGTGAGAATAATAGTGTTTACTTTAATGGGTTATTTTGAAACGCAAAAGACAATCTATGTAAAGTGCTTTGTGACCCCTAGGGCCCTATAGAAATGGGAGTGAGTTATCATTTCTGTTATTATCAGGGCTAATGATGTAGGTCAGCAGCAGGTTGAACCATAATGCCTTTCTTTCCCCATTCTGGTGGACAACACAGATAAAAGGATTGTAGTATCAAAACTAAGCAGAGGGCTTCTGTATGGAAAAAAACATCCTTAAATGCTATTTTAATTCCATTAGCATTTCTTAAGTACCACCTGTATACATGAGAGGCAGCTGGATTGAAGACTGGTCTCAAGACCAGAAAAACTTGGATTCAAGTCCTGCCTCTCAGACTGGCAAATAATTTCACTTTTTAGGGCCCTAGGAAGTTCTATAAGATGCTAAATGCCCAGGAAGGTGCCCATCTATGGTAAGAGGGAAGGTTCTCATTAGCTCCTTAGACTGATGAAGTCATAGGTTCAGTCCCCTGTTTTCTTGCAAGGTCTCACCTTTAACCTGTAATGGGTCTTTGGGTTCAGTTTATAACTGTATTCTTTTTTTTAAAAGGGATCTTGCTTCCACTTAAAATTGATATTTTTCCTATCCACCCATATGTCTTTTATTTTCCTTTTAGGAACTCTTATTTTATGTTTCATCTGGAATGGGGGGTGGACTATAGTCTAAGTACAGTGAGAATTCCAGGGATGACTGGGTTTTTTTTTATCTTTCTAAGAGCTACCTAAAAACTTTCTTCGAGAGGAGGAAATGCACCTCTCCCCTTTCCTTGGTAGGGCTGGACCACAGGAACAAAGTGACACAAACACCGCCAAGTAGAGTTACTGTATAACTCCATTTCTTTCTTAAGATCAGATAACAAAAGCTTACTTTCTACCTCTTGTCCCATTTCACTGTGTTGTAGCCCCCCTTCTTCCTTCCACCCCAACTCAAAATATATCCCCCAGCTCTGATGGCCAACGGCCCACTGCGCTGCACTAATGGATTGTCTTTCTGTCCCTAGGTATGGAGAGAAGGGGAAAGCGATCCGCATCGAAAAGGTTGTTTATACCGGCAAGGAAGGGAAGAGCTCCCGGGGCTGTCCCATCGCCAAGTGGGTAAGTTTCTGCCGCACCAGCTGGGATGGGCCAGCCTACAGCTCGGCCTGCTCGGCCTTGGCTCACCCTCACGAATGCAGCCTGTGTCCTGGGATGGCCTCGGCCTCAGGTTTCTCATTTGGTCTCTTGTTTCCATGTGGACGAGGACTGGGGATGCTCTCATTTCTCAGATCTAGCCCGGGCTTGTGGACTGACTCATTAAATGACTGAATAAAAAGTTGTTTTTAGCAGATATCAGATTCAGGGGATTGATCATTGGTCACTATTTGTTGAATATCAAATATTAGTCAGTAAAGCCAAGGCCAGTGATTAGAGATGGTTTGCTTTGGTGAAAAGAGGTCCAGCAAAAGATTCCCCTTCCCCATCCTCCAAGGGCCCGGCTTTGTCCTAGGTGTGGTAGTCTAAAAACTGTCACAGTGCAGTAAGGGGAAAATGACCTGAGGGGAGGTTCCAGGGCTGAGGTTTGAGGGGCTGCTACAAAATGATCCCTGGGCTCTCTGGGAGCTTGTAGCAACAAGGGTGAATAAGGTTTCTGAGCAAAGACCCAGAAAACAAGTTACTCAGGAAGACTGCTGTTCAAATTCTACTTTAGACATTAATTGTGTGATGCTGGAAAGGTCACTTAGCAGCACAGCCTCAGTTTCCTCAGGTGGTTGGACTCAATGGCCTCTCTATGAATCTCTAAGAATCCTTGATAAATGTGCTCAAAAGAAAGCTGGAAGCTACGTAGTACAGGGTAAGCTTTCTGGAGATGGCCCCTTTGCTTAAAGAATAATATCAACTTTGTGCCAGGTGCTGTGCTAAGTATATTTTACATTACTATTTTGGGAGAGAGGTGTTACTATGACCCCTATTTTAGTTGAGGAAACTGAGGCAAAATAGGTAAAATGACTTGCCTGGAGTCACACAGTAAATATCTAAGACCAGATTTGAAGTCAGGTCTTTATGATTCCAGGCCCAGTGCTCTAACCACTGTACCCCCAGCTTTCTCTAGAGAAGGACCTTAATCAAGTGGCCATATGGTGGGTGGTCAGAGAGCAAGAAGAGAGACTCGTTTTGTGGAAGCTCAGAGAGGAGAGGCCTACGGCCAGGAAAGATGAGTGCCAAGAACTGACCATCAGATTTGGTGCTGAAAAAAAATCCCTGGTAACTTGGTAAGAGCATTTTCAGGTGAGTCATGGACTCACCAGGAAGTGACAGCAAAAATGTCTGAGGTTTTTTGAGGACGTTGGCTGAGAATGCAAAGAGCATTGTAGAGGCTGAGAGGGGAGGCTAAAAGGACTCGAGGTGGGCCCAGAAGCAAGCCTGGATCAGAGACTGGGAGAAAAGGGGAGTGTGAGCGAAGTTGCCGTGTGCCACCGGAATCGGCTACCGGCCATTGTCAAAATTTAACATGCTGATATGCGTGAGCAAAAAGGGAATATGGAAATGAAGGAAATGTGTCATTAGGTCACCTCGGAGAAAGGTCAGAGCCTCTGTGTACAAAGTATCCCAAGCACGGTTAAATACAGCTACTGTGTCGCTTTTGTTTTAAGTGTTTTTCTTTGTTACAAGGGAAGGCTGTCTGGGGCTCGGAGGCAGAGAATGAGAAGAGCTTGGGGGTAGGGAGGTCTGTCACTGGCAACACTGTCATGTAAAAATAGAAGTAGCCATTGCTTTTTGCCAAAAAATGGGGAGAGGAATGTATGGTAGGTCTCTTTCGGGAGCAGAGAAGGGCCTGGCAATGTCCAGAGGAAGCAGGGGAGGAGCCAGTTACTAGTCCAGTCTTCCTGGGAGATCGAATTCCTGGAGCAGAGGTTGGTCAGTGGGCGTCCCTTGGGAGGACCTCAGCTGGCAAGACCCGTTTCATTTGGTAGATAGTGAACAGTGAAACTAAGGCTTCATGGGAGGAGAGGTGAGAGACCAACAGTTTTGGATGCTGCGCAATCCACACGACAGTTCTCTAGAACATAAATCTGGCCACCTCTAGAAAGGCCATTGCTAGGCCAGCCGTCATCCAGAGAAGTGTCCCATCTTGGGAAGTATCTTCACACTGTCTCATTAGAATCATTTGAAGAGAGGGAAAGAGCCGGCTAATCACGCCAGCCAAGTATTTGAAGAGGGGTGAAGTTTGTCGCCAGAAGGCAGAGGTTTGAGCAGTTGGGGGCAACTCTCAAAGCTGGCAAATTGCAGCTGTCTCAAGGGTAGTGACTCTCTTGTCCCTACAAGTATCCATTCTGAGAGCAGACCACTCCTCTTATTTGAAGGGATGGAGGGGATTCTGGGCCCCCTCCAGATTGGTCCAAATGGTCTCTGAGGCCCCTTCCACCTGCAGGCTCAAGGGAAGAGAAGGCTGTTCCCACGGTCTTATTCTGAGGCAGGGCTCAAGTCCTGCATCCATGAGGGCTCTGGTCAGTGATGGGTACTACCCCTGCACATGGAAAATAAACCCTGGCAACTCCTGGTTTCCCAGTTGTTTTGTGGTTTCACTAGGCTCCCAGAACAAGCAAAATAAATACCAAATTGTCAGTAGTGTAGCCTTGGGCAAAGCATGTAATTTCTATGGGACTCAAATTTCCTCATTTGTAAAATGGAATAGATCTCTCCCAGTTCTGAATCCATAATGCCGTGACATAAATGAAGGGAATAGGACTTCATCTACAAGGACAATGGTTGGGGCCCCTCACCTCTACCCCTTTCCTCCTCTTGTCCCCATTTTGCTGATGTGTAAATTGAGATACAGTATGTAACTGACTGGCCCCAAATCCTGTGACCTGAGTCCAATCTTGGTCAGCCAACCCGATTCAGAAAAAGCTAGAAGGCTTGGGTTTGGATCCTGGCTCTGCACTCTGTTGCTTGTGTGACTTTGGGCAGTGCTGTTATCCTGTTCCTTTGTTTCTTCATTGTGATAAAATCAGGCAGTTGAATTTGATGTCCTTGGATCCCTTCTGGATCTGAATATGGGTTTTCACCATTTTCTGATACTTAAAGTTGTCCATGTGAAAGCACCGCTCCAGAGGCCACAGATCTTGTTCCTGGAGAGGTTGGACAGCATCAGCTTGTCAGGTCTTCTTGGAGATGGTCTGGACCTGGAGGTGTGGGTTAGACCTGGAATTGTGGGCTGGGCCTAGAGGTATGGGCTAAGCCTGGAGATGTAGGCTTGACCTGGAGGTGTGGGCTAGACCTGGAATAATGGGTCGAGTCTAAGAATATGGACTAAGCCTGGAGACGTAGGCTAGACATAGAGATATGGGCTAGACTTGGAATTATGGGTTGGGCCCAAGAGTATGGACTAAGCCTGGAGAGGTAGGCTAGACCTGGAGGTATGGGCTAGACCTGGAATTATTTGCCAGCTTTTCCTCACATAAAAGCAATCCATTTCTGTGTGAGTTGCCCCCGACCTAGGAGTATGGGCTAAGCCTGGAGATGTGGGCTAGACCACATGGCTTCAGAGGAGGTGAAGATCAAAGATCTAAGCATGTTGAGAACCTCAGAGACCATTTGGCTCAATCTCCTCATCTTCTGTTTGAGAAAATTAGTGTCCAAAGAGATTAGGATGCAGAACTCCTGAAGACACTCTCTGAAGCCATCTAATCCAGCCCCTCATTTTATAGGTGGGGAAACTGAGGCCTTGGGGAGTTCAGTGATTTGTCTAAAGTCATTCTCCAAGGCTAGGATCCATTACCCTGCATCCCGGCATCCCTTCCATCTCAGTGGCTGAGATTCTCTGATACTGTTGGCAAAGATCTCTTCTGGCAAAAAGGGTCCGAGTGGATAGCCTTGAGCAAGTGTGCTCCCTCTCCTGGGCTTCAGTTTCACATCTTCTGTAGAATGATGATCTGGCATGGGGGCTTCCTACTCTATATGCCCCTGCATCTCTGGCTCCCTGGCAAGGACAGGAGCCTCGTGGCATCAGGAGCTCTGAGTGTCCCCCCGAACTAGAGGAAGCGGGTGCTGCCAGAGTCAAGGGTCTTGCCTTCGGCCGGGCAGACCTTCACAACAGTCCGGTCCCTGTGTCTGTGCTGTAGGTCTACCGGCGATACACTGAAGAGGAGAAACTGCTTTGCTTGGTTCGCCATCGCTCAGGGCACCGCTGTGAACAGGCCGTCATCATCATTCTCATCATGGTCTGGGAGGGCATCGGCCCGGAACTGGGGGACACCCTGTATCGGGAGCTGACGGAGACACTGCGCTGCTATGGGAACCCCACCACCCGGAGATGTGGCCTCAATGATGAGTGAGTGTGCATGGAAGCACTGGGGTGGGAGTGGGGAGGGGAGACAGACGGCTCCCTGCCCAACGGGAGGGCACTGTGGTGGGGAAGGGCGCTGTGGTGGGGAAGGGCGCTGTGGTGGGGAAGGGCGCTGTGGTGGGGAAGGGCGCAGCGGCCCAGGGACAGCGGCATGAGCTGCTAGGACAGACCTTGTATTAGAACCACAGCTTCTCCTGTTTTCCGATTGAGCCAGGAAAATCCCTTTGTCTCAGTCCAGGACACAAACCTGAGCTTTTGTGGCAAAGAGCCTTGAAAAAGCCACTGTGAGATCTGCTCCCTGCTAGCCACGTGGTTCTGGGAAAGTCACTTAACTACTCTTAGGTCCTCCAGCTGGAAACGCCGGTGACAATGTTTTCCTTTAGAGCTGCTGGGGGATCTAATCTTGGGCCTCTCTGGGTAAAATGATTTGGGGGTTGGAGTGGGGGGAGAGAGAATCAGTGACTCTCAGGTTCCTCTTCTGCCCCCCCATGCAGAGTGTGGGGTGGGAGGAATTTGAAGGGTCGAGGAAAGCTGCTTCAGGGGATAAGGGTAAGTCCTACCATGAAGGTGACAGGATGGTAGCTAAGAGAGTACTGGAGGTACAGAACTGGCCTCTGTAAATTCAATTCAACAAGCATACAGTGAACCTTGGCTGTGTGCCAGCTGCTGTCCCAGGTGCTGCCTTCAAGGAGTCGTCTTTTTTTTTTCCCCAGGAAAAATTGTTTACTTAAGAAAAATAAGCTTTTTGTTTTTAAAATCCATGCAAAGATAGTTTTCAAGAGTGACCCTTGCAAAACCTTGTCTTCCCAATTTTCTCCCTCCCTTCCCTTAGCCAGGAAGTTATCCAATATAGGTTAAACATGTGCAGTTCCTCTCTATGTATTACCACATTTATCGTGCTGCACAAGAAAAATCGGATCAAAAAAGAAAAAGCAAATGTCAACCAAAAAATAGGTGAAAATCCTGTGTTGTGACCCACATTCAAACCCCACAGTCCAAGTAGTTTACATTCTAATGATGGAAGGGGGTAGGGAATAACGTGTATGCAGATGGAGCTGTGCAAAGTGACTATGAACTAAATACAGAGTAATCTAAGGGGCTGGGGGAGTTCCCTAACACGCCCCACCTAGGAGTACAAGGGAAGACATCAAGTAATAGGCGGCGCCTGAGCCAGGCTTGGCGGGAGTCCCGAGGGTCACTGGGGGAGACACGGCGGGGAGTCCGGATGCTCAGGGGGGCAGCTTCTGGGGCTATAACATGGGATTTGTGTTGCAGCCGAACCTGCGCATGCCAGGGAAAAGACCCGTCCACCTGTGGTGCCTCCTTTTCCTTTGGGTGCTCTTGGAGTATGTATTTCAACGGCTGCAAATATGCCCGGAGCAAGTATCCTCGAAAGTTCCGACTCTCTGGGGACAATCCTGTAGAGGTGGGCAGTTCTCCTTTTCTCTCTCCCTCGAACGATCAGTGAACCATGAAGGGACAGCCTGTGATGGGAGTGACTCCGGTCACTGCTGGCTTAGCTGGATGGGCTTGGGCCTGCAGAGGTCCTGATCTCTCCCTATAACACTCACTGGGCCAGAAACGAGCAGCTTTTAGCTGCCTTTTCCCTACTCCTGGGATTACTGCTGGGACCTCCTTGTGTTCCCCATCTTCTCTGTCTTACGTTTCTTTTCTTCCATGCTCTTCTCTCCCTCATTCTTTGATGATGTCTAATCCTCACCCTGGTGGGAGGAAGAACCCTAAGGAATAAAGACAATGTTAGCCCCTGGTACTTTCTCCCCCTAAATCTGTGTGAGGTAACCTGTCTTACCCCAAAGAACTGCTCTGTCCCAGACTGGCCGGCACAATTCCCCAAACTGTGATCCTCCATTTCACCGTCTGCAGCAGGGGGATAATCATCATATCAGATGTTCAGATAGTGCAGAGAACTTTGAAACTCATCTGATCCTCATAACAACTCTGTGAAACGGGTGCAATTATTATGCCCATTTTTCAGATAAGGAAACTGAAGCATCGAGTAGGCTGGGATTTGATCATAATCACACAACCAATACATGGCAGAGGCAGCATTCCTGTGGGAGTCTTCTGGATTCCCCAGTCCAGGGCTGTCTGGACATAATCCACTGCTATGATTGGCTGTCCCAAAAGTCTTAGTGCAGCCTTCAGTTGCAAAGTCACAACTGCATTAAGATTTTGGGGACACATGTTGGGTATTTTATTCTCCCCTTTTCCTCTGCTCCAGCTCACACATGAGAGAGCCTGGAAGCTAGAGGACATATTTTGTATTCTAAGGTCAACAGAGGGATCCAGAAGAAACAGAAGCAATCTTGTGATCCAGTAAA
This sequence comes from Sarcophilus harrisii, assembly GCF_902635505.1. NCBI lineage: Eukaryota > Metazoa > Chordata > Mammalia > Dasyuromorphia > Dasyuridae > Sarcophilus > Sarcophilus harrisii. The sequence goes on along the minus strand of NC_045427.1, from coordinate 9,190,828 downwards.
AGATGGGAGGGAAAGAGCTGTGAGAACTTGGACCAATTACTGGAGGGAAAGAGCCGTGAGAATTTGGACCAACTGTTTACCTCTTTGTGCTTTAGTTTCTCCATCTGTGAAATGAGAATCTTAATGTCTCATGTTTTGTAGAATAATTGGGAGATCATTGGATCCATGAGTCCATTATGATGGATTCCACCCCTTCTTCAATGTAAATGGCATTTCTGCCATGCCTACAGAGCATCAATCTAATATTCTTGAGGCTACAGTATAATTGACTGGCTGGCAGCTCACCTATTATCCTCTCCCCTCCCTCTCTCTTGGCGAGCTGCCTCCCCTGCTTTCCAGTGATGTCATCAAAAGTAAAGACCCTACATCCCAGCATAGCCCCTTCAGCCCCTTATTTCCCTAATGACTTCTCCCCGTTTGGCCCTAATCTCTTCATTCTTCTCTTGACAGGAGGAAAACCTTCGGAAACACTTTCAGAATCTGGCCACTCAGGTCGCCCCCCTGTACAAGAAGCTTGCTCCCCAGGCCTATCAAAATCAGGTACCAACCCCATCTGCTCCCCTTCCCTCAGCTTCTCTGAAGGTATCGATGACAGCCTCGCTGAGTTGGGTGGCCAACTGCCGCCCCGTGGATCTCCTGGCGCCTCTTGGGACTGATCACTTGATTTCTCGATTCTGAATGGGAATGGAGGGAATTGGGACACAACAATTTATTGTAGGAGTGGAGGACTGTAGAGTTAGGGTTAGAAGGACTCTTAGCTATTGGGTCCAACCCCTGTTTTATGGCTGACATGGCCAAGCTTCAGAGAAGCAATGGGAGTAATGGAGCTGAAACTCGGTCCCAAGCCCCCTGGCCTTGCTTTCCACATCCTTACCTCTGTACCAAATCCCCTTCCTTTGGTTCAGGGGCTAGTATTCCTCATCCTTTCACTCAGGTGTATATACTTTGGGACATTGAGAAGATCCCAGAGGCAACTTTTAACTAAAAAGACTGCCCCCAGCCCCATCCCAGCTGGACCTCTTGGGGCCATTTGCTCTGTTCTCACGCCTAAACTCTGTACCCACTCCAAGCCTCCACACTCTGTTTTCACATCTGGCTTTAAAGACCTGCAGCTCACTTCCCCATGCTTCTAACATTGAGATTTACAAAACATTTTATCCAATAAAAATAGGTGCTAAGTGACCCAAAGATCACTTAAAGCTGAAAATTGGGACAGTCTATACACGCACGCGTGCGCGCACACACACACACACCCACACAACTTTGTAATAATTATTGTTGAGAGTGTCCATAGTCTTTGGTAGGTAGGACTTAAGTAAGGGATGTGGAGCTGACTGGTAGTCGGAAAGATCTGGTTCTAGTTCTCTGTGGCACCTAACTGCTGCCTCCACAGACTGCAGAGCCCCCTTTGATCTGGGGGAGTCTCAGGAAAAATAGGTCCTCCTTTTACAAATGAGAAAACTAAGGTTGAGAAAGGTAAAGTGACCTGTTCAAGGTCACAAAGTGTCTGGTGTAAAATTTTGAACTTCTATCTTCTACCGCTAAATTTTGTTCCCTTTATCCATGCTGCCACCTAGTGGCAAACATTATCAACCAATATCAACCATTAGTCTGAAGGTTAACTTGGGCTCTGTCGGACTTCCAAGACCCCTCTCCCTTTCAGTCTCCCAAAGGGTTCCCTGAAGTCTCAGAGTCCAGGGGTCTTTATCTCCCCCTCCTCTCTAGGGCCTCTTCTGGGTGCCAGGAAGTCTTTGCAGGGGGATGGAAGGTCACTTGAGCTAACTTTGGTTCCTTCTCCCAGGTGAACAATGAAGAAGAAGCAATAGACTGTCGTTTGGGACTGAAGCCAGGCCGGCCTTTCTCAGGGGTCACAGCCTGCATGGACTTCTGCGCTCACGCCCACAAGGATCAGCACAACCTGTACAATGGCTGTACTGTGGTAAGAAGGCCTGCACACGCTGGGAGGGCCGGGCTAGTCTGTCCCTTCTGCAGCTGTGGTGGGTGCGGCTGCCCAACCCTTGTTTTAGGGAACTGCCTCTGGCCCTCCTCCTCACAGGTATAAGCTTCTCCCTGTCCCCAAATGGGAGGAAACATGCTCTTGAACAGAATATCAAGAGCATGATTTGATATCCATATATAAGTTACACTTTCCCCCGGATCTACCTTCTCTCAACTCGAATGGGGAAGGAAAGGGAGAGTGGCAAAGGAGAGGGAGCAGTCAAGACCCTTAGGTCTCCTTAGAGTGAATGAATGAAATGCTTTGGTTTGAATTGGAGATGCTTTAAAAAAAATTAATTAATCCTTTCCTTAGAAATCCAGGCTGACCCAAAGGTCACTTTATTCAGATAAGCTTATTAAAGCTGAAAATTGTGACAGCCCCTCCCTCTCTCTACACACACACACACACAACTTTGGAATAATTTTTGTTGAGAGTGTCCATGTTTCTCTGATAGATATGAGTTAAGGGATGTGGAGCTGACTGGTAGTGGGAAAGATCTGGTTCTAGTTTTCTGTGGCGAGCCATTTAACTGCTGTCTCCACAGACTGCAGAGCTCACTTTGAGCTGGGGAGCCTTGGGAAATGACAGAGCTGGTTAAATATGTCAATCTGTCTAAGAATAGGTTTTAAGAGTTTGCCTTTCTATGGAACTTGAAAGTCTGCAGGGTACTTTTGCAAACTTCACAACCACCCTGGGAGGGAATATTATCTTTAATTTTACAAATGAGGAAAGTGAGACAGTGAGGGGCTATATGATGATGATATTTGTCTGAAGCACTATCTTATCAATATCCTTCTATTCATCTTTCCCTGGGTCCATCCATCTCTCTATCTAGCCTGCTGTTTTGGTAAATGCATATTCTTAATATACATATGAGTAGGTGTGAATACATATGTATATGTTCACATATGTATCGGTATGCAGGTATCATGTATGTATGTATAATGTGCCAAAGGGAATCATGATACACAAGTGCACATATATATCAAAAAACACGGGGAAACATACATATGGTTATGGGTGCTCTTTGTGGCTGGGTATTGATGTATACAACTATATAGCTCATTGGTTATTTTTTTCAAAGAAGAACTTTTCTATAACATGATAGGGCGTAGCTGAGTTTACTGGCAGTTATCAAAAGCCTTGGAAAGCCCAACTGCCTAATGAACATCTGGGGAGGGATTTGGTGAACATGATAAAAGTGTCCCATTTTACCTTCTCCCTCTTCTTTCTTTCTTTTCCCCTTCTCTCCCCCCTCCCCTGCTGCCTTATGGGGGAAGAATTTTGTTATCAAGTACAAGAATGTACAAGCCAAATTGAACAGGGAACCCAGGAACCAGGAAAGGGGGTGAGCAGGAGATTAAGGCAAGATACCATTAGGGACGGGGGTACACATCCTTTCTTTCCTGTAGGGGTCATCTCTAGGTACAGGATGAAAGGGGCTAGAAAAAAAACCTAGAGGACCTAAATTCAGAAGTCAATTTCTAGCCCAGTCCAATGTTTTGATGTCTTTTCCACTGAGGTAACATGGATGTGACCTTCTTCATTTCACCCAAATAGGAATTCTCTGACAATAAGAGATAGGGATGATGTCAATGGTAATGGCGATGATGAAGTTGATGATGATTCTAACAGAAGATAGGGATGACGATGATGATGATGGTGGTGGTGATGATGATGATGATGATGACAGGACAGAGGGATGATGATGATGATGTAGGTAGGGATGATAATGATTGATGATGATGATGATGAAGAAAGGAGGTAGGGATGATTATGATGATGAAGAAAGGAGGTAGGGATGATGATGATGCTGACAGGATGATGCTGATCACAACCACAATTGCCATTTCCATGGCTCTTTAAAGTTTGCAAAGTCCTTTTTTACACCTTGTCTCATGGGACTTTCACAACAACCCTTGAGGCAGGGGCTGCTTTTATTCCCATTTTGTAGACAGGACATTTAACTGAAATAGGGTAAGAGGCTTACCCAAGGTGTCACACAGCTAGGTAGTGTCAAGATGAGTGTTCCAGTTTTTGAACGCAGGCTGTTTGGGGGGGGCGGGGCCCCTGGGCTCTCCGGACTCCCCCAGTGACAGTACCTCCTTGGCCCCCACAGGTGTGCACACTGACCAAGGAGGACAATCGCCTTGTGGGCCAGATCCCCGAGGACGAGCAGCTGCACGTTCTCCCGCTCTACAAGATCGCGAACACGGATGAGTTTGGCAGCGAGGAGAACCAGAGGGCCAAGATGGCCAACGGGGCCATCCAGGTGCTGACCGCCTTCCCCCGAGAGGTCCGCCGGCTCCCCGAGCCCGCCAAGTCCTGCCGGCAGCGACAGCTGGAAGCTCGCAAGGCGGCGGCGGAGAAGAAGAAGCTCCAGAAGGAGAAGCTGCTCACTCCGGAGAAGATCAAGCAGGAAGCCTTAGACATCCCGGAGCTGCTCCAGCCCGATCCAGGTGGGGGGGATGGGGAGGTTTCAGCAGGGTGGGGGAAGGGCACAATGGAGCAGCAGCTCCAGCCTCCCCCTCAGTCACTGGGGACTTGTTTATGGAGCCTTCTGGTGACATCGGCCTAGTGTTAGTGAGGAGGAGTGGGCAGATGCCCCCGACACAGGCCAGAGAAGCCGCATCGGTAGAGGGAATTGCCTCCCGGGAGGTAGCTATGCCAGTTATACCAAGTCCTACTCCTAGTCCTAAAAACAGAACTTCCCAACAGATGCTTTTTTAAAAGAAAGAACATCAGCGACGCGTTTCGTCCATCCCGTCCCTGTTTTTGTAGAGCTCTGGCTTGTTTCATTACCTGCTGATGAATGGCCAGAGAGGGGGGCTGGGCTGGGCCTGGGAGGGAGGGGGGGAAGAGTTATGCAGTGGGCCCCAGGAACTGGGGGAGGGGAAGAGTGGGGGAAGGGGCTGGACTATGAGCCTGGCAAGGGGAGGGGGGATGGTCCAGGCAGTGGGAGGAGGGGAAGAGTGGGGGAGGGGGCCTCTGGGTCCGAAGCTTCTAAGACCAGAGAGGAAGGGCCTAGGAGTGGAATGAACTCCTCCTCCTCCTCTCACAGGGACTGAGCTTGGTCTTCCTCCTCCCCTCAGTGGCCTGCTTTGGGGGTGCCCTTGAGGACAGTGACATCTCTCTGATTGGGAGGCTGGGCTCAGGTACGGGCCTCCTATGGGCCTCCGGTCCTGTTCTCACCCATCCCACTTGCTTCCACAGGTCTCTCTTTGAAGAATGGGTTGTCCCAGCAAGCTCTGAAGCCTTCCATCAAGGTTGAGCCCCCAAATCACTACAGTTCCTTCAAGTACAACGGCAACTCAGTGGTGGAAAGCTACTCGGTGTTGGGCAGCTGCCGGCCCTCGGACCCCTACAGCGTGAGCAGCGTTTACTCTTGCCACTCCTACTATGCACAGCCCAACCTGAGCCCCATCAACGGCTTCCACTCCAAGTTCGCCATCCCGTCCTTCGGCTACTACGGCTTCTCCCCCGGCAGCTCCGTCTTCCCCTCCCAGTTCCTCAACTACGGTGCCAACGGCCGGGGCCCCAGCGGCTGGGGAGGCCCCATCGGGGTTTTCGACAAGAAGCCGGATCTCCAGGCCCTGCAGAGCAGCCTGAGCCAGCCGTACGGCGGCCCTGAGTTTGCCGAGCTGCCGGGCCCGGCCGTCGGCGGCGACGGCCACCACACACCTCACCACCAGCCTGCCTATCCGGGCCCCAAGGAGTACCTGCTCCCCAAGGGCCACCGGACTCACCCCGCGGCCACGGCCCCCTCCCCCTTTGCACAGAGCGGCCCCTGCTTCGGTCAAGTCATCAAGCAGGAGCCGTGCGACCGGCTGCCCCAGGCCGAGCCCCTCCCAGGGGTCCCTGGGAACATGGGCAAGCCCCCCATCCCCGAGGCCTCCCAGAATGGGACCAAGGAGCACCTGTGGGGGGGTGCCCACCCAGGCAGTCAGAGTGCTTCTCCCAAAAGGACTAATGGCGTGACTGGGGCCTGGGGCCTGTTTGCCCCCGGAGAAAGTCCCGTCCTCTCTGACAAACTGGGGTCTTTTGGTGCTAGCTGCCTGCCAGCGTCCCGTCTCTCGGACGGCCAGTGGGGCCTGTTCCCTGCCGAAGGGGGGCAGCCACCCCAGCAGCCCCCGCTGGGGCCTCCCAACGGAGCCAGCCTGCTGAGCAAGGCCTGGAGCCCCTGCAAGTTCCGGGATAGTACTTCCACCTTAAACGGGCCCAGCCTGGCGGAGAAGCCCTGGGGTGTGGCGCCGGACTTCGGCCCGGCTCTCAAAGGAGCCCCAGGCTACCCCGAGAAGCTCTGGGGGCCCGTGAAGGGGGACGAGGGGCGGACTCCCACGCCTGCGGGGGGCCTGCCGGAGAAAGCCTGGCCCTCTTTTGGCATGGCCCTGGGTTCTGGGACCCTGAAGCCCGAGGAGAAGCTGTGGGATTCCTTGAATCTGGGGGAGGTGCCTGCCGAGGCCCCCTCGAACAAGGGGGCGGTGAAGGCGGAGGAGGGCGGCGGAGGTGGAGGCGGCGGCGGCAGCGGGGTCGGCCCCAAGGGCAACAGCGCCGTGGAGGAGGAAGACGAGCTGTGGTCCGACAGCGAACACAACTTTCTGGACGAAAACATCGGCGGCGTGGCTGTGGCCCCCACCCACGGGTCCATCCTGATCGAGTGCGCCCGGCGCGAGCTGCACGCCACCACGCCCCTCAAGAAGCCCAACCGGTACCATCCCACCCGCATCTCGCTGGTGTTCTACCAGCACAAGAATCTCAACCAGCCCAACCACGGCCTGGCCCTCTGGGAGGCCAAGATGAAACAGCTGGCTGAGAGGGCCCGCGCCCGGGAGGAGGCGGCGCGGCTGGGCCTGAGCCACCCCGAAGTCAAGCCCTACGGGAAGAAGCGCAAGTGGGGGGGCGCGGCTGCCCCCGAGCCCCAGCAGGAGGAGCAGAAGAGCCCGATCCCGACTCGCCACGGGCCGGTCATCACCACCGACTCGGTGGTCACGGTCTCCTCCTATGCCTACACGAAAGTGACCGGGCCCTACAGCCGTTGGATCTAAAGCGGGGAGCCGCCTTACCTCAGCGTCCACGGCAACGAAGCCCGGGCCGCCATCGCGGTGCTTTTCCTCGCCCCCCGGGCCGGAGAGCCGGGCTGGGCAGAAATACTTAGATATGTATATGTCGCCACCACCCCCACATATATGTACGGATACTTCTGCCCCGGCACCAGCCTCCCCGGAGCGCCCCCTTCTTTCCTCTCCTCCCCTGGCACTTTGAGGAAGAGACTGTGGCTGTTGGGTGTTTTTCAGTAATCTTAGTATTTATATCTCCACGTTGGGTTTTTTCCCTTGGTCGGGGACTTCAGTTTTATTTTTAAGAATCTGTCCTTGTGTATGACAAGAATGGAAGAAAAGTTTATAGCATCCTTTCACAAAGGAGTGGTTTTTAATTGCCATTTAAAATGTGTATTTATTGGATTTTTTTTTTTTTTAAACAAAAGGAACAATGATGACGATAACCTAGCCGGCAAGAAAAGCCAGAATTCCAGACAGCTTCTGTTCCCGTCTGGGAGGTCTCTGCCGGGAGGGGAGCGCTCGCGTCGCCCGCTCCCCTAACCTTACCTGGACCCTCCCGAGCCGACCCACCGCTCGTCCGTGTCTCTCAACCCAAGTGCAGATGTTCGAGCACCGCATCCTCTCCCTCTGGCAGACACGTGCTTCTGTGGCTCTGGGGGAAGCCGGGCCATCCGGGACCGCCCTGGGCGCTCTCGGGCAGGACGGGGAGTCCGCCAGGGGTCCCTCCGTGGGCTTCTCCGTCCCCTGCCCTCCACCCGAGAGATGCTGAGGTCGGCTGCTTCAGAAACCAGGCTGGAAGTAGACACGTTTCAGGCCTGCTAGTCTCCACACTGAATCTTCTTTGTCCGTTATTTAGCAAGTCCCGTTTTGTCCCCGGTCACCAGGTCGCGCCCGGAGATGGAGCTGCGGTTGCGGTGGAGAAAGGATGCTTCTTCCCGACAGCCACTTCAGCTGCAGCGCGCAACTACTTGACGTGATACTTGGGGGCTGAAGGAATCTGTCGAAATCTTAACAGCAGTTTTAAAACGAAATCCAACCAATAAGAACCCCCTTCCCTCGTGATCTATGCTAATATGGAAAAAGGGCTACTGTATCTTAAACAAAAAAAGGCAAACACAAACTGTGAATAGTTGCTCTGTGTATATCACTGTTGCAAAGTCTGGTGCTGTCTTGGATTTTGCTTTTGACTCTCCGGTCCGAGAGAGCTGGGCAAACCGGAATAACATAAAAGCAACTCGGAGATCCTCATTTCCTGGATTTTTACATTGGACTTTGGTGCACGCGGGACCCTCGAACCACCTGCTCTGCTTCGGCCCCCAGGGGTCCATGGGAGGTGGAAGAGGGTCATTCCTTACAGATGCAAATTCAACTGGTTGCTACTTTGAGGTTTCTTTTCCAGCTGGTGCCATCTCCCTCTGAAAACAGCCCTCCTTCTCTCCCTCCCTCCTTCCTTTTCCTGTCTCCTTCCTCTTCCTCCATTCCTCCTCCTTCCAAATGAAAGAAAAAAAAAAAAAACAAACAAACACATCCTTCAGTTTTCCCTTTTAAAACTGGTGCATTCAAACAGCTCATTGAAACCAGAAGTTTCAAGTGTTCATTTGAAACAATAGGTGCTTACTTTTTTTGCAACTTTGTGGAGAGCCTGCAAAAAGTGGTTGGGACCCACGGGTGAACAAGCTATCGATCTGTAACAAACCAGACTCCTGGGGGAGGGGGTGTGAATTTCTGTGGTATTAGCTCAACTTGCCTGGCGCTAGCTAGCTCTCCCTCCCGGCCCCCTTTGTCCCCCCAGTCCCCCTCACCCCATTCGGGCAGATGCAGGTGGGTGGGGCCGGTCGCCCCTCACCTGGCTGCCTCCATCCATCAGCCCACCTGTGGACCTGGCCCCCTCCCCACGGGTGAACCCTCAGAGAATTCAGTCAAGTCCTTTTTTCAGCGCAACTGCAGCTGGCAGTGGGTGACAGTCTGTTCCTATCCGGACAAAACCAGATGGATGCTACGGTCCAATTCCCGCACTTCTAGGTGCCTTTCCCCCGAGAGCTGAGAACTGAATCCAATCCTTTGTTTACTGAAATGTTCCTGGAGCACTGGCAGAGAACCTCTGTGAGCCGGCCGAGGGAGCATTGGCGTGGTCTGATTTTAACTGTAAATAGTGAAAGATTTTTTTAAAGCACTTTCACCTAGATTTAAATAGCAACTTGAAAAAAAAAAAAAAAAGCAGTATGTTTTAACAGATGATAACGGGAGACCTGTAAATAGTAGCTGTGTACTTAACGTGCTTTTTGTCCACCTTTTTTTAAAAAAAAAAAACAGAAAAAAAGAAAGAAAGAAAGAAACCATAATCCATAACAATTCTTTTACAGGATAAGAATGAGTGCTTTTGAAATCAATACCCAAGAGCCTATCAGGATTGAGGATGGTTCCAGACTCAGATTTATAGGAAATCCTGGGCACTTCTCGGTGCAACGTGACAAAAGCCTTTAAAGGATTGGCCAATGCTGAGCATGCTAATTTTGTAATTTTGAGGAACCAGCTGGGGCTGAGCGGTCCTTTGGATGCTAGCTTGCTTTGTTGCATCAGTAGACTCTCGCAGGTCTCGTTCAACTCCGGACTTAGGTAGACAGATGCAGGGGTGCCTTGAAAACTTCATTTTAAAATCTCTCTGAGAGCGAGTTGACTATTTTTAAGGAACACTTTGAAAATGTGACCTTCTGTTTGACCTTTACACATCCCAGGTGTGGGGGGCGGCTGCTGGGATGGCTTTGGAAGGCGTTTCCAGTACGACCAAGGGGATTCCCACAAATGGCATATGTGACTTACTCTTCCTGATGTTGCTTCTCCTTTGGGCTCACCGACCCGGTGGCAGAATCCCAAGGGGAATGGTGTCTGAAAGGAGAAGTGAATCCAGCTAACTGCATGTGTCTTTTCTATCCCAGCCCCCTAGCCCAAACAACTTTTGCTTTCTTTACTTTTAGACTAGAACACAGGCTGTTCGGGAAAGAGAAAAAGGGGCAGCCTCCATTGGATGGCTCCATCCCAGATAAAACGGTGTTTTGATGGAAACGATAGTACTTTTGCAATGTTCAGAACCGTGCTGTTTTTTACACACTACATATATAACCTACCTCAAATCTCAGTCATTAAAAATTAGCATGCTTTAGACTTATATTAAAAAGAAGAAGAAAAAAAAAAACTATGCACAGCTATTTACCCCACCCTTGCTGCTGAAGGTTTCTTAAAGAGAAAAATCAATTTTTTTATTTTTTACTGGCGCCATCATTTTTGTAAGCTCTGAAGATGATTAACAGACATCTTGATCACGAGAAAGAAAAATGAAAGCCATTGCATCTAAAGAACCTTAACAGCATGACCCAGTTTTGCTCAAAATTCACCTAATATAGCGACACGAGATTCAGGGCATTTTGATCCTTGGATCTTTCCCCTATATTTTGTCTCCAGATGCTGTCTGTACTCGATTCCCGTTGAGGTCTGACTGTCAAAGGATAGATTTGCCCCAAACTGTGTTACGGGTTTGGGGTGGGGGTGGGGTGATGTGAAGAGGGATCACTGTTTGCAGCAGGTTATCATATAATTGGTGCTAGAGCCTTGAACCACTGTCTGACCATTGGACATTTGAATCAAGCTGTTTCATGGGGTGTTTTCCATTGTCTTTTTTTTTTTTTCCTTTCTGCAGAACCCAAGCTTCCTAGATTCTAGTTTCCCCTTTCCTGCTCTGCCTTCTTCCTGAGACTACAGTGGTGAGGATGAACAGAAATATCGCACCCCCCTCCCCCCCCAAATTCTCAAACGAACCTTCTTTGTGGCCATTTCCGTATATCATGGGATCAGAAATTCCCGGAACTGGAAGATCCCCCTCCCCCCCAAAAGGACCAAATCTTAATTGCACTGCAAGTATTATACCAAGCAGAGGAGGGTGTACAAAGATCAGAGGAGTTAAACATACTTCATCTCTAGCAAGATTTTCTTTTTCAAGTTCGTCACCATCACTGTATCCCCAAACTAAGGCATTGCAGAAGGAAAACTAATCACACCACCACACACACGCACACATACATACACACACACATAGATCCCTGATGTGCCTCAACCAATATCTCTTCCCTTTTATTACTGAAGTATGCTCTATGGACTAGGAAGCATATTTTTATGAATTGAAATATTCTAAATAAAATGGTGCTATGGTGTTTTAACATAATTGTCTCCCTATCCGGTTTTGCTGAGGTGCTATGTAACCTGTATCAAACCACATACCAAACAAAAATGAGGGGGCCTCCCTGCCCGTTGGCTTTCTTTTCCTTGTGGTGCTATCTCCCGGGACCTCCTCTTTGGCGATGAATCTGGACCGAATAGTTTCCAATTGCCGTTTCCTTCCCTTCGGCGAGAAGTGGGAGCCGAGCTCTGCTCTCACTTCCCTCGCCGGTGACGGAAACGTACTTAGTGCAGGAAAGGCCGGACTCTCACGTGCTCGGTCTCTGAGTTCTAAACCAGTCATCCCACAGGCTAGTTCGAGGGGAGGTGGAGAAATGCTAACTTTGGGAAGAGAAAAGTAGAGAACCCTTCCTTCTCTTCCTTGAGCTCAGCACTCATTCTTATCCCCCTTCTCTTCTTCCGGCAACCTTCCCACTAGCTAGCAAAGGTAAATTTCTCAGGGAGGCCTGGGAGGGGGAAGTCTGCATGAGGAAGGTGTAAACCAAATGCAATACCTTCCCTTCCTTCCAGGAGCTCAGTTCACAGTTGAAAGGCAGGAAGAAATATTGAGTCGCTCTTCCCACCCTTCTCCCCCCACCCCACTCTGCTCCTTTGGGCCTGTAGTTCTTTCTTTTACCTAAAAGTAACATTTTACATTGAAGTAGGTGCCTACCCTTGACTGTGCTGAGTGCTCTACTTGGGCTCATCATGGCGTTTCTTTTGGGTCAGCATTTAGGAATTGAGAGGATGGCGGTTCCGGCTGCTTTTCAACTCCTTTGTCATATGTTGGTGCTACTTGGATTTTCTCTTGGGTTCTAGGGAGTTGACATTTTGAAACCGACCAGAAACGCTAGGCTTTGCATTTGCACTTCTGTCGTCACGATACCTAAGAAACATACCTCAAAAGCTAGACTATTGTGACGACGGAGGTGGCTAGTATCTGAAAGAAGTGTCTCCAGACTAGGAAATGCATTTTGTTCATTTGACACTGTACTCCTGGGGGAGAGTGTAGGAGGGGCCTTTTCTGCATTTTTCTTAGGCAGTATGTTTTCAAATACCTAATTAGAAGCAGGAGGAGTCATATTTTGCTCCCAGAGATTTCCTCCTGGCTCCCAGAATTCCTATGAGTTTTCCTGACTGGTCATTTTCGGGCATTCAGAATGGAGCCTTGAGACCAGTCCCATTCAGCTGGAATCAACGGCCACTTCCACATCATTCTGTGCCCCCTTCCCCCTTCTGCCCCCCCCCCCCCAAAAAAAAAGGACAGGTTTTTTGGAGGAAACTAATTGCACAAATTGAAAAAAGGGATGGATTTTCGATTTGAAGGTGGGGAGAAAAAAGGGGGTTAGCTAGGTGGTAACAAATGGAGAAGACTTCAGGCCCCCAGATTTTAAGTTCCTCTTCCTTTCCACTCTCAGCCAAGAGTTTCCACAGATCGAAGGAATAGTAAATTCCAAACAATGGGCATTTCTTTCCCTTTAAGCAAAGATTGTCCAAACAGAAACCCCAGGTTTTTCCATGCTCTTTACCTAAGAATCTGGGAACAATTTGGCCCACTTTCTCATTTCTTTCTCTTCTAATATCAGGGATGCTTTTAAATAGTGGTTTTAATTTTTTTTTTTTTTTGGCCATTTTTCTCATTCTAGCATCATTCAGGGATAACTCACCATTCTTCACATGGAAATTAAATAGAAAAGAAAAATACTATTTCGTTGGTTTCTGCTTTCAAAACTTTTTTTTTTGCGTGTCTTCTTGAATGCCTCTATTTTTTTCCCTTTGGGGGATGAGAGGTGCTAATGCCATTTCTTTTTCATGACTTCAAATAAAAAAGAAATGAGACCAGGTTGGACTGTGGCAGATTGATGCGGTAGAGTGGTCTTGAGCTGTAGCTTGTTGGTGAATTTCATTTTCTCTCTCTTTGAATTCCTGTTTGGTTACCTGGCTTCCAATGGAGGTGAACTTCCCAACCATACTTGAAGATTCCGTCTAGACTCTGTGACCGTGGTTACTTGAAATGAAGTTTATCTGGGGTTGGTTGATGAATGGTAGAGTTTGCAATGTCTCAAGGCAATAGGATGTGTATTATTAAACTGTAGATATTATTAGTACAGTAAATTTATGCCGATAATTTTATTTTGTATAATTTTTATCTTTTTTTTTTTTTTTTTTTTTTTTGGTTAATATTTTTCCTTTCCCTTTCCCCTTTTTGGTTTATCTCCTACCTGACCTTCTTCTCTCCTACCTCCCTTTCCGTAAAAGCTTTCTCCTATTCCCCCACCCACCCAGTGTTTCAGTAAATTTATTTTTCAGGTGCCTAAATATTGCAAGTATGAATCCTTTTTTTTTTTTTTTTTTGATTTGTATTTTATTATGATTTACACAAACAGCTGGTTTGTGAACTGTATTACTCCTGATATCTTTAAAATATTGTGGGTGTTTTAATAAATTTTATATTTATTTTTTGCACTCAAATTCTGTGTGTTTTTATGGCTTCCTGCCAGGTTCTCGGCAGGACAAGTGATCCTGTGCCTATCTCAGACCGACTAGCATAACATTTGAGCGAGGGATCTCAACCTCAAGTTAGTAAAATGCCAATCCACAAAGGGATTTCTATCTCAGCACACAGACAAATAGCCTTAGCTAGAAGAACTCCAAGGAGGGAAAACCTAGCACCTCCCCAGCAGCTCATTATCCTTTGGAACAGGTCTCATCATTAAAAAGTTTTCCTGACATCCCCCTGGCACTGGTCTCCATGCAATTTTTTCTTCATCCTGGTTCCAAATTCAATATGTCTACTTCACATTCCACATGACAGTCCTTCGTATACAAATAAATGAAAAATCTTTTTTTTCCCATGCTTATGTGCCAAGAGCCAGCTGCTTAAATATATCTATAATCGCTGAATTTACAGAAACTGACCCTAAGGTCTTTGTCACTTTGAACAAGCCAGCACTTCCCCACTCCTCCCCAGTATGAAGCTGAGGCAGTCAGGATTCAAACTTAATTCACTTACTTTACTGTTTTGTACTCTCTTGATGGGAGGAAGACAGGAAGGAGGGGAATCATAAAGGAATAGCTCCCTCCCGTTTCCCCCCTTTTTAAAAAATCTCCTCTTTCATACAATCTCTAGGAGTAAGAGGGACTTCAGTCATGATGCTCAACTGACAACTCTAACATCTCTAAAAAGAGACTGATCACAAAGCATTCACACGAGGACCTGTAGCAATGAGACTTGAATTATTTCACAGAGCAGCTTGTGAAGCTCCAATCACTAGGAAAGTTTGCCTCGTTATCATACTGAAATGTGCCTCTTGTCATTTCTACCCACTATTCCCGGACCAAGACAGGTTCTAGGTCCTGCCTAGTTCCTGTGGTCAACAGACCTGGAAGGTCTTTCAATCCAAGCCCTTCATTTTACCTAACAGAGAATTGACTAAGGTCACAAATTCTAAGTGACAGAGCTGGGATTCAACCGGACTTAGGACCTCCGTAAAAGCTACTGCTCTGTCCACAGAGTGCCTCCCTCTCCAGATTTTGGCTTCTAGGCTCAAGGAAGGCAAAAACAGGTCCTTGTCCACCTCACAGACTTTCAGATATTTGGACACCCTCTATTAGGGGAAGTCAAGGAAATAAGCAGTTATGTCGTACCCAGTGCTACGCAATTTTTACAAGTCTCATTTGATCCTCAACAATGATGTAAAGGAGGTGCTGTTACCCCCATCTATGGGGATTCTTACCCTAGCCATCTGTCTATGCTAATTCCTGGGTTCTTTGTCTTTCCCACCTACCTTAGTCTCCTCCTGTTTTAGCTTAGTGGGGAGCCCTCACCCACCTTGGGGTCTGTGACCCTTGAGAAGCTCCTTTTGGCTTGAGTACCAGTGGACTCCTTTTGAGGAGATCTGGGTTGTTGGGGCAGGAGGAGGAGGGGAAGAAGTAGGGAGTTTAAGACTTCTGCTTCTGAGGACAATTCCCAGCATCAAAGTTTGATTCTTTTGTTCCAAAGACTTGACTGTCACTCCACCAGATCTTTCCCATGAATCAGGATTTGGGGGAGGGAAGATGAAAATGACGATCACTCCCTAGCCCTCATGTGGTGCAGCCAAAGTTCTTTTGCCTTCAGTTCCTCACCCCTTCCCAGAGAAGAGTGGGGTTGAGAATGTTCTGATCCCCACAACTTCAGCACCCAGGACAGGAAATTTCAGAACTCGAAGGTAAGGTTTGAGTCCTTGAAGCTCAATTGACATGGATTTTGAGGTCCCTGTATAGCATAGCAGCATGAAATGGACAGCTCCCAGTGCTGGAGTGAGGGGTGGGGGGTGGAGGGGGGAATTTAAACTCCTATCAAGAATTGGTGCATTGACTAATGCACTGTTGGTGGAGCTCTGAATTAGTGCAACCATTTGAGAAAGTCATTTGGAATTTCACAAATAAAAGGGCCAAACATCCAAACTCTTTGACCCAGAAATTCTGCAGCTAAGGATATTTGGGAAAATGTAAGGGATGCAAAAACCTACGGGATCAATAAAGAAATCCATTTTTAAAATGATATTAGGTCATTAAAGCTTCCATCTTGTATTGTGTTTTTTCTTTTAATAAATGTTATTGATGCCTTTGTCACAATCATTTCTGAATACAGCACTGCCACCACCAGCCCCTTTCTCACAAAGATTAAACCTTCCTTTATAACAAAGGAAATTAAACAACAAAACAACCAATTCAGTGAATCTTGTGACAAAGTATGCAACATTCTGCCACTATCATGTCCCATGTTGAAAGGTGATAGGTGGGTTTCATGGTGTGTTCTCTAGGACCAAGATTAATCATTAGATTTCTCTGGGGTCAAGATTCCCTCTAATGTTCCTTTTATTTACATCATCATGCTGGTGTATAATTTTATTTTAATTCATTAGCTCATCATCTTAGATCTTGAACTGAAAAGGATTTATTTTTTACAGGTAAGAAAGCAGACCTGGGGGTGAGGGGAGACTTGCTCAAGGTGACAGGTAGTTTTTTTTTTTTTTTTAATTTATTTAACTTGATTTTTATTTCTGAATTTTCTTCCTTCTACCTTCTTGAATGCCAAATTGAGAAAACAACTAGTTAGAAACATGTGTAGCAAAACAAATTCCTATACCAGCTATGTCAAAAAAAAAAAAAAAAAAAAGAAAGAAAGAAAGAAAGAAAGAAAGAAAGAGAAAGAAAGAAAGAAAAGAAATGAAATACTCCTCAATCTGTTTTTTGGGTCCGTCTGTTCTCCTAATGGAGATTGACAGCATCTCTGGCACTGTGGTTGACCATTGGGTGAATCAGAATGACTAAGTCTTTCAAAGTTGTTAGTCCTTACACTGTCACTGTTATTGTATAAAATTGGTTCCTTGGTTTCCTATTAGTCTGCTTAGGTTTTTCTGAAACCATCCCATTTATAGAATAGTATTCCATTGCATTCACATACTACAACTTGTTCAATCATTCCCCACTTGATGCATCCTTCAGTTTCTAGTAGTTTGCCACCATATAAGGAACTGTTATAATATTTTTGTACACATGGGTCCTTCTCTTTCTTTGAGCTCTTTGGGGTGTGAATCAAGCAGTAGTATCACTGAGTCTAAGAACTACCATCTAAAAGCTTTTGGGGTATAGTTTCAAGTTGCTTTCCAATCAATTCATAGGTGCACCAGTGTATTAAGATATGTTTTCTCATAACTTTCAGCATTTTATCATTTTCCTTTTTTATCGACTTTGGTGATGGGATTGAGGTGGTTCCTCAGAGATATTTCAATGTCCATTTTTCTATTTAGGAATTTAAAGCATTTTTTTTATGTCTTATTAGATAGTTTTGGATTTCTTTCTTTTAAAACTGCCTAAGCATATCCTTTGGCCATTTTTCAATTGCCTGTGTTTGTGCATTTAAAAAATTTTTATCTATCAAAATAGTCTACTTCTCTCTCATTTGGTCATGAATTCTTCCCCCATTCATAGCTCTGACAGGTCATTTCATCTTCCTCCAAATTGTTTATGTTATCACCATCTATGTCCAAATCATACCTACTTGGAGTTTTTCTTGGCAAATGATCTGAGATGTTGTCCCAAGTTTAATTTTTGCTAGACTTTTTCTAGTTTTCCTAGCCTATATGAATCCTCAGTATCTTTTTACTGGATCCTCATTTAGATCATATCCAATAACCAGGAGTGTGCCACAGAACTCTATTCTGGGTCCTCTTCTCTTCTCCTTGCATATTTTTTCTCATCATATTTCATCAGTTCCTGTGGATTCTCTATGCTGATCATTCTCTTATCTACTTATTCTATTCTAATCTCTTTTCTGACCTCCAGTCTTCTTTCTCCATCTGCCTACTGGATGTCTCAAACTGGATGTCTCATACACATCTTAAATTATGTTCAAAAAATAAACTTATCTTTCCTCCAAATCTTCCCCCTTCCAAATTTCTCTATTATATTCAAGGGTACCATTTTCCCAGTCACCTAAGCTTATAATGTAGGTGTAAGTTCTTGACTCATCCATTCTTACCCATCCACTCACATCCATTTACCTTTCCCTCCCCCCCATTCAATCTCTTGCCAAGACTTGGCAAGATTTCATTTTATAGCATTTCTTCCATAAGCATCCTTCTTTCCTCTGACATTACCATCACCCTAGAGCAGGCCCTCATCACCATAGTCCAAGGCTATTGTAATAACCTGCTGATTGATCTCTCTACTACAAGTCTCTTCCTACTGTAGGCTATTGTCCACTCAACTGTCAAAATTATCTTCTGACAGCACAGGTATTCCCTTTAAACACATTCAACAGATTCCAGTAGCTCCCTATCACCTCTAAGATAAAATATCAAATCATCTGGCATTCAAAGTTCTTCTTAATTTAGACATACACACAGAGTTTTTTTTTTCCCATTTCTTACATCAAACTCTGCCTCTCTCCATGTATTCAATAACAGGCCTTTGGTCCAGTGACACTGACTTCCATGTTTCAAGAAACTACACACTCACTTCCTGATTCTGGACTGTCTTCCAAGCATGGAATACTCTTCCTCCTTACCTCTACCACTTAACTTTTCTGGCACCTTTCAAGTCCCAATTAAACTTCTACCCTCTACAGGAAACCTTTCGCAGCCCATCTTAGATCTATTGCCTTCCAATTGTTGATAACTTCCCATTTATATTGTGTGTAGCTTGTTTGTGTTTTTTTTGCATGTCCCCTTTCCCCATTAAATTGGGAGCTCTTTGAGGGCAAAGACTGCCTTTCACTTTTCTTTGAATCCCTAGCCCTAAGCTCAGGGCTTGATATATACCAAGTGATTAAAATGATTCTTTCTGTATAGACTATATTAGAAACTTAGTTCCTATAGATGAGTTTTACCAATTTTTTTAGCTTTATAAAGTAATCTTTCAGGAGTTTCATTGGAGTGGTACTGAATAAATAAATTAATTTAGGCGGCATTGTAATTTTTATTATATTGACTCAGTCTATCCATGAACAAGTAAGATGTAAATCTGTCTTCATTTGTAAAGAGTGGTTTGTAATTATGTTGATATAGTTTTTTTATATATTTTCGCAGGCATGTTTACTACTTTTTTTTATATTGCCTTAAGTTATCCTAAATGGAATTTCTCTTTTCATCTTTTCTTGTCGTCTTTTGTTAGTAACACCTAGCACATAAGTAGTTAATAGCAGCTCTGGAATTCTAACCCAAGTCTTCTAACTGCAAATTCAGTGATCTTTCCCTTCCAGTAGTTCATACTTATCTCCCACTTTCCTGAATTCTTTTATCCATTTCTTACAGCACAGTGATATTATTTCACCTTCACAGACTGCACTTGGTTCAACCATTCCCCAACAGATGGGCACCTACTTTGTTTTTATCTCTTTGCTACCTACCACCAGAAATGCTGCCTTTGACCTTCTAGAAGTACATAACCACTAGTGAGACTTCTGTATCTAAAAGCATGAGCAGTTTTGTGACTTTCCTTACATTTCAAATTGTTTCCAGGGCAAGAGTGTCCTCATTCTAAATACAAGACTCAAAACTGCAATCAGAATGTAAGAAGCCGCACATAATGCAGAGGTCATCAGTTTACCTCAATTCATTTTACAGGCTCAGAAACTGAAGCTCAGAGAGGGACTTGAGAGTGAATTGACATCTCACACAGGTAGATACAGCAGAAGCAGCATTAGAACTCATCTCCTCATCCCTCGATTCAAGGCTCTTTCCACACCATCAAAGCCTTCTCATCTAGCCTATTTATCGACCTTGATCACCATTTGGAAATCTGACCCATGTGCCTTTTCTGATTATTTGTTCAAAATTTCAGTGGACACATTAAACTGAACTAAGGACAGTTGTGTTCCCCAGGGACTTTTCTAATTTCCTCTTCCCTTCCCCTACTTCAAATAAATGGAGAGGTAGTAATCACTGACTGCTACTGCTTCAGGTGACATGTAAACATCCAGTTCTTCTGATTCTGAATCCAATGGGGTCCTTACTTTGTTTCCTTTTTTTTTTTTTTTGGCATCATTATTCAGCCCTTGGTCAATTCGCCTAACATGGTGCATATTGAATACTGTCCCCCAAAATGTTTGCTGAAAAGGTATAGTTAAAAACAGTTGTCATAAAATATTTTCTTTACAAAGCCTGGGGCACACTCTCTCACAGATATACTCAGAATCCAGGGGTGAAGTGAGCTTAAAGTGATAATTTTGTGAGGCACATCTACAGAGAACACTGGTAGCCATTTGGACTTCAAACTCAAGTTTGAAGCCTTCCTAGACACTTAATAGCTGTATAATTCCAAAGGAGTCATTTGACTTCAATCACTCTTAGTTTTCTCATCTATAAATTGGCTGGTGGGAGGGGAGATAACACCTTCCTCACAGGGTCAAATTGGATAACACATATAAAGTGTTTCAAAAACCTTAAATTGCTATTTAAATGCTATTATTATTATTAATAATAATAATAATCAGTGACATGGTCACTAGGAGCAGAGGAAAGGAAGACAGAGAAAAAAGAGAAAATTTGTTCTGCCTTCCTCCCTCCCAGGAGCAATTCCATTTCAGGGGCCTGCACTTGGATTCCCTCACTTACTCTAGTTCACTGCTTGACTGACTCACTGCTGAAATTCATCCAGCTAATTAAGGTCTTATTTTGTTGAGTTAACCCATCTTCGGAATCAATCAAAAAGGTTCATCCCTCCTAAGGAGATCTTGTTTATATATTTACAACTTCATCAGTCTCTACACTGATTAACTAAAGTAGGGAGTATGAGATGCCTTCCTCACAATCTCTCCCAGTTAAATATTTGCAGCCTGGAGTACTTTGGGTAAATTCCATTATCCCAAATTTGGAATATATTCTCTTGACTTGGGAGGAATCGGACATCTTCTTTTTCCAGTACCTCCTACAGGGCCGTGTAATAAAAAGAATAAAGAGGTTGCACGGCTCAAAGAGATTATGAATGCAAAATATTTTGCAAATCTTAAAGCATTATATAAATACCAGTTTAACAAATAATAATGTTTATTATTATCTGGTTACAATCACCAGGATTCCAATTCGGTTAAGCTTTCAATTCCCTGAGCTTTCTATTGCACTCCTGCAGAACTCAAGCAATGTTTATAGAGCCACGCAGAGGTATGCTAGTAAATGTCTAGCAATTTACTGGGTGGCTATATGGATGGGGGAAATGTTTTGTACATATTCTTTTAAATTTAATCTGTAAAATTAACATTTTCTTAAGCTTATGCAATTGATAAAACAAACAATTCCCTGTTTTACAGCCATTGCTGATTTCTGAGGTATCAATGTTCACAGTGAAAATTTAACAATTAGCTCTTGCAAAAATCTTGCTTACCCATTCTAAAGAATCTCAGAAAAATCGGTGTTGTTCAGTGCACATTAAGAAATTAAGGTTTCTCCCATTACTTCCCAATACATGTTGATTTTTATTCATTTTCATTCATATCCAATTCTTCCCGACTCCATTGGGGTTTTCTTGGCAAAGATTCTAGAATGGGTTGCCATTTCCTTCTCCAGCTCATTTTACAGATGAGAAAAAAGAGGCTCACAGAGAAGTACCCAGAGCCACATATCTACTAAGTCTCTGAGGCTGGATGAGTCTAACTCTGCTCTATCCACTGAACCACTCAGCTGCCCAATACATGTTGATACAACCTATCATTTTAGCAGCTTCTCATCAGTGACCATCTCTCTTTCAAACTACATAGTGATAAAAAAAAATTAAAAAGTGATGGGGCAGTTAGGTGGCACATTATTCTGAGCACTGCCTCTAGAGTCAGGAGGTTTTCCTGACCTGAGTTCAAATCCAGCCTCAAACACTTGAGCTCTGTAACCCTGAGCAAGTCATTTCGCCCTGATTGTTTCCTCCACCCCAAATATATATATATATAGGGATATAATTTAACAAAGTTACCTTTAAAAAAAAGTTGCTACATGTCACAAAGAACTTAGTCAACCCAAAGGCAACAAAAAAAAAAAAAGGAAAAAGAGCTTCTGATCTCAGAAGGAAATCCTGATCCTTTCAGAAATCCCATAAAATTTAGGGCTTTCCCCACAGAGATCGTGGATCTAGAGTCAACTAGAAGTAATCTCATCCTCAGGCATGAAACCAAATTATTGTGGGTAAAAAAAAAGAATTCTTCCATTTTGCAAGTAGAGGTCTGGATTATACTCATCCAGATTTCACTTAAGGACTTCCCTGTTACCCCAGAGTTTAGCACAGGTGCTGACACATTAGTAAATGCTTAATACTTGCCAACTGATTGACTGGTAGGTTTCTAGTATCACTGGTCACAAGTCCGCACCAGCCAACTCTCCATTATCAATCAAGCAGTTAACCTACATTTGTTTTTAGAGATTTACTGAAGGCATTTAATAAGAACAATTGATACAAAACCTTTTCCCCAAGCCAGGACTATGGACTCCCCAGGTACATACAAAGTCCCATAAGGGGGAAGCTCAAAATAAAAGTACAAATATTAGTGAGACACAGAGAGAATGGGTTCTTGCACCTGGAAGCCCCTTTCCCTCATTGTTTACTCCTAGTAAAGTTTCCAGTAGAATGTAGCAATGATGATGGCCAAGTCACTCCACTGCCAGCTGAGTTGGGTCCTTGAAGGATATGGTGACTCAGCTGAATGGTCGATCTGTCAGTGAGCTGGGTTAAGCAGGTGGCTCAGCTGCTGTGCTAACTCCTCAATGGGCTCAGATACTACTAAACTAAGCCGCTCACTGCCAGCCGAACTTGCATGCTCACTCAGTCACTGCTTGCCACCTTCCTGCCACTCTTCATTTCAAGGTTGTTGCTTCCTGACTCCCATGGCTATTGCTCCTGAAGCCAGTCACTGATGGGACTGTTGCTCTTGCTCTCACACAGTTGCTTGGTCACTCACCTAAGTTGAGGGAAAAAAAACCCCAGAGGCGGAGACAGTCATGCACTCAGAGCCACTGCTGCCAGGTGGTAGACAGGGCTGACAGGCTCATTAATGCATTATTGATGGAGCTGGGAATTGATTGATCCAACAATTCTGGAAGGCAATTAACTTGGTATTATGATAGAGTGACTACAGTGTCAGGATCCTTTGACCTTGAGATCCCACTGCTTGGAATATAACCCAAGGAGATCAATGGAGAAAAAGAAATGCATTAACATATTCATAGCAGCGCTTTTTGTAGCAGCAAAGAACTGCAAATAAAATACATACTCAGGTGTTGGAGAAACAGCAGAAAACACTTCGATCGTAGTCTAAAGCAACAGGTGAAAAAATATGGATTTTTTTTAACACTTTGAAAACTAGGGTATCCAAGAAATGTCATCCTGAGGAGAGAATCACTCCAGCAGATCCCTGCGATTTCCATCCATCTCTTCTGTCCATACCCACTTCAGGGTTGAATTTAAGTGGTACCTCCAACTCTTTCCAAATCAATTCCATCCAATAAGCAAATTTCAAGCACTTTATATGTGCAAGGCACTGGGCTGAGCTCTGGAGATATAATGCCCAAATGGAAGATAATACTGCAGGCTTTCTCTTTTTCCATCTCTCCCTCTATTTTTTCTCATTGTGTCCCTTATTTTGTCTCTCTTCTTCTCCCTTGTCCTGTCTTTGTCTCTGGATCTGAGGTCTCTGTCTCTCCCTTTATTGCTCCGTCTTTGTCTTTCTCTGATCTCCTCTCTCTATTTCTCCCAAAGTCATCTTGTATTTACTTTTCTTTGTAGATGTCATATATCAGAGTATTATGTAAGCTCTCTGACTACAGGGATTGATTTTTTTTTTCTTTTGGGGTTTTTCTATTTGTAGTGATGAGCACAACAGTGGCTCATAGTTTGGTTGGATATGGGGCAGGGATGAACCGGACTCGTGATTTCATTGTCATAAGGAATTCTTGGGGGTAGATGAGAAACTTGATTATCCATGTAGAACAGCATCTTGGGTGCAAGTTACAACCTTAAAAATTATCTCGAGGCACTGAGACTTGTCCACAAAGTGTAACTGGGGCATCCTGCCTCCCAGGCCCTCTCTCTGCTCTCCATCAGGCTCCCTTTCAAAAGAGTTCAGTATAAAAAGTGCCTTAAAAGTCTTTAGACTAGTAAAGCTTAAAACTGCCCCAAGATTTTTGAGCAATACTGGAGAGTAAGTGCTTATTAAAGTTTTTGCTTAATTGAATCGACTAAGCGAGTCCCGTCCCAAGCAAGGCATGATGCAAATAACAGATGACATTTGGGACTTCTAGCATTAACCAAGCATTTCCCCACAAAACCCCTGTGAGGGCCATCATCCTGGCATTCTCACTTCCTCTCTGCACGAGGTTTGGATTAAATGATTCCCTCTTCCAGCTTTGACTGCCCAGTCTTACTCTGTGCAGCAAGAAACAAAGGTGGAGCTTATTAGCTGTGGCTTCTTCATGGAAAGATTTGGCTCATTCTGGAAATGAATCATCCCCAAATAAAGTTGTGAAAGCTGGAATTGAAAGCGTTTTCTCAGTGAGAGAGTTCTTGGAAAACCTCAAGGGAGGCCAGAAACCGTTTTTTGCAATTGGAGGTAGAAGATATTGCCCTATAGCATTTTGGTTATTTTCAAGGTAAATTTTTATTAATATCTTTTTTTACATCTACTTTTTAAAATTGGATTTTATTTTTTCAAGTGAAAAATTCTCTACTTTCTCCTACCTCCCATTAATGAAACAAGAGAAAACAAATAAACAGGATATAAATATGCATAATCAAGCAAAACAAATTCCCACAATGTCCATGTCAAATGTGTGTGTGAATGAGAGAGAGAGAGAGAGAGAGAGTGAGTGTGTATGTTCATGCTCAAAGAAAACCAAAATGACAGAATTATATTGGGGGCAAGTTATAGGGAGTCCATCTGTGGGTGATCAGAGTAATAGGAGCTTAGAAGACTCAAATAGGTCAGACACGAATAGTTCATATGAACATGGGGAGTGATGATATATCTAAATTTGCACATCCCACATTTCTTTTGAGCTACTGCAATTCTGCTTTGCTCATAAAGCATAGAGCCTTCTGGGTAGTCCTGTGCCATTGTTTCCCATGTTTCCCAAATGATCCCAAAGTCCTTTAGTGAGACATTGGGAGTGTCCTTTTATTACTTCTTCTGACCTCCATGAGAGTGCTTACCTTGGGTGAGTTCTCAGGAAAGTAGTCTTTTAGGCAAATGTTCTTTTTTTTGTATCAAGTGTAATCCTGTAGAGTTGCACTCTCTGCTGGATTTGAGTGCCTGGCAGTTCAGTTCAAGAAAGGACCTCGGTGTCCAGTACTTTATGTTGCCAGGTGATCTCCAGAACCTTCCTAAGACAATGCAAATGGAAGGTTCAGTTTCCTGACATGGCACTGGAACGCTGCCCAAGTTTCACAGGTGTACCACAATGAGGTCGGCACAAGGCTCTGTAGACTTTCAATTTGATCGTTACTCTAATACCTCTTCTATCCCATCCATTCCTTTGGAGCCTTCTAAACACTGAGCTACTTTTTGTTGTTAGCTTCCGTTTTGTTTTCTTTTTCATTTTTATCCTTTTTGATCTGATTTTTTTGTGCAGCATGATAATTGTAGAAATATGTATAGAAAAATTGCACATGTTTAACATACATTGGATTACTTTCTATCTAGGGGAAGGGGTGGGGGTAAGGGAGGGAAAATTTTTGGAACACAAGGTTTTGCAAAGGTAAATGTTGAAAATTATTCATGCATATATTTTGAAAATAAAAAGCTTTATTTGAAATTAAAAATAACTAACTAAATAAGATCCCCACCACCACTACCAAAAAATAATAAATACTGAGTTAGCTCTGACAATAAGGGTGTCAATCTCATCATCTGTGTGAACCTCCCTGGAAAGTATACTGATGAGGTAAGTTAACTTATCTATCGCATTCAAAATTTCTCTGTTGTAATCAATGGTTCCAGGCATGGAACGTGTGGTAATAATTGTGGGACTACTTTTTTTTTTTTTTTTTTTGGTGTTGTTAGGAAATACTTAGCACAAGCAGCAGAGAATTAATCCACAACTTCTGCATCTCAGCCCCAGAGGCTGCACTAAGGACACAGTCATCTATTGTGACATACCAACTCTCCCTCTACTTCAGTCTTGGCTGGTAGTCATTTCCAGTTAAATGATTTACCATCAGTGAAGTAGTTGACCTTGATTTTTCCTCTTAGTTGAAGGTGTCTGACAACAAACCGAAAACCTATTAAACAGCATAGGAGCAAACACCCAGCCCTGCTTCATTACACTGGTGACTAGGAAAGTGTGAAAGCATCGTGTGCTTGCAAAGCATTGTGAGATTAGCATGAAATACTAATGAACTTTTTCAAACAAGCAAATTTTGTCATGATCTTCCATGAATCCTCACAAGTGAGAGGATTCAAGATTTTGATCACATCTTTGGGTATGATTCTCTTCTCTGTTCCTGGCATTTTTTCTGGAGTTGTCAGACAGCAAACACTGTAGCAACCATTCCTCTGTCTTTTCTGAAACCACAATGGCTCTTGGGTAGATGACCATTTTCCAGATGAAAGGTTAGCCTATTAAGAAGGACTCTGGCAAGAATCTTCTTGCCAGTGACTAAGATAGAGAGAACCTTGTGATTATCACAGAACAACCTATTTCCCTTTCCTTTACAAAGATGTTCAGTGGAAATAGCTAGATGGTGCAGTGGACAGAGTGCTAGCCCTGGAGCCAGGAGAATCTGAGTCAGACAATTGATACTTCCTAGCTGTGAAACCCTGGGCAAGTCACTTAACCCCGATTGCCTCCCCCCAAAAACCCCAAAAGAGTCATTGGAGGCATCATCCTTAAACTCCTAGGAAATGACCTTCTTTTGCCATATAATCTTGAAAAATTCATCCAGCTTTTATATGAGCTGTGGATCCCATTGCTTATAAAACTAAGCTTAGAATAAAATCATTACCAGATACTTTGTCATATAAGAGAAATCTAATGGCAAGCTAGAGAGGGATTGACTTTAATCTGTGATTGGTCAATGGCCTCAGCATTGACTAATGACAGTCTGTTGAGAGTATGATGGTTCAACCCATCTCTCCAGGATCATGTCCCTATTACTCATCAATGTGGGTCCATCAGCACTGAGCTGAAATGGACCATAAGTCTTTGGTCCACAAATGGCCCTCGGGGCATCATAAAAGTGCTTTGGATTGTTAATATCAGCATAAAACTATTTCACCTGCCTTCTTTCTGAACCAAGAATCTTGCATCTCTCTAAGCTTCACTTGTACTTTGTTTTTTTTTGTTTTAGAAATATGTACAATTTATTTACATAAAAGGCAGTAGAAAAATGGACATTTAATTTCATATTTAAAATACTTCTTTTCCCGTTCTGTTTGTGTTTGAAACCCCATTCTTTTCCCACTGTTCCACAAGGCCTTAAGGGGAACATAGCAATTCTTCATGAATTATTAGTTTGCTCCCTGACTCAAGGAAATTTTCACTTTCTATGGAAAAGGATCCATCTGCACCAAGTCAAGAACTTTAGAATATTTTGGGTTTTTTTTTTTTGCTTGAATAAAGGATCTGGATCCCTTTTATATCATCATCACTGAGTCTGAAGTGGTCTGAGTCCTAGTATTGATAGTGGGGGAACATGATGGAGTTTGAATCCTGAGAGTGTCCCAGGTCCAGAGGATAGCCTATCGCATGAATAGCCACCAGGAAGACATTGATCCCTTCCTCAGAATATGACTGTTCTTCATCATTGTCAAAGTGGACAGCTTCTTGGTCGTCAGGATTTGGGGCAAAAGCACGAGCTAAAATGTTTCCTCTCCCATCAAAGGGTTGGGCATCACCATGCTCTCCAGCCAAGAGAGCAAACTCAATGTCACAATCTGCTTTATATACTTTTCAGAATTCCAAAGGGGTCATGCTGCTTCAGACTTGGTCTGCCTTCTCTAAGATCTTTTCAACTCTCCTGTGCTTCATGCCCTCTGGATAGTGATGATTCTCCAGGTTATGGGGTTATTTTCAACTCTGGGCATCCCAGAAAAAGGGAGTAATCAGTAATATTTCAGATCCCACATTGAAGGTGCCAGATGAAGTGCATCCAATCAGCCAGTTTCTTCCAGCCTGAAGAAATGCTTCAAGAAGTACAATTGAGTCTCCAGAGAATAGTCCTGGGATTCTTCTTTGGTGAAGAAGAATCAATGGAAATAATCCTTAAAGAAACTCAAATCATTAAAGACAGTTCTGGGGATAACTGGAAAGGATGAACAGCAGGGCAGGAAAAAGGCAAGTATGAGAAGGGAAGAGAACATGACAAAGTCCAGCTCTACACTACGCTATTGGATATTACTTTTGATAGAATTAAACACTGCCTTCATAGAGATGGATGAATTATTCTGCTGGTAAATCCTTGGAGTTCTCATTTTTCATTTAGCAGTTTCTGAATTTCCCCATCATTTTCATTAAACCAGTCTTGAGGTTTATGAGTGTTCCGCTTCATAAGAAGAATAAATCCAGTGTTGTACACCAAATCTCTGAAAGCTATCCACTCCTGTTCTGCTCCACTATTGCCAGCACAGCTTTCCCTCCAAATTACCAAGAAATAGTTCCGAAAGAGCTTAATCTGTTGACGTTAAGACTTCTGCTAGTTATCTTGCCTTGGAGCTGTTATGTTTGTTGCATGGGCATGTTTAGCTTAGAGATGATAAATCTTTGATCGGTCCAGCACTCTGTGCCACACATTTGTCTTCACTCTCACATCCCCCTTTTTTTCCCTTATAATACCCCAGTCTATTAAATGCCAATGTTTGCTGCAAGGGTGCATTCATAAAGTTTTATTGCATTTAGGTTTATGGAAGATAATGTTGGTGATGAGAAGGACATGAGATGGATATCTTCCAAAGTAAGTGACATTACCATTATTGTTTCCAACTCTATTCCTCCCAAGGACACTCTGCCACATCTGGCAGTCTGAGCCTATTGGATACAAGTCACCCAGAATTATAAGCTTATTCCTTTTTGTCATGAGGGCCTTCATGAAATTTTTCTTGAACCTCATCAGGGTTTGTAATGCTGGAAGCAGAGGTGCTCAG
Source organism: Sarcophilus harrisii (assembly GCF_902635505.1). Taxonomy (NCBI): domain Eukaryota; kingdom Metazoa; phylum Chordata; class Mammalia; order Dasyuromorphia; family Dasyuridae; genus Sarcophilus; species Sarcophilus harrisii. The sequence continues at coordinate 9,161,958 of NC_045427.1, read as the reverse complement.
TGTGTGGTGTTTTCCTGCAAGTGTCAATCTTATTGTCATGAGCCTGTCAGTCACTCCTTTGAAGAGATATACAAGCTTATTGACTGGATTGGTTTTAATGGTGAAACTTATGCCTACTTCATGGCACTCCCCTTCCCTATAACCAAACCAGGAAAATGTGTACAGACCCGACTTCAGTAAACTAGTATATAATGATTGGTCAGTCAGTTGTTGCCTGGTTATTGTCCTTCATTGTCAAAGAGGACGAAAATGGCATCATGATATTGGGGTCAAGGTACAGCATGTTTGACTGTGGCTGATCGGATCAATAGGAGCTTCGAAGACTCTGCCCCTGTTTGGACACAAATGTCCATCCGAACATTTGGAATAGAGATATCTCTAAGTCTGCACAATTCCTATTTCTTTTGAGCTACGGCAATTCTTAGCTCCTAGAGCACAGCACCTTCTTTGATGAAGATACGCCATGCTAAATGGTCGTGCCTGTGTCTCCCATGCTCACAACTGACCGGGAAGTCTTCACATGCTCGGATAGAAATCACCCTGACCTGACCCTAACTCTAAATTCACCACCAGGTTTGAGACTCCTCAGTTACTCTTACCTTAGTTTGGCTCATCTGCTGAAACAGTTAATCAGGGTGGGACTGCTGCATGTGCTACAGCTTCTTGGAGCTACATGTGAGTTGGATGAACACCAAAAGTGGAGGAGAAGCCCTGAAAAGGCTACTAGTGTTCCTGAAAAGGAACCAGTGTTCCCTGAACCTTCTACTGCCCCTCCACATAATAGTACTTAATAAATGATTACTGATTGATTGATTGACTACTTCATAAGCTGTGATAAGAAAAAAAGCCATTTTAAATCTTTAATCAATAGAGAACTGGGTCACAGATTTATAAATTCAGCTTTGGAACAGATATTTCTTTTATAAAATGTGTTTCTCTCATATCATTCATGCCTGACACAAACCTCATTTCCCAGAGGGAGAAACTCATGAAACAGATCCTTGGAGCAAATACATATCAGTGCAGGAGATGGGAAATCAAAGCTGTATGGACATCTAGCTCTTGGAGTGGTCCTACTTCTAGCTGGCAGTGGAGCCTCCCCTAGAAATGGGCACAAAGAACTGATCAAAGTATCCTCCCAGTAGCTAAGGAACCTGCACAATTATAGGAGTTTGAGACGGGGAATCCCCTTGGCATAGAGAACAACACGGTGCCTTAGAATTCCTGTTGGATTTATAGACTGAGAATTTGGGATCCAATTCTTGCTATGCTGTTCATGACCTGTGCAAAACTGGGCAAGTCAGTTCACTTCCTCGAACCTCAGTTTCCTCCCCTTTAATATGTGGAATTGGGCTAGAAGGACTCAGAATCCCCTTTCCACTTCTAGATCAATGAGCCCAATTTCTTTGACTCCTGCCTCTTTTCCACTGCACCAGCCTCTCTCTCTCAAGTTCATTCCAAGAAAAACTCACTTTCTGACTCCCACCCAAGAGTCTTGATATTAGTGCCCTCACCCTAAGATGAATTAATTTGAGATTTCCCTGATATAATTTGTTTTTTCTTTATCTGTAATTATTCTACAATTTAGGAATTTAAGGATTTGAATGGGGATTCCCCCCCCCCTTTCTTTGTATCCCCATCAAATGGTACACATTTGTAGGTGTACCTGACACATAGTAGGTACTTAATAAATGCTTGTTGACTTGAGAGATTTAGCAAGGAATGGGTCTGTTTCCTAGCTCCCTAGACATTGAAGAAACTTCCCTGTGTCATCCCCAGATGGAGGTATTGGGTCTCTAGCCTCTTTGCTCAAAAGACAGATCTCTGGAGGTCTTTCCCAGATCAGACACACCTTGACCTAATAGCTTTTGCCTGATGACCAGACTCTCCCAGGCTGTCCCTTTGTTAGCTCCTATCTGCTGTGCAGTGGTCCTGCTGAGCCTCATGGGACACAAGAGCACAGCCTGCTTTTACTTCCTGGAGGAAGGATTTTGAGCAGCCTAATTATCCACCCCCTCAAGAGACCATTCTCCAGACACTTAATGGTTAGCACACTCCTAGCCCCTTATGATGCTCCTCAACTCAGTGATTTCCTACATGTGCTCATCCTCATCCCTAACTACCAATTCCTTATGTGCAGACTGCTGCCCTCCATCCTATCCCAGCATCCCACTCCATATACATCCACCCCTTCCACTATGCTCTCTCTTTCCCCAGTGAGGACAGTGCTTGGTTCACAGCCTTTCTTTCTACCCCAACTTCCATCCTCACATTAGGAGACTGATATTAACATACTTGATATAGTCTTTATATTGATAATTTTAACATACTCCAATGCCTTAATTTCCCAGTTGGAGAATACTCAGTCCCTGTGATTTACCCTTCCACCTCACCTCACTTATCCCACAGAGATGGACACACTTCTGGTCACCCATAAGGTTTCCTCTTCCATGTCCGTGAACTCTGAAATTTCTTGATTTGGTCATAACTTCCTGATCCCTAATCCTTTTCTTCCTCTTCACCATGGTCCCTGTCAACATCCCTCAGTTCTTTTCCTGGCCCTCGCTTCTATATTCTCCTATTTCCCAATCTTAACCTCTTGGTGAACCAGTTCAACTTAACACTATCCTCCACACAAGAATTCGGTTCCCCATTGTCCTTTCTCCAACCATGCCTTGCCAAACCCCAAATTTGGATTACTACCACCATCTGTTGTCTTCCCTCCTATTTCTAAGCTACCGAACAAAGCTGGAAAAAATCAGGAGATCGTGTTGACTGGGTCCATTACAAATTTGTGTTACCTAATCTAAAGTGGATCCTTACCACAGCTTCCAAGCTGATTCATTATTTCATTATGGTGCTTTTCCAAAACTTTTTAATCCCTTCTCAACTCTCACACATGGCTCCTTCCCCAACTTCTCTCAGCCAAGAATCTTGCTTCATATTTAAAAAACATTTTTTTTGAGGCAGGTCATGAATAGCACTTTTTCCCACCTCTAATCTATCATTCAGATGTCTTTTCTTACTCTCTCTTCCTTCACCTTGATGGCCCTTCTCATCCAGGCAAACCCTTCTTCACAAACAAGTCTGGGTCAACTCTAATGTATTTGAATTCACTGTCTACATAACCATTTGATTAAGGATTGTCTGACAAAATTCAGTGTTCCTTTGAGATATACTGATTTACTAATAAGGATTTGGAATAATTAGTTTACAACATTCATCTTTTTATAAAAAAAACAATAAAATTAAAACACCAAATTATACAGAACTTAAATGATTGTCTAGACTTTGATTACCATTATTGTCCGTTCCCATTACAATTCCAAGTAGCTGTGTAGTCATTGACAGTTAAAAACTAAACCTGTCTCCTCCATCTCCAAAGCTCTCTGACTCTATTCACAACACTGATGTCAGGTATTGTAGGAAAAATTATGCTAAATTATGTCTGATTGTGCCATAAAAGAATAAGCTTATAATTCTGGGTGACTTTAATGCCAGGGCAGCCACAGACTATCAGACACAACAAGGAGTCCTTGGGAGCAATGGAGTTGGAAATAGCCACAGCAAGGGTCACTTAATATTGAAGATTTGTGTGTCCGATGACCTTTTCATCATCAATACTATCTTCCATCTACATAAATTCAATAACACTCTATGGGGTGTTGGGCTACCAAGCCCTTTTCGGGGCAGCTTTCTGCCTTTGGTGTCCACCTGATTCACCAATTCTCACCCATGGCTCCAACTATCTATATCATGTGCAGCAGCCACACCTGGTAAGCCATGGGCTACACCAGGCCGAGGATAACTGAGGAGTCTCACCCCTGTCTGTGAGTTAGGGAGGTTTCTGCCCCAGGAGGCGAAGACTTCCCTTGATAGACTGGATGGATGAGAACAATGTGTTCCAAGTCGTGGAAGCAGCTGAGCTGAGAGCTTGTAAGACATAAAGATACCATGGGCTTTGGCTACAGTCTGAACCACATTGGTCATCCTGACTTCTCTCTTGCACTGGGATCTGACAACTCTGAAAGAGAGAGCAAGACTGAGGACTTTGCACGTCTGCCTCATGTAAATCCAATACACATGAATCCAAAGACATCACTCATACCGTTATTTTCACCTACCTCAGACTCCTGTAGCAACAAGCAAGAGCAGCAGGTGCAGATGTTCTGGGGGCTGTAGTCACAACCTGTACAAAGGTGGCCCAACCCACCCAAGAAGAGTCATCTTCTCGCTGGAAGCAGCAGTGGGTCAGCAGCCTCCTTAAGTGTCTGAGTAGCCTTTTTTTTTTAATTAAAGGTTTTTAATTTTCAGAAAATGCATGGATAATTTTCAACATTAACCTTTGCAAAACCCTGGGTTCCAATTCCCTTCTCCCCACCCCTAGATAGCAAGTAATCCAATATATGTCAAACATGCTAAAATATATGTTAAATCCAATGTAGGCATATCTATTTATACAGTTGTCTTGCTGTACAAGAAAAATCAAATCAAAAAGAAAAAAATGAGAAAGAAAATAAAATACAAGCAAACAACAACAAAAACAGTGAGAATGCCATGTTGTGATCCACACTCAGTTCCCACGGTCCTCTCTCTGGGTGCAGATGGCTCTCTTTATCACAAGCTAATTGGAACTGGTCTGAATCATCTCATTGTTGAGAAGAGCCACATCGATCAGAATTGATCATCGTATAATCTTGCTGTTGCCGGGTACCATGATCTCCTGGTCCTACTCTTTTCACTCAGCATCAGTTCATGTAAGTCTCTCCAGGCCTCCCTAAAATCCCTGCTGGTCATTTCTTATAGAACAATCACTTTTGATAACGTTCATATACCATAATTTACTCAGCCATTCTCCAACTGATGGACATCTGCTCAGTTTCCAAGTTTCTTGCCACCACCAAAAGAGCCTGAGCCATCTTTTTTGAAGGATCATGCTACTTACTTCCTGGTGTGAGGAAGGGACTAGAAGAGATGCCTTAAAAACTGTCTGCTTCCCCCAACCCTGAGCTGATTACTGAAGCAGGTGGGAATCCCACCCTATGATCAAATACCCCCAAAATGTACAAACATCTTTTCAAAGATGATTCCACCCATCATTCCACTGGCACATGGAATGCACACACACTTATGGACACTTGAAATCCAGTACATCTGAAAGACAAACAGCTCTTATTGTGAGAAAACTCAGCAGGTGTCACACCCAAACAACAGCTCTGAGTGAAACAAGGCTGACAAATGAAAACCAACTGGATATATATTTATCTGAAGTGAAAGGAAGTGCTGGGAAACTGACACAGGTTTTACCATCAAAACTAACCGAGTCAAAAAGTTTGTAAGTTTACCAAAAGCAATGAATGATAGGTTCATGACCATGGGATTTCCACTCGCAGGAAAACACCAGCTCACCATCATCAGTGCCCACGCTCCCACCATGATCAGCCCTGATGAGTCAAAGAAAAATTTTACAGTGACTCAGGGACCTTCATTGTCAGTGTACCAAGAGGTTGTGGCCATGGTGATAATCTGAGGGATGAAGATATATTTTAAAAACCAATTTGAAGAAATCACAGCTTATTTCATGAATTAGTAAGAATTTAAGAAAAATCTTGTATGAACTGATGCAAAATAAAAATGAGCAGAATCAGAACACTGTACACAGTAACAGCAACATTGTATGATGATCAACTGAATGACTTAGTTCTTCCCAGCAATACAATGATCCAAGACAATTCAGAAAGACATGATGGAAACTTATCTACCTCCAGAGAAAAGAGCTGATACAGTCTGAATGCAAATTGAAGCATACCTAGAGACTTTACTATTCTTGCTTTTTTTGATCTGTGTTTTCTTTTGTAGCATGGCTAATATGGAAATGTTTTTCATGGCTGTACATGTATAATCTATAGCAAATTGCTTGCCTTCTCGAGGAGGGGGAAAAGAAGGGAAGGAGAGAATTTAAAACTCAAAATTTTAAGAACTGAATGTTAAATGTTTTTGCTTATGTGAAATTGAGAAAAATAAGATTAAAATTAGATGTAAAAATAGGGGGATTTAGGTAAAGCATCCAGGATTTTTACTCAATGTGAGACGTATTAGAAATTCTTTTAAAAATAGTTTTTTAAAAAAACTTAAATATACTATAGAAAAAGAAAAAAACATTGTCATGTACACAGAAGAATAAGAGAAGATTCAAAATATGAAACGATAAATTTCCATTTCGAGAAAGCATATATAATAAATACTACACATTGTATTCAGAACTGTTCATCATTTCTTTGCTTCCTTGTAGGCTTTCTTCTGTTCTCCGCTGTGCACTTTTTATTTTATTCTTTTTTCCCTGTTTCCTGTCCCCCCATCTCCTCAAAAAAAGTTAGTTAAGCATGGACATACATACATACAATGGGTCCATAAACATACATGTGTATACCATATATGTATATATACACACCCTTATGTACACATATACCTATACAAGTACATATACTACATACACATGGATATCTATCATCAAAAGCATACATACACATATGCTTACACAACCACACATATATACACGTATACCTATAATCATATATATATATACACACACACATATACACATATGCCTAGAGAACTACATATACATGGATATATGTACATAGAGAGCTAGGTAAGGTTGTATTACACTGGTTTCTCCTCAAGGATTACTCCCCTTATACTCTTACCTCCTACCCTTTCCCTCCTTCTTTATCCCATTCCTATTAAATCTATACACCTTATCTGATTCCCATTAATCTCCACATCTTTCTATATCCCCTTTATCCTATTTCCTTGCCCTTATTTCTTAATAAATTTATAAGACTTTTATGTCCTTCTAGATATATATGTATTTTTCCTTCTTTAACTCATTCTTGCTGTGAGTAGGATTCCAGAACTACTTGCCCTCCTCCCCCATCTAATTCCTCTGTGTCACTTCTTGCTCTCACATCTTATCCATACACCATAATTATTCTTTTTACCTTTTTCTACAGTTCTGTTTTTTAGAATCACATCATATTTAGCCAATCAATGTAAAACACCAGGCTTACTTTCAAACTACTCACTTTTAATGACAGTCTTAAGACATATAATTTACATTTCATGTATAAAACATAAATAGTTTGTTTTTGTCGAGTCCCCTGAAATTGATCTTTGATGTTTGCCTGATAGTTCTCTTAGATCTCACATGTAAATTTTTCTACTAAGTTTAGGTCTTTTTGGAAAAATCCTGAAACTCTGATAATTCATTGAATATCCTTTTTTTTTCATTTAGGAGTATGCTTAACTTTGATGGATATTATATTTTTTTGGCCACAACTCTTAATTTTTTTGCTGTTTGATATATAACGTTCCAAGACCTGTGATCTTTTAATGTAACCGCTATCAGGTCTTATATAATTCTAATTGTGGTTCTGTCATGTTTGGTTTTTTTCCTTGTTGCTCATAATATATTCTCCTTCATCTGGGGGGGACCCATTAGATATTCTTAGAAGCAAACATAGAACATCAAAAGCTATTAATCAGTATGTAGAGTTTTGTTCAGTCATTTCAGTGATGTTCATTTCTTCATGACACTATTTGAAGTTTTCTTGGCAAAGATACTGGAGTAGTTTGCCCTTTCCTTCTCCAGCTCACTTTACAGATGAGGAAACTGAGGCAAACAAGGTAAAGTGACTTGTCCAGAGTTACAGAGCTAATAAGTATTTGAGGCCAGATCTGAACTTAAGAAGATGAGTCTAGCCAGTTGCAATGACCTTGTGATGAAGAGAGCCATCTACACCCAGAGAGAGGACTGTGGGAATTGAGTATGAATCACAACATAGCATTTTTACTTCTTTTTTGTTTGCTTGCATTTTGTTTTCTTTCTCATTTTTCCCTTTTTTATCTGATTTTTCTTGTGCTGCGTGACAATTGTATAAAGATGTATACATATATTAGATTTAACATATATATATATATATATACATGTTTAACATGGATTACTTGCCATTTAGGGGAAGAAGTGGGAGAAGGGAGGGAAAAATTTGGAACACAAGGTTTTGCAAGGATCAATGTTGAAAAATTACCCCTGTATATGTTTTGAAAATAAAAAGCTGTAATTAAAAAAAAAAGAAAAGAAAATTAGTCTAGCTGACTCCAGGCCCAGCGCTCTATCCACTTCACTACCCAGCTGCCTCAGGACATAGAGAATATGTTTCTAATACTGATATATAAAGATTAATATTCTCAAACTACAATATGAAAAAAATTGCTTCTAAAATCGGATATGTCTTTCAGATGTCAAAAGAAAATCCTTAGATTCAGCAACAATGTTTAAGTGCTTTTTTTCAGGTCAGAAAGCTAGAATTTGGCAGTTAATATTGCTCACACTACAAGGTTTTTACTGTGCCTGATTGCCAACAGAGCCTCATTTCTTATGCCCTATTTCTTGTGTACAATGCCTACGGTTCTTGCGCACAATCCTTTTTGTACTTATTAATACACATTTGTGTTATTCTAGTTATCATCTGTGACAAAATATCCTCTTGACAGGATATATATATATATATATATATATATATATATATATATATATATAGCAACATATATTTAAATGCCTGATGAGAGCAAATAATAAATGGTAAAATCTACAAATAAGCAATATTGATGAAAATGTGGGGCAAGCAGCACCTGAGCCAAATGTGGAACATTTTCTAAGACTCTTTGCCATATCGGGGGATCTGGAGCTATCAGAATCCACAACTATCCCTTCTAATTTAAGACAATCGGCTGGCTTAATTTAGTTGTATTCAGATATGCTGTGGGATATGTCCCATATAAATAAGATAACTTTAACTTAGATCTTCCGCTCACTCATAATTATTTTGTTTTATTTTATATATTTCATTTGTATCTTAATTTTTATGTCTCTAATGAGTGGAGTCCTTCAAAGTCTGGGGGCCCTGAGGCGAGGCCCTGGAACAGGAGCTGAGTACTGGAACAAGTGATCCATTCCATCCCTCAGGAAGATGATAAAGTCAGTCAATAAACATATATTAAGGGAAAAAAGCATGAATTAAGCACCTACTATATGTCAAGCATTGTGTTGTGTTCTTTATAAACATAAGTAAACATTTACTGGATATGTGCAATGTATTAGACATACTTCTAAGCACTGGGGGTACAAAAAATGTTTAAAAAAAAAAGTCCCTTTCCCCAAGCAGCTCACCATTTAGTGAGAGAAACAACTGTGTACAAACAAGCTATAAATAGGTTTGATTAGGAATAATCACCAGAGGGAAAGAACTGGAACTCAGCAGAGGTAGAAAAGGCTTCTGGGGCAGGTGGGATTTTAGCTGGGCTCTGAAAGAAACTGGGAATTGGGGATGGGGCAGGAGAGTGAGCCAGGTGTGGAGGCCCAAGGCCGAAGGAGGGGGAGTGAACTGCTGGGGGGTTGGGGAGGTGGAAGATGAAAGGAGACTGGAAAGGTGTCTGCATGTGAGTGCATGTGTGTACAAGTGTGTGTGTGAGTGTGTGCAAGTGTGTGAGTGCAAGTGTGAGTGCCTTGTGATTTTATGTGAGTGTATGAAAATGTATGAGAATGCATGTTTGTGCAAATTCTGTGTGCATGTGAGTGTATATGTAAGAGTGTGTGCAAGTATGTGAGTGTGTGTGCAAAGTGTGTGTGTGTGTGTACAAGTGCGTGAGTGCATTGTGTGAGCATGTATGTGAGTGTGTGTACAAATGTGTGTGTGTGTGTGTGTGTGAATGTGTATAGCAATCACAAGAGGCACTGAATCAAACACAGGATTTTGAGTTTGATCCCAGAGGTGACAGGAAGCCCCTAGAGTTTATTAAGGAGGGACTGACTTTAATAAGAAAAATCTGGCAGCTGAGGAAAGGACAACCTGGAGGGGAGAGAGACTTGAAGCACCTACCCCGGTCAGGAAGACCTGAATTCAAATCCCATCTGATACTTCCTAGCTGTGAGACTCTGGGCAAGCCACTTGTCCTTCCTGGGCCTTAGTTTTCCCACATGTAAAGTGACAGTAATAACAGCAGCCACTTCATAGAGTTGTGGGAAGATCATCTGAGATAATGCACATAAAACGCTCCAGAGGCCTTAAAGGGCCACATAAATGCTGATTATTATTAACCTCTGTCCATAAATCTCCAGAGAGGGAAAAGCCTCCTCCCTTTCTTCAGTCCCAGCAACGCCATGTGACATCCTCCCAAATTATCTCCAGTGTTGACAGAGAGCATGGTCCCCCTATGGATGGAATTACAAACCTATGAAATGTTAATTATGATAAAAATAGGGAGAAAACCAGCAAAATCTGAAATATTCCATAGAAAAAAGTTCAGAAGGGGATAGGGATATGGACAGGATGTTTATCTTGTTAAGACTAATCCATATAGTTTACAGAGGATAAACTGTAAATCACTGAGATTTTTCATTGCCTGGAACATTTGTCCAGTGTCCACACCGGACACTAACAAAGTTCCACTCTGCTTCATAATCTCCGCAGAATGACTGAATGCACAGCTTTTCTCCTCCAGCCCCCCATCCCCTCTCTTATTTGGGGATGATTCTGAGGAGAAGAGTGTAGAATAATAGAAAAAAAGGAAGGATGTCTTCCTTTTTTTGGCTTTCCTGGTGCTCTGGGGGGAAATAATTGATGGACATTATAAAGACTCTTTTACAGGAAACTGGAACGGAAGTGAGTGATGGGAGGAAGGAAAGAAAAAAGATGGACAGAGAAAGTGAGTGGTGGAGATAGTAATAGAGAAACAGGCTGACAGAGACAGAGGCAGAAAGACAGCAGTAAAAGAGAAGAAAAGAGACACAGGCACAGAGACAGAGTGACAGACACAGAGATACAGAGAGATAGCGAGGGAGAGATGAATAAAAGAAACCCCTCCCGCTTGTAGTGACCGAGGCCAGATAGGACCTCTGCCCTGGCCTCTGAGAAGGGCGGCTCAGAATCTCTGGAAAACTTCCTACACCAAGAATTCCAGGGCTGTTTTCTTTGTGCTGTGGGAGGACGCGAGTCCCTGGGGCGAAGGCCTTCGGCCTCCTTTCAGGGCTGCTCATCCATCTTTGCCGTCTACCTGGCACCTGACTCTCATCTGTGGCTCTGAGAAGCTGAGTGTGGCTCTAAGAAACTGAGCATGTCCAGCAGCCACACTGCAGCCAAACTGTCTGGCAGATGGGCTAAAACCATAGGCCTCAGAGCCAGTGATGAGCTAAGGGGGTGTCTACCGCAAGCACACGAAGGCTTCCCCCAGGGAAGGGGTGACTGGGAACGGCCCCAAAGGCAGCTGAAGCAAGGAAGCCCTCAGAGTTTGGTCAGCCATGACAATGCCCCTGGGGCCATCACCAGCTGTGGCCTCTGTCCTGCTGCCAGACTTCAGTGACCCAGGGAGAAAGGGAGGTTGACGGCTTTCTCGACTAAATGAAAGTCACATGCAAGTCAAAACATTGCTCTCATGATGTCACCAGTGCTCTTTCAAAACCATGAATAATCATCAACAAAAACAATAACTACCACTATTACCTCTACACTCCAGAGAGTTGTTCTTTGTGGCAAAGAGCAAAAAAAAAAGAGGGGGAAAGCAGCCAAAGGAAACAAAGGGACTATATGGGAGGAGGTGAATTTTCTCATCTCTTTTTCAGGACACTTCTTTCTCTTCTTCTTTAAAGAAATGAAAAATTGAAGAAGAATCAAAGAACTGAAGGAGGAGGAAGAGGAAGGAAAGAAGGAAGAGAGAAAAAGAGAAAGAGAGAAAGAGAGAGAGAGAAAGAGAAGAAGAGAGAGAGTAAGGAAAGAAAGAAAGAAAGAAAGAGAAAAAAGAAAAAGAAAATTTTAATTTGCCTTGTGAGTATACCAGTCCTTTATCTGGAGGTAAGTAGCATTTTTCACCACTAGTCCTTTGGGATTGTAGTTGATCATTTTAGTGATTAGATATCCAAAACCCAATTTTAAATTAAATTAATCTTAGTTTTCTAAAGTCTACAAACTTAATAATATTGCTTTTCCTTTGTTCTCTTCATTCTGCTTATTTTACTTTGCAACAGTTCATATATATCTTCCCAGATTTTTCTGATACCATCCCCTTCATCATTTCTTTTTCTTTTTTATATTTGTTATTTATTTTAAACATTCTTTTAAAATTTTGAGATCTGGATTCTCTTCCTCCCTCTCATCATTCCCTGATCCACTGAGAAGGCAAAAAAAAAAAAAAAAAAATCAATTATCCATGTGAAATCATGTAAAACATATTTCCATATTAACTATATTACAAAAAAACAAAAGTAAGAAAATTATCCTTCATTTTTCACTCAAAGTTCATCAGTTATCTCCCTGGAGATAGATAGCAATTTTTTCATCACAAGTTCCTTGGAATTGTCTTGGTTCATTATATTGATGAGAACATTTTATTGATCAGACCAGATCAGATTGATAAGAGCAGCTTTGTTTTTCACTGTTCATCATCATTACAAGATTACTGTTACTTTGTAACATAATCTCTGAGTTCTTATTATACTTTATATCAATTCATACAGATTTTGTCATGTTTTTTTCTGTAATTACCACCTCATCATTTCTTAGAGTAAAATAGTACTCCATCATAATCATATACTTGTGCAGACATTCCCCAATTGATGAACACCTCCTTGACTTTCAATTCTTTGCCATCACAAAAAGAACTATTATAAATATTTTTGTACACATTAAGTCATTTTTCTTTTTCTTTGAAGTCTTTGGGATATAGATTTTAATTTTCTTTTTGTAATATTCTTACACCACTCTCATTTCTTTTTCCATTCCCCCCTCCTTATTTCTTTCTTTAACTCTTCCAGGAATTCTTCCTGACCTTGGATCAAATTATCATTTTTCTTTGTAACTTTGTAGCTGTTTTCACATTATTGTCTTCTAGGTTTATGTTTTTGTCTTCCCTGTCACAGTAGTAAGTTTTTATGGTTAAATTCTCTTTGTTTGATCAGTTTCCAAACTATTTCTTTTTTTTTTCCAATAGTAATTTATTTTTTTTCAAAATGCCACGTAAAGATAGTTTACAACATTCATTTTTGTAAGATTTTGTGTTCCAATTTTTTTGTCCTTTTCTTCCTTATCTCCCCCCTCTCCAACACATCGACTAATTTAATATATATTATATATGTGCAATCCTTTTAAACTTATTTTCATATTTGTCATGTTATACAAGAAAAATCAAACCAAAATGGAAAAAAAAAACTATGAGAAAGAAAAAGATGAAAATGGTATATTTCAATTCACATTCAGTCTCCATAGTTCTCTTTCTGGATGCAAATGGCATTTTCCATCTCAAGTCTATTGAAATTGTCTTGGATAACTGCATTGCTGAGAAGAGCTAAGCCTATCATGGTTAATTATCATATAATATTGCTGTTACTGTGTACAGTGTTCTCCTGGTTCTACTCACTTCACTCAGCATCAGTTCATATAAGTCTTTCCAGGCTTTTCTGAAATCAGCCTGCTCATCATTTCTTATAGAAAAGTATCCCATTGCTTTCATATACTATAACTTATTTAGCTATTCCCCAATTGTTAGGTATCCACTCAATTTCCAATTCTTTGCCACTACAAAAAAAAGACCTGCTACACACATTTTTGCACATTTGGGTCCTTTTCCCTCTGTTCTCATCTCTTTGGGATAGAGACCCAACTGAATCAAAAGGTATACACAGTTTTATGGCTCTTTGGGCATAGTTCCAAATTGCTCTTCAAAATGGTTGAAACATTTCACATCTCCACCAACAATGCATTAGTGTTCCACTTTTCTTGTCATCTTAACCAATTTGATTGTGTGAAGTGGTACCTCAGAGTTGTCTTAATCTGCATTTTTCTAATCAATAGTGATTTAGGGCAATTTTTTCATTTGACTAAAAGTGGCTTTAATTTCTCCAATTGAAAATTACCTGTTCATATGCTTTGACCATTTATCATTTGAGAAATGACTTGTATTCTTATATATTTGACTCGGTTCTCTATATATTTTAGAAATGAGGCCTTTATCAGAAATATTGACTACAAAAATTATTCCCCATCTTTCTGCTTCCTTTCCCTTGGCTGCATTGGTTTTGTTTGTTCAAAGCCTTTTTGATTTAATGTAATCAAAATTATTCATTTTGCATTTCATAATGTTCTTCTGGTCTTCTTTAGCTATATATTCCTCCCTTCTCCAAAGATCTGATAGGTAGATTACTTATCTTTTGTTCTCCTAATTTGCTTATAGTATCACCCTTTATGTTTTAATCATGAACCCATTTTGACCTTACCTTGGTATATGGCGTGAGATGTTGGTCTTTGCCTAATTTTTGCCATACTTTTTTTTTCCAACTTTCCTAGCAATTTTTGTCAAATAATGAGTTCTTATCCCAGAAGCTGAAGTCTTGGGGTTTATTGAACAGTAGATTACTGTAATCATGAAGTACTGTGTCTTGTGTGCCTAATTTATTCTATTGATATACTGCTCTATTTCTTAGTACCAAAAGGTCTTGATGACTGCTGCTTTATAGTATGGTTTTAGGTCTGATATAGCTAGGCCACTTTCCTTTTTTTTTTTTTTTTTTTTTTTAATTAATTCCCTTGATATTCTTGATTTTTGTTCTTCCAGATAAATTTTGTTGTTATTTTTTTCTAGCTCTACAAAGTAATTTTTTGGCATTTTAACTGGAATGACACTGGATAAGTAGACTAATTTAGACAGAATTGTCAATTTCATCACACTAGCTCAGCCTAGCCATGAGCAATTGATATTTTTCCAGTTGATTAGATCTGACTTTATTTGAATAAGTGTTTTATAATTGTGTTTATATAGTTCCTGGCTTTGTCTTAACAGGTAGACTCTCGGATAATTTATGTTATCTACAGTTATTTTAAACGGAATTTCTGTTTCTTGCAGCTGGGTTTTGTGAGTAACGTGCTGAGGATATATATGAGCAATATATCTTGCAACTTTGCTAAAGTTGTTAATTGTTTCAAGTAGTTTTTTAGTTGATTCTCTAGGATTCTCTAGGTAGGTCATCATATCTGCAGAAAGTAATAGTGTTGTTTCCTCATTACCTACTTTAATTCCTTCAATTTCCTTTTCTTCTCGTATTGCTAAAGCTCACATTTCTGTATAATACTGAATAGTAATGGTGATACCCGGCATCCCTGTATCACTTCTGATCATATTTTCCCAGCCTATTTCTTCATTTTGTTCTTTATGTTAAAGTGGGGTTTGGGAAGGCACTATCCCAAGTTTCAGGCTTTTTCGTGCTGATATTTTCAGAGCCAATTTTAAGGGTCTGCAAGTTTTCGGTGCTTCCAAGGTGGAATGATGCTAAGAGAGCCACAGTCACTCCTTATGGGTACTCTGGTTGATTGGAAGGGAATGTTGGGAGACTCTGGCTGGGCCGCAACTTGTATTCTGCCATCTTGGCTCCACCCCACACTTTCTTCATCATTTCTTATAGCACAATAGCATTCCATCACATACTTTTATTATCTCTATCTCAACTTCCTCGGCAATTCCCCAATTCGTGGACACACCGTTGGTTTGAATTCTTTGCCACCACAAAAAGAATCGCTATAAATATTTTCCCGACCACCCACATTCAGTTAGGAGACCCCATATGCGGTCACAACCCAGAGTTTAAGAAGCTAAACACCAGAACTGGAAAGAGTTTGGAACAAGCAGAGGTTGAGGCGGAGAAGGCTTTAATTCATTCAGGTGAATGGATTGCAGACCTCATACTTTGAGAAGTGGAAAGGCTTAAGGACACTAAACACAGATTCAGCAGAGTTGAAGCTGATCTTAGAACTCAATTGAAATCGATCCACTGATACTAGCCTCCCTCTGGCCGTGGTACAAACGGAACAGTCCATTTCCCTACTCCAGGCATTTTCTCTGGCTGTTTCGTAAGCCTGGAAATGCTCCTTTTCCTTACCTCCTGGATTTAAGTCCCAACTAAAATCCCACCATCTGCAGGAAGCCTTTTCCAATCGCTCTCAATTCTAGAGCGCATCTCTCTCTCTTGATTATTGCCCATTTGTCGATCTATTGCTTATTTGCAGGTGTTTGTTGTGTCCCTCGAGGACAGGGACTACTTTTTGCCTTTCTTTCTATTCCCAGCGCTTGGCCCAGTGCCTGTCACGTGGTATATCGCTTAATACAAGTTTACGGATCTTAGAACTCCGAGCACTGGAGGCGAAATTGACCATAGAACTCGGAGCTCCACGCTGAAACTGACCTCAGAACGCAGAGCCTGGGAGCTGAAATTGACCACAGAAGAGCTCCAGGCTGAAATTGACCTCAGAACACGGAGCCTGGGAGCTGACATTAACCACAGGACAGAGCTCCAGGCGGAAACTGACTTCAGAACGCAGAGCACAGGGGCTGAAATTGACCACAGAACCCCGAGCTCCGCGCTGAAATTCACTTTAGAACGCGGAGCACAGGGGCTGAAATTGACCACAGACCGCCGAATTCGAGGCTGAAGCTCACTTTAGAACGCTGCGTATCGGAGCCGGAAGAGGCCCCCACAGAGGAAGCTCCGGATCAGGCAAAGCGAAATGGACTTTGTCCCACGGCGGATCGGAGATCGGACTGACCCTAAAACGCCCCTAGTGTCTTAGGCCCTCCTCTCGCCCCGCCCTTCCACTCCTCCGAGAGGGCCGGCCGCAGGGGCGGCCTCCGAGGCGACAGAGGGCGGGCGCGGCCCTCGGCTCTCTCCCCGCCCCCCGCCCAGCCCGGCCCTCTCGCCTTCCCCAGCGTGGGTGACATTGAGCCGGCGTGAGTCTCGGTCCCGCGGCGGCCTTTCCCTGCCCCGCCTCCGCGCCCGTTATGGCGGCCCCGGGCGCTGCTGCCGCTGCCGCCGCTGCCTCCCACCTTCTCTGCCGGAGAAGCCTCGGCGTGGTGAGCGCCGGGGCCCTTGGGGGAGGGGGAGCATGTGAGGAGGAGGAGGGGCCTTGTGGGGGAGGGGTGTTGCCGGGGCCTCGGCGGGGCGGAAGAGGGGGTGACGGGGGCGGCGAGAAGCCGGGATACCTGCGGAGGTGCGGGTGGGAGGCCGTCTCAGGCAGAGCAGTTACGATCCGGGGCTGCCGAGAGGTCCCGTTGGGGGCGGGGTGACTCCCGAGACTGGAACTGGAGGAAGGGGGGCCCAGAGGGGGAGGGGGCGCAGCTAAGCCGGATTCACGGGGAGCGCTGCAGACGGGGGAGTGTGCCGGAGGCCGTCTCTGACGTGGGGGGAGCCCGCCCCGTGATTCAGCCGCGGTGACCCCCTGGGGAGAGGGGCGTCAGCGGGGGAGCGGAGGCGCGGGTCCTGCTCCTGCAGTGTCAGCTGAGGTCTCCTCCCGCGTTTTAGGGAAGAGACGGAGGCAGGACCCCCGGCACTTAGGGAGCTGCAAAGCCCTGGCTAACGGGGGGAGTGCGGGGACCGGGGGAGAAGTCCCGCCCCGGGAGCATGCGCACGTGCATCCATGTGCGCCCCACAGACACGCATCCAGCCCCGGAGCTAATGGCCCGTTTCATCCTCAGGAATCGCTCTGGGAGGGGGTGCTGTTACCCGCCCCCCCATGAGTGGGACAGCGGAGCCGGAGGGGCCAGCCGTGGGAGGGAAAGGCCCCGGAGAAGTGGTGCTGGCGCCGGGACTTGGAGTGAGGGGTTCTGGGATCCGGGAGAAGGGTGTGTGAGGGACGGCAGGGCCAGGGTCAGAACTGGCCGCCTTGGGAGGAGCAGCGTGGGGGAAGCTCTTATTCGCTGTCTTCTCCAGGGTTGTTCTGCTGTCTCATGGCCCTGGTATACAGTAGGCATTTAATAAATGCAGCTAGACTGGTTTAAAAACCCTGAAGATAGGGAGGGGTAGATTCCTGCTCCCCCGAGGCTGCGCTGCCGCCCTCAGAAATCTTCCTTGGCTCCCCCTTGCCCGCCGAGGAGAGTCCCCACTTTTTATCTCCGCATTTCTGAGGGCTGCTCTCCCGGCACAGCGGGATCAGTCCCATCCTGCCCTCCGGGAGTTTACCGTTTACTAGAGGGCTATCGATGAGCAAGGTGGGAATGGAAAGAGAGACGGAGAGTGAGGAGACAGAGGAGGCTGAGAGGGAGAGAGTTCTTGAATGATGAACCTCCCATGGGACTGGGCCCTTAAGGGTTCGAGGAGAGAATCCTGGGAAGAGACCACACAGGGATAAGGGAGGGAGGTGACTTCCAGGTACGGAAACTCCCTCTGCTAATGGAGATCCTTTGAAAGGTTTACTCTTGGAAGGTTAAGTCATTTGCCCAGTCAGGTCCCATAGGGGTCAGATGTGGGAAGCCACAGAGAGGCTTCAAATGGAAGTTTTAGTGTAGAAACTATAGGGAACTCCGGAAGGCTTTGGATTAGGGAGTAAAAGGGGCAGCTCCACTTCTTAGGAAGGCACTTCTGGCGGCTGGTGGGGGATGGATGGGGAAGGGGCCCAGTCAGAGAAAATGGATGAGACCTCAAGAGGTCACCCAGGGAGCAGACCCTCACTGTAGAGAGAAAGATGCCCAAGGACCTGATGAAGATCTCGTGTAGAGCCAGCGTTCAAGGTGGGATCTGAAGCTTTCACTCCAGAGCCACTGCTGTTTGGGCTCTGCTCCCTTAAGCAGGAGGCTGGAGGAGAGAAGTGTCAGCAATGGGCCCCAGAGTGCACAGAGAATCAGGAAGCCACATGCAGATCCAGCCCGAGACATTTATGAGCCGGGGGATTCTGGGTAATCCCTTCATCTCAGTTGTCTCAGTCTCCTCATCTGTAAAATGGTGAAAAAAAACCCAAATGGTCTCACACAGATTTGTTCATGAAACAACTGAACAAGGGCAGGTGGAAAAAGCAGATAGGTACCAATGGAAGACGTCTCCTTGGTAAAATCCACTTGGCAAACAATTGGGCTGGAGGTAGACAGAGTGTAAACTTCTTCAAGGCAGGGACTGGCTCCAGTGTCGCCAGTGCTTAGCACAGCGCCTAGCACACAGTAGGTGTTGAATAATGCTTGTCGGTTGTTTGGTGGATGAGCAGTGGAAAAATAAGCTTTGCAGGTTATGAGCGGCTGAGATTTCCCTCCAGCAGCTTTTTAAATCAGTGTGTGCCCAGTTCTGAACCTGTTGCATCCCTGATCACAGTGAATGTTCCTTTTTTTTTTTTTTGGGTATCCATCGTGCTGAGTCTTGTCTTCCTCAGAAGTCAGGGTTTTTGAAGTCAGAGTGGGCTCGAGGAAGAGAGGGTTCCTTCTGTGCTTGACACATAGTAGGTGCTCAGTGAATCCTTGCTGACTGCCTGGCGCAGTGGGGAGCTGTCCAGCAGGAAGCTGGCTGGGACCGGGAGGGCTGGCCCGACCCTCCGAGGGGAGGCAGGGAGAAGGGCCGAGCTGGAAAGGGGTGGGAGAGCTGATGTCAGAAGGGTTTTGGCTTGGCCTGGAGGCAGCTCAGCCACAGAAAATGAGGAGGCAGGACGGGCTGCGGCTGGTCAGGGGATGCCGGCTGAAAGGAAAGTTACAGGCACCTGATGGAGGATCCTTCCTCACTAACAAGGGCCTCCCCCAGCAGAGCTGTCCAGCCTCTCGCTCTCCTTCCTGGCAGCAGTTCCCACGTCTTTCCCTTTGGAATGGCTACTCTTCAGAGGTGCCGACCACTTCAGTGTTTGTATTTGTATCCCCAGGGTCGAGAAAGTGCCTGACACATTGCAAGCCCTTAATTAACGCTTTTTATATCAGTCGTT
The DNA here is from genome assembly GCF_902635505.1 of Sarcophilus harrisii. Lineage (NCBI taxonomy): Eukaryota > Metazoa > Chordata > Mammalia > Dasyuromorphia > Dasyuridae > Sarcophilus > Sarcophilus harrisii. Next base: position 9,142,192 of record NC_045427.1, on the reverse strand, counting down.
TGTCCATTTCCCCCAAAACCATGGCTCAGCTAGTCAGAATGAATTTATCGAGCCCCTTCTGTATCCCCAGAGTCAAGAAAACGCCCGACACATCGCACGCAAGCCCTTAATTAACATTTTTTTTTAATCAGCCGTTTGTCCATCTTCCCCAAAACCATGGCTCAGCCAGTCAGAATGAATTTATTGAGCCCCTTCTGTGTACCAGGTTCTATGCTAAGCCTTAGGACTATAAAGAAAGGGAAAAGATGGTCCCTTCCTTTATGGAGATAGAGCGCTGTCCTTGGAGTCAGGAAGACCAGAATTCAAAACCTGCCTCAGACATTTAGTACTTCTTGGCCACAGGCAAATTAGTTAATTTATCTCAGTCTTAGTTTCCTCATCTGTAAAATGGGAATAACAACAGCACTTAACTCTTGGAGTGTCGTGAGGATCACGTGTTAACATATAGAAAACAATTTCTAAATTTTAAAGTTCTGTAGAAGAGCTATTATCATCACTGGTTCATGTGTATGTATGTAAACCTTACATGTGCATATGTACACATGGGGATGTGTGCACACATATCTATGTAATTATATGTAGGGGTGCATGTGTGTGTTTCTTTCCCCCCCTCCCCCAAAGAGGTCTTTTGCAGAAAGGTAGTCCAGTAGGTATAGCACTTAAGGTGGAGTTAGAGAATTTGGGTTTGGATCTTGACTCTGCTACTTACTGTCTGTTTTCTTGTGCAATATCAGTAACAACAGAGCTTTAAAGAATGAAAGTTTCTGAAGTCAGCATTAATTAAGTACCTACTGTGTGCCAGGCTCTGTGCTGAGTGCTGGAGATTACAAAGAAATGGAAACGAGCTCCTGCCCACAGGGGACTGCTGGTCTGCTGGGGAGGAAAGATACAAATGATTATACTCAGAAAAGCCAGAGACTGATGGGAAATATCAACAGAGGGAGGACGCTAGAATGAAAAGGGCTGGAAAAACCTCTGAAGGTGGGATTTTTAGGCGGTGAGATGAGCGGGAAGGGCTCTCTAGGCCTCAGACAGATCGAGAGGAAATGCCCGGAGACTTGAGGAGGGCCCTGTGGCTGGACGGCAGAGATTGTGGAAGGACTGGAGGTGCAAGAAAACTGAAAAAAGCTGTGGAGGGAGGCAGGTTTGGAAGGGGTTAACGGGATGACGTGGCCAGACCCCAGGAAGATTTCTGACGGCTGAGAGAGACTGAGGGAGGAAGGATTTGAGATTGGGAGAGCCGCCAGAGCTCTTGCCAGTCCAGCATGAGACGTGTGGGGCAATGACCAGGCCAAAGGAGAAGAGTTCGAGAAGAGATCCCGTGAGAGCGGAAGTTGGGACAGATTGGAGCTGGGGGAGGGGGAGGAAGAGGAGGAAGACAGGGTGCCCCATAGATTTCCAGCCTTGGGAACTCAGCCTTGACAGTGATGGAGAAATGACTAAGACCACTAAGAGTTCAAAACTGAGCTCATTGTTAAGGTTCAGGTCTTAAAGTTAGGGGTCGGGTGTCCGAATATCTGTTGGAGGTGAAAGGCTGAGGTTGGGAGGGATTTCAGGGCTGGACAAGTCGGCCTGAGAGTCATTACCATTGAGGTCCCAATGCGTTCCCTGGGAGCTGCTGAGCTCACTGGTAAAGGAGTCTAGGAGAAGAAGGTGTAAGACCAGGCCTTGGGGGATCCCCCTCTCCAGTGGGTCCTTAAAAACCCCCAAAGGAGGAAGAGGGACAGGTGTCCCTACACCTGGGACCAAGAGAATTGAGGAGAAGGCAGGGGCGCTCTGTAGGGGTCAAGAAGGGTGAGGACCTTGAGAAAAGGCCTCTAGATTTGCCAATTGTGGTTCAGTCCTTCCGTGGCTGCATCTGGGGTTTTCTTGGCAGAGATCCTAGAGGGCTTTGCCATTTCCTTCTCCAGCTCATTTTACAGATGAGGAAACTGAGGCAAACTGAAGTAAGTGATGTGTAAAGGCCAGTAAATATCCCTCCCTCCCTCTCTCTCCATGGACAGGTCACTCTTCTCCAATGCGCCCAAAGAACATTTGCCTCCCAGACCTCAGGGGAGCTCAAAGTGACTCACGTCCTAAAAGAGAAGTTTCCTCAGGCAACAACTATCAAGGTCACAGACATTTCAGGTATCGCTTCTCAGGGGACTCCTGTGGCCGCAGAGCTCCGGGCCTGGGCAGGGCGGTCGGCGGGGGCTGCTTCCTCATGTTCATTTTCTCCTGACCCACGGGAGGCTTCGGTCCAAGAAGCCCCCAACTTTCCTTCCCTGGGCCAGGGGCACAGTCCCATCTGTGAGGCAGGAATAACAATAAAAGTTCACTTTCCTTCAGACAATCCTCAGGTGGGAGGGCGAGTACTGAGCCCACTTTACATTCGAGCCCCCGAGGGCTCACTCGGCCCCCAAAGGCTAAATCTTGGATCTTCTGTTAGAGCATCCCAGCAGATACCTGTGCTCGAGACCCTCCTTGGCCGTAGTCATTTTAGCTCTCAAAGCCTCAGTATCCCCACCTTGAAAATGGGTTAATACTTGGAGAGTCCATCCCAGCAGGTGGTTGTGGAAAAGAATTCCAGAATCTGAGCCTTGATTCCAGACTGACTTCTCCTGGAAAGGAGTGACCACTCCAGCCTGTCCTAACTGTGGCCATCCTGCCTCGGCTCAAAGTCCTCCGAGGACGAAGGATCCCCTCTGCCTTGAGATACCCCTCGGCTTTACGCCGGCCACGTGTCTCTGTACCAGGGGCTGGGTTGTTCAGTCATTACTCAGGAGTGTCTGACTCTGGGGGACCTCCCTGGGGGTTTTCTCAGCAGAGATACCAGAGGGAGTGGCCATGTCCTTCTCCAGCTCATTTTACAGCTGAGGAAACTGAGGCACACAGGGTGAAGTGACTTGCCTAGAGTCACCCAGCTCGTAGAAGTCTGGGGCTGGATTTGAATCCAGTTCTTTCTGACCACTCTGGGCTGTGCGCTCTGTCCGGACTCCAGGTCGCTGAGACAATGACACTTTGGGTGGGTAGAGGGAGTTTCTTCCACCAAAGCAATCACATGTCTAATCTGTATCCCTTTCTGTTACCTGTTGGCAGAGCCATGCCATGGCACAGAATCTACCTGGCAGGGCCACACAGCCCCAGGAGGGAGGCAGGGGGATGCTGGTCATGAGCTGCCTCAGCTTCCTTTTCTGTAAAATTACCTATTGGGCCAGAGTCCATTCCAGTTCTAGGTTGTGATTTCTGCTCCGCGCCAGGAAAATGTACTGAGCCCAGAGCTTGCCCTTGGGGATCTTGCATTCGCTGGCTGGCAAAAAGGAGATACAAACTGACTTTGTGGGCTGTGGGGATGAGGGGCACTGAGCCCCACAACTGGGGCCCCTCTAGCCAAGCACTTTTGCGCTGCCCTGGGGAAGCCGTTGCTGGTTCCCCCAAATGACATGTTAGATTCTCAGAATTCACAACTGTTCCTTATCTTGGGCACCTTTTGGGGGTCCTCGTTGTAAACACAGCCTGTGAGTGTGGGCCAGTCTGAGGGTGGAGGGCGGGTGGGGAGCCTGGGCTCTGGTGCTTCTGTGCTGGCTGGGGATTCACGGGGAGCTATCAGCCACTCCCAGAAGCCCCTGCGTGGTGCCCTCAGATAGACATCTGGGCCCCGTTTCTCCCTGCACCCCCGGCCTCTGGGCTGCCCCACCCTCCGGGGCACTGTCAGGAGCAGTTCAAAGCTAGTGACCGGGGCAGCAGAGCTGGCAAAGCAAATTTTACTTTGGGGGCCACCAAGAGTGGGAAAATGTAAAGAAGATTAAAAAATGAGAGGCAAAAACAAAATAAAAATAAAAATAAAAAAAAGTAGTAGTCAGGGCCTCCTACTCCTGACTAAATATGGATGAGTCACAGCAACAGGCTGGCCATGGAATCGCTGGGTCTCCCCCTTCCCCCCCCAATTATAGACACTAAACTCCTGGCCCCTTCACACAGGTGAGAGGGAGGATTCCACCGAGGCTGCCGTCCAGGGCTCTTCCCTGACTCGTGGTCCAGAGAGCCCTTCCAGCTCCCTCCCCGCTGCCTTGCCCTGTTTGTTCTTTCTGTATTAATAGCTACTCTCTGCAGTATCTGGCTTAATGGCCTTTAGTCCCTAACACGGGGTTTAACCCACATCAGACACTCGCTGTGTGACAAGCTTCTCTGTAAAACAGCAGGATCGGACTCAGTGGCCTCCAAGGTCTGTTTCAGCCCTCAGTTTTTACCCGTGCTCCCATCACACTGCCCATGAAAATGCTTGTGGACGCTCTTACACACTCCTCCTCACCTTTCCTTGTCTGTTGAAGTCTTTTGATTAAAAATATTAATCTCCGGGTAAATACTTTCTTGCTGGAACTTCATAGGCAGCCTCCATCCCTGGCCAGACTCCCGTCATTCCTGTATGTTCAGCCGTGGTCTAGAAAGCTGAATCCATTTATATTTAATATTTATATTTAAATAAAAAATTATTTTTAAATTTATATATTTTGATTTATTGATGGACACCCAATTGTTCCTGTTTGAATATCTTTTATATATTATTATTATATATAATATAAATATATTTGAATAAATATAATATATTTTATCATCTAATTGGATGACTACAATTAGAATCTGGCTGTTAGGAGCTCCCACTGCTTAGAAGCTATTCTTCCTGACCCCTCCCCGTCCCTCTCCAGCTTTCTGTATTTGTCTCTTATCCCCCCTGACCACAGACGGCATGGCTTCATCCGGGTGTTTGTGCCCAGTTCAGAAGCCTGACCCTGGGGACAACCCACAAATGGCCCCCGTGGCGGCAGGCAGGTGGCTAACAAAGGCTCCTTCAGCCCGGAAAACTGACCTTTAAATTACCTTTTGTCCTGCGATCACAGGCGTTCATGGGGGCGGGGAGGACTGAAATCTTTCTGGAGACAAAGAAAAGCAAACAAAGCCGGGACCTCCTCAGACAGGGTATACAGCCCTCCGCCTGGCCGGCTTCCCCCTCTGGACGGAGGAGGAGCCGAAGGTTTCTTCCTCTGGTTTCTGGGACTGTTGCTGATTTTTCAGTCCCTCCAGGCTCCCTTCCCGTGGCTGATCTTTTCCTTTAAGCCGAAAAATACTCTGTTTTCAGGTGGTTGCGGGGCCATGTATGAAATCCATATAGAATCAGAAGAATTTAAAGACAAGCGAACTGTGCAACAGCACCAGATGGTTAACAAGGTGAGTTGGGAGCAGCCATCAGGCTTCGGCCCCCAGTAAGCCTGGAAGCGTGTTCCTCACACCCAACCTACCAGGGCAGTGTTCAAGGGTTATTGCCCCATTTTACATATGAGCAAGCTGAGGCTGGGAGGGTAAGTGCTCTCTCCCTGGGCACCAAGCTGGGGCATTAGTAATACCCGAAGATAGTGCCACGTCCAGCCTTTCCACCCAAGGCTTCTTGCCTCCATTTCCTTGCGTGCCATAGACTTACGTCCTTCCCTATCCTGGTAGCCTCCTAGACTTTCTCTAGGGTAATTGTTCTTGCCCTTTCTAAAGTGGCCCCCAGAGCTGGACACGGCTCCCCCAGAGCTGGACATGGCGCCCCACGTGAGGGCTGACCAGGCTTTGGGAAGGACATGGAGAAGCCAGCTTGCTTGTCCATCTTACTGCACCTCCGCCATCTTCTCACGATCACCCCGAGGGGCGAGGAGGGGACCCGAGTTCTCTGCCTCCCACACCGGCCTTTGTCTCCCAACTTCCTCCTGTGGGATACTGGAAGAGACTCCGACCATCTGTCCTGACCGGTCCTGATCAGGGTCCGTAAGTGACCTGGCCCAGGCCCCGGGCCCTAACCTACAGGAGGGACCAGCCCGGTTTCAGGGCCATGTGTGAAGGTCACCTCCATCCCCTGCGGCTCCTCAGAAAGTCCACCCCTGTTTTGGAGGCTCCTTTTGTTCATGTTTTTGCTGCCAAAAATACAAGATTGCTCTTTTGTTTCCTAGGCGCTGAAGGAGGAGATTAAATCCATGCACGGGCTGAGGATTTTCACTTCGGTCCCCAAGTCCTGAGGTCGAGGGCCAGGCTGGGCCTGCTGTGAACTGCTGCTGGGACAGTCCTGGGAGGGGGTGGACACTGTTCTCCCCACGCTCTCCCTTGGTTCTCTCTCCGAGCTCTCCTGATTAAGGAGTGTTTGGGCTGTTCCGTATTCATTAAAGGCAAAAGACTCCCTTTCTTTGGAACCTTCTTTCTCAGACCCAAGTCATTGGCTTTCTCTGGAATCGGGCAGTTTTCTGCCCCTGGCATGGGCAGGTCCATCCCCCCGGGGAAAGCCACCCTCACCCCTTTTAGGTGCTGATTGAAGCTCAGTTAATCAAGCATTAGCTCAGGGGGTGATTGAGAGTCGGCCCATACTCGCCCTCGGGCATTTTGTACATTTGCTCCCCACCAAATCATCTGGAGGAGGTGGGGGGGGGGGAAGAGACCTGTGGCACTTATCTGTGTGACTGTGGGCAAGTGATTATTACCTCTGGGACCCCATTGAGACTCTTCTGTTTCTGTAATGTTCTAAGCTAAGCCCCGCCTGCCTTTCTGGGCTTCTTACGTGTCAGTCACCTTCACCTATGCTCCAGTGCTGTCAAATTAGCTTTCTCCCTACTCGTCGTCCCATCTCCCACCTCTGTGCCTTTGCCCTGACTCTCTCACTTCTAGCTCTAGGAATCTCTAGTTTTCTTTAGTGCGCAGCCCAAGTGCCAGATTCTAACTGACGTCTTTCCTATCCCTGCCAGATGCTATTGCTTCCCTGTCAGATTATGCTCTCTTTTTTGTTTATCCCTGTATATGTACCCATTGTCTTCCCCAGCTGAAATGTAAGCTTCCAGAGGGTAAGGATTATTTCCTTTTTATCTTTGTATTTTCAGTGCCTGCAAACAGTAGATGCTTAATAAATACTTGATGATTATCAAATGAGAAAACGTTGTAAAGCACTTTGAAACCCTCAAGATGCTGTAGAGATATCAGCTTTTGTAGTCTTTGTGCTCTTATAACAACTGTATCTTGTCCCAGCCTAGCAGTGTGCTCTGCACACAGTAGGTGTCTGACAGATGCTTGTTAAAACAACCACTTCCATCTTTCAGATGAGCAAACTGAGGCTTAGAGAGGAAATAAAATGTCCAGTCACACAGCCAGGAAGACGGCAGCGGGACCACCTAGGTGAACATGGATACCATGGCCAGAGGAGGTCAGAAGCTCTATCACTGACAGTTGGTCTGATCTTGGATAAATGACCCTCAGGTCTTTGGTTTCCTTATCTCTAAAATGACTTGGGACTATGAAAAGAAATGGAGTGTTGGTGGAGTTGAATGTTTCAACTATTCGGGAAACCAGTTTGGAACTGTACAACATAAACCAAACTTAGCCTCTGATCCAGCTAGAGCAGTATGAGGCTTATATTCCATGAGGATCCGAATATGAAAATCGGGTCTGTTCTATATTCAAACAGGAACAATTGGGTGTCCATCGATAAGCATTTCCTACGTGCCGGGAACTGGGGACACAATTACAAAGGATAAAATAATCCCTAATTAGAAGAACTTGCATTCTGCCCATCAGGCATGTGAGTAATACACAGAATGAAGAGGACAAATACTAAGTAGGAAACACAAGGTATTTTGGGCATGAGAAAGTGGGGATGAGGAGGTGGAATCAAATGGAAATCAGCTAAACTAACTAATATAGGAATGTGATGGAATATTACCTCAACACAAGAAATTACAAATACAATTACTTGTATGACTTGATGGAGAGTTGGGGGTCATCATGCTTGAAGAGAACCATAATGACATTGCTGTGTCGGGGTCAAGATCCAGTGTGTCCAACGTGGCTGATTAGACCGCGACAAGTTCAGAATGTCCTGCCGTAGAACCAGGAAAACAATTCTCATTGCCCAGTCAGCCCCCTCCCCCCAGCCTCTAATTTCAGTCTAGTCCCCCCTTTCTGACTCTTCCCCTTGCCCTCCCAAAACTGAAGGGAAGCATCACTAACGAGAGGCTGTTGATCAGTTCCAGCTAATTCCATTTCATTTCAAGTTCAATATGCAAAGTAGAACTCGCCATCTCCCTGCACTTGTTCCTCTTCCTAATTTCTATCCTAGTCTGATTCCAATGTCTCAAGGCTTAATATATTATTTTCCTTCACACACTTGGTCTCTGAAATTAATAAATGTGCCTAATAAATCCTTGTTAATTTGAATGGCACTTATTTTACTTGCCCCACACATGGGACATTAGCGCACAGCCTGGTAAAATCTCATGACCATTATTACATATTTTTAAACTTTTCCAAAGGGAGACAACACAAAGTAGCAGACTCTGGAAATCATACAAGAGGAGGAAGACTTTAGAGGAAAGGGCAGATTTATCCCAGAGAAGATAAAGCTTCAGGATGATTGGATCTGGCTCGGGCTTTTGGGGTCATCTGGCTGTCTTTGAAATGTGTGGGAAAGCTATGACTTTGTTCTGCCTGGCTCTGAGGGAAGGAAGAGGAGTAATGGATGGGGATGGCCGAGATCCAGATTTTAGCCGGACAAACTTCCTGGCCCATGGAGGTGGCCACAAATGGAATGGCTGCCTCCCATCGTTTTGGGAGGCAATGAGTTCTCCTTCCCTGGAAGATTTCCGAGGGCTCCTTTCCCACTTATTGGGGGAGATGTAAAGAGAATTCTTTTGAAGTATGGGTTGGACTAGATGATCTTGAAGGTTTCTGCCCAATCTGAGATTCTGTCAGTCATCCAACCAGCATTTATTAAATGCTTACTATATTCCAGGCATGGCACTAAGTGCTGAAGGTAAAGGCAAAAAATCATGGTTCTTGAACCCAAACATCTTACATCTCACGCTCTAATTGAAGAGACGGCACACAAACAATCACATACACAGAAGATACATGCAAGTATCCATGAGAAGTCAGGGGAAGGCACCAGCAGTGAGGAGGACCAAAAAGGTGCAATTTTGACTTAGACTTGAAGTAAATCAGGGAAGCTGGGAGGTGGATGGAGATAAAGAGGGGTGTGTTCCAGGCTTAAGGTGCAGCTAGTGGAAAGGCATTCAACACTCAATAAGCATTCATTAGGCACCTTCTGATGTGTTTAAGTCTGTGCCAAGTCTGGGAATACAAACACCAGCAAAAAGTCCCAAGAATCTTCCATTCTAACAAGGAAGATAATGCTTAAAAGGAGGCTCAATGGAGAAAGGAGTGATGGAGAAGTCCAGATGAATGCAGCTTGATAGGAAATTAGGGGACTGCCTCTAGTGTGGGGAGGAAGGAGCCCTCCTCTTTCTAATCAGAGTGAGGGGCGAGGAGACTGGGATCATTGAGTGAGCCAAAGGAAGAAAGTAGAAAGGGACCAGATGTGGAGGATTCTGAAAGCCAGCGGATTTTATAGTTGATCCTGGGAACCGTTTGGTCGCTGCCCTTCAGCAAGGACCGACGGGACATCACTGTGTTACAGCGCGTCTGGCTGTGGCTGGTTGGACCCACAGGCACCCAGAAGGCTCTGCCCCACTCAGCCCAAACCACCCTTTTTGTCACTGGGGGGATTCTCTGAACGTGGGCACCTCGAACTTCCCCTGACCTATTTGAGTTCTGCTTCCCTCCAAGCACACGCCTTCTTCAGTCTCGCCAGGCGGGCCTTTGCCAGCATTTCCAGCACACAGTGAGTGCTCAGGTTCTTCAGGAGACCCTGAGAGTTGGATGCTTCTGCCCTGCACGTGGGAGCTTGCCTTGTGGCCTGCAGATTAACGTTCTCGGGCATCGGCGGCCAAGCCCCTGGGGCTGCCCTGTCTGTGCTTGGCGGAACTGGGCAGTTTGGCTGGAGCATCCGGTACTCAGAGTGCCAGGTGAGCCTCGGTCTTCCCAAGATGATTTGGATGGAAGCAGTTTAGTGTGCGGGAGCCCTGCCTTTTCTTGTGCTCCTTGTTGGGACAAAATTAGCACAAGCAGCAGAGAATCGACCCACACTTTTGCCTCTCAGCCCCAGAGGCCACATTAGGTGCTCAGCCATCTATGGACAGGGCCTCCCTGCAGCCTCCCTTGTAGCCTTTTCCTTAAAGAACCCACCTCCGGTGAGTCGCTGACCTTGGTGCAGATTCATGCTCTTGAAGGTGTCTAACAGCATGGCTGAAAAGCATGGGAGCAAACACCTGGCCCTGCTCTCCCAGAGACTGGGAGAAGCCAAGGCTTGTTACCCAGAAGCTATGCGAGTACGGCACAAGGAAGCTAGAATGGACTGGTGAACTTCTGTGGGCAACCAGATTCTGCCATAACTTTCTTTCCACAAGTCTTCACAACTGACAGTGTCCAGTGAATCTCCAGGAGGGAAAATGGTCTGATTTCTTGAACTTTGGGAAGATAAACTCTATAGCCCAAGTGAGAGGGGATAAGGGCTTGTCCCAGGCAGCTGTGTGAATGGACAGCAGGGAACCTTAGGAAAGATGTGAGTTAGGGCAGCTAGATAGAGCACCGACCCTGAAGTTAGAAGGACCTGAGTTCAAATCCAGCCTCAGACACTTAACACTTTCTAGCTCTGTGACCCTGGGCAAGTCACTTAACCCCAATTATCTCAGAAAAAAAAAGTGAATTAAAATTAGATTATGTGGAGAGTAGTCAAGGATGATATTGAGATTGCGAGTCTCGGTGACTGGGGAAATGATGGTGTCTGGGACAGTAATAGGCAATTTGGGAAGGAAGGCAAATTGGGGGAGGTTTTAGTTCTATTTTGGACATGGTAAGTTTAAGATGTCTAGGTACATTTGCTGAAAGATGTCCAAAAACTAGTTGATGATGCAAGCGAGACTGGAGATCAGGACAGAGATAAAGGCTTGATAAATAGATCTGAGAATCATCAGCTTAGAGATAATTAAACCCATGGAAACTAGTGAAATCACCAACTGAGGAGAGAGAGAAGAGCACCCAGTATAGAGTTTGAGAGATTCGGAGCTTGCAGGCAGGACAGGGCTGGAAATCCAGGAAAGGAGATATAGTGGTCAGAGAGGTAGAAGGAAACCAGGAGAGGGCAGTGTCAACACCCAACACTTTCCTTCATCAATGACTTCAGCATTGACCTCATAGTCTTTCCATTCCACCCCTGACCCCATACTAAGGGCTTCAACATACATATTGCCACTCTTTCAAATATTCGACTTTCCTGTCCTCAAGTTACTCATTTTCCATGACCTATTCAGTCCTTCTTAGCATACCCAGAGATGGTCACACTCCCCATCTTGCCATCATCCCAGGTTCATAAACCACAAAATTTTACCTAATCACAGTCTTTTACTATTACATTTTCCCTCTGCCTCTCAACCCTCATCCATTTTTTTTCTTCACTGTGAACCTCCAGGCCACCCCCCCCCCCTTTCATGGCTATGATCTTTTTCCTCCCCATTTTAACCTTTTGGTGAGCCAATTCACTTCTAGCCTCTTTATTTCAAGCAGTCAGTAAGTCAAGAAGCATCTATTAAGTGCTAACCATTTGCAAAGTCTAACAAGAGGATTACACAATGAGAATTCTGTCATTTTACAGATGAAGACTAAGGCAGACAGGTGAGGTGACTTGCCCAGGATTGTCCTGAGTAAATGTCTGAAGTGAAATTCGAAGGCAGGTCTTCCAGCTGAAGTCTTATTCACAATGGCATAATCAGAGAAATCTTAGAGGGGGAAGGGACTTCAGAGGTCAATGAATCCAACCCATTCATGTAACAAGAAGTCACCCACATTCTCCATGATGAATCTGTCTCAGGGAGTTCACTGTCTCAAGGTAGCTCAGTTCCAATTTCTGAAAGCTCTTTGTAATTGTCAGGAAGTCTTTTTCTTATGATGAGATCAGTTGCCTCCCTGTGGCTTCCACCCATTTACCCTATTTTGGTTCTTTGCCAATGGAGAAGGAAAAGGCATCTTTCTTTCACCTGACCATCCTTCAAACCCTTGAAGGTTTCTCACATTTCCTCTGAGTTTTCTCTTCAAGCTCCCTCCCCGAAACGCTAATTCCTTCAACTAATCCTATTAAAGTGATGCTTCTGGTCCTCTCACTATCTTGGCAATGCTTCGGTTAATTAATGTCTACTAAAATAGGATGCTCAGACCTGGACAGAATCTTACCTCCTTTATAAAATTTTAATGCACTAACCCAGTGTGAAAGGCATTTTCCTTCTTGGTATTACTACAGCAATTATGGTCTCTGGCATTCAAATTCCGTTGTAATCTAGCTCTGGACCTCTGTTAGCAGATTTTTCTCTCTCCCCCTCACACATTCCGCATTCTTGTCATGATCAACCAGCAACTTGTGGAGTTCTACACATAGTCCATCACCCCCTTTCTCGCCAAATGTTCTCCCTTTGTCCATACTTCACTCTCTTGGGACCCCAGATCTACTTGAACTAGCCTGAGTGCTTCTTCCTACATGAGGCCTTATTGTTATGGCCTGAAATTGCTTTGAATATATTTGATTTTTATTTATTTGACCACAGGAATGTGGATTTAGATCAAGAAGAGAATTTCAGAAGCCTTCTAGTCCAACCCCTTTGCTTTACAGACCAGGAAATTGAGGGTTAGGCTTGAGCGACTTGTCCCAAATCACATTTTTACTACGTGGCAGAAACAGGATTTGAACTTATATGCTTTGACTAAATCATGCATTCTTCCAACTGTACTGCTTCCCTGTCCTCAACCCAAAACTCATTTTAAATTTTCACGTTTTCTCTCATCTGCCACCCAGTCGGGCTCTTTTTCCTGTCGCCGCCAATATTCTGCACAGCTGTGTTTTCCTTCACCAGAAGCTTCGGATCTCCTGTTTCATCTTGACCGATCACAAAATCGCCTGCAAGATTTTTAAGCATCCCTCTGGGACCCCAGCCGACGCTGCTCTCCCTCAAGCGTCCGGACCCATCACAGACCCTGCTCCCGAGAGGCCAGTTAGGTTGCGAGCAGGAAACACCACAGAGGACGTCCCTGAGGTCAGCTGTGATTAAGAACAAATTTCCCAAGGGCTGCATTTGTGGCTCGGATTCCTGAGGCGACAAATGGTCTCGCAAGTAGGATGTTCTCTCTAGTCCCGTCACTGAACTGCATCCTTGGTTCATTTAAGGACCATCAATTCAGCCTCTTCATCAACTGGACAAACACTTGCACTATTTGTGTGTGGGGGCTCCCTCTGGTGGCACAAACTGAGAATACAGTTTCATAAGCATGAGAGGAGTAAGTGCAATGGAGTATATCGATGGTCTGGATTAGATCTGCTGGTTCCACTGGTTGGACAAATGCATCCATGAGCCCACACCCATGGCGTTCCAGCACGGAGGTCCGGTCAGACTTGGTGCTGTTGGCCGGAGGTTTTGTGACCCCCAAACACACCGGGGGACAAAGAAATCCAGGTTGTTCTCACTGTCAGTCACAGCTTTGAGAATCTACCGTTTCCCCACACACCTAGAGATGAGACCGAGTCATCGTTTTCTTTCCACATGCTTTATTCTAGTGAAAATAAAGTTACAAAAGTCGATACAAAACACTCTTTTAAAAAGTTGAAGAAACTTACTGAAGGAAAAAGTCACTAAAGCTTCTGGAATTGATGTAAAAAATCATTATAAAAACTTTCTGGGTCATAACCAAGGTTAACTTAGGCAGACGACTTCCAAAAGCGGCGGTTTATCTGTAAGAGGGGTGATAACGGGCCACCGCCAGTTCTCACTCACAGAGCTCTCCAGAGAGAGAATTTGGTATTAACAGAAAAGAGCCAAGAGCGTCTCGGGTGCAAGGTCTTCAACTGATTAGCCCTCGGACACACCATTGGCTACAGAATTTTCTGGAAATGACACTGGAAATCAAAATGAGATTTCATCCTATGCAAGCTTCTCCTGTTCTAATTCACACCCTTCTCCCCAGAGGTCGTCCTGATAAAAACAAGGGTAGAAAAAATGTGACCTGCTCCGCTTTTCTGTTAGGAGGCTAAAAGCAAATCCATCCACTGAAAGGACACCAGAGAATGAGGTGAGGGGCTCTCGGGTCACTCTAGCCTTGGTTCCTGCCTGTGTAAAACGAGTATGGTGGACAAGGAGACCACAGAACCTTCCAGATGGACGGGGCCCTGGGGTCATCCAGTCTGACATTGCCCAACAGGAAATCTTCTGTACAATAAGAACAAACAGTGATTTCCAGGTAGGGCTGAGAAACCCATTAAGCCTCTGGAGAAAGGACTGGAACCTTTTCCAGCTCTCTGATTAGTAGGTGCTGTTTCTTTTGTCTTAGGAAATCACACCTGTCTGGTATCTGGGCCAATCCTGAATCAGAAAGAGAGGGAGGGAGGAAAAGAAGGGAGGAAGGAAGGGAAGGAGGGAGGAAAGAGATTCAGTGGAGGGCCTGGGAGAGAGTGGCTTTAAAAGGTAAGGGAAAGGCAGGAGAGTGCACCTTTTTCATACCCTGGCATCCGTGGGCAGAGGAGTCAAGCTCCCTTTTTCCTTCACTGCCCAATACTAGGTGTGACCTTACAGGCTGGCCTGGGAACTGACCTCAACCATCACATAAAAGGTCCCTAATGCCTTCTATCAAGGACCCCTTCTCTATAACATGGACCTAAATGCATAAAATATGTAGAATAAAAGGCAACCATAAAGCAACTGAAACAGATAAAGATGGCGAGTTTGCGGCCCCCAGCCGGGTCCGGAGCCCCAGCACTGGTCCCTCTGACTTGAAATCTGAGGATTAGCAGCGGGGAGAATTGTGGCGCGGTCCCAGAGCCCCAGGTTGTTTCTGGGCTGGCCCTGGAGCCCTGTGTGACCTCGGGCACATCCCGTGCCTCCCTGTGCCTTTAAAAAGTGGGGCGGCACTTCTGGGCCTCTGATCCACAGAGGCCCGCCTGGATGAAGGCTAAAGGCTCAGGCAGCTCAGCCACACTGCTGGCCCCTGGGGAGGCAAGGATTTCCTATGTATTTTAATATAAAACTAGAAAGCGGGGATGCCAGGCAGCAGCGGGGGGTCCGCTCCTCCCCTGCAGAGCTGGAGCCCGAGCCACAGACCCTTCTTCCCCTTGTTCTGGGACTGTTTGGTCAGACTATCTGCCCCCCTCCTCACCTGCAGAGCTCCCCTACCAGTGACAGAGGCAGGAAGACCGAGGAAGACCCTTCCAAGGAAAAGAAGCCAACCCGGATCACGGGGCTTCTGTGTTGGTGGGATTTACAATGTGCTTTTAATGTTCACATTCAGGATTCAGCCAACACAGTCCCAGAAGACTCTGCAAGAAGGGGACTGAGCAACGGTGAGACCCTGGGCACAGAGGGGAACGAGGGCTCTCGGGGGGGCCGTGGCACTGGGACGCGGGAAATGAGCCAAGAACCAGAACCAGGGCTGATCCCTTGGCAAAACCCAGTGAGGATGGGGGGAGGAAGGCTCTTTGAGCTCTGGTAGATGGCGGGCCTCCCCAACCGGCTTTGGTCAAAGGGGCACGGTTTGTCTGTGAGGCTTAACAAGTTTCTAAGTGAGTTCAGGCCCAGGGCCAGTTCCACTGCATGGTACCAACAGGTGGGGCCCAACCAAGAAGAAGATCAGGCGCCATTTTTCTCACTTTTGGCACATGTCTTCAAGGGGCCTCTTCAAACCCAGGGCCTGTCTGCTTAGGGGAGGCCAGTCAGTCAAGGAGGCCGGTCCAACCCCTGGCCTCCGCCTTGTTACACACTTAAAGCTAAACAGGCCCAGAGGAAGCAGCAGATCAGAGGATCCGAAGGAAAGCTGTCCAGCCCAATCCCCCCATTTTACAGATGGGCAAACTGAAGTCACTGATGTGCCCGAGGTCACACGGGCCGTCCCTGTCAGAGGGGGTGTCTCTTGTCTGAGCCCTGCGAACGCCGCCCTGAAGCCAATCCCATCGGTTCCAAAGCCAGGGCTTCTCTCATAAGCCAAGATTATTTCCTCTCTTAGGAACCAACTAAAAAAGACATTTCCCCCCCAAAAAACAATACGTTTGCCCAGAGGGATGGGACACAACAACACACTAGTCACAAAAGGAAATGCTTTTTTCCCAGGGTCCAAGGCCTTCTGCCCCACATAGGCCCAGGCTTGGAGTCCCCAGTCCTGGGGCTTTTCCAGCCTATGCTAATGGCCTCCTTAAGGCAGTTAAGGTTCAAAGTGCACAGAGAAAAACACCAGAACAGACCCGAGGATGCTTGTGACAAGAGTCCAGACAGAACTAAATGCGCCATGAGAGGGTCTCTCCCCACCAGCATTTCTAATGTTGTGGAGAATGAAAAAACAAAACGGCCGGAGTGAGAGTGGCTTTGGGACCGGGTCTGCATGCGGAGCACCTCTGCTTTGCAAAACAAATGACCCCCCCAACTTCCTAGAACCCTGAAGCTCATCAGGGAACCGGGCCCTTTCGCACCCTAGCGCCTATATTTGGAAATCCCGTTAGGGATCATTTAGGGAAAACAAGAAAAGCACCAAGCTCCCTCCCTGGGGGGAGGAAATCCAAGTCCTGCCTTGGATAGAATTTCCTTTGGTTTCTGAGAAGCCCGCGCAGTGAGCTGGCCCAGGAGGGCGGCCTCTCCCACCCCCGCAAGAATACAGACCCTCTTCTCCCCCACCCCCCAAAAAGTGCCCCCGGAACTTTGAGAAGACCTAGTAGAACCATCAAACCGCCCTTCTGTCTTTTTTAAGGAGACCAGGAGTCCCTCGGGCACCCGAAGACTGAGCTCTGGGCAAGCTGCTCTGAGTCTCCTGAGGATGGGCGGGAAGTCTCAGATCCCAGCCCACCCCCCTCAGCATTTCCAATACTGTAAAAAACAACAGAAGAAAGGGGGATGGGGACCGGCCAGGATCGGAATTCTGCTTAAAAAGAAAAACCCAGGAAGGACACTGGATCCCCAGGGAACAACGGCACAGCGGGCTGCAGGGGACTGAG
Source organism: Sarcophilus harrisii (assembly GCF_902635505.1). NCBI lineage: Eukaryota > Metazoa > Chordata > Mammalia > Dasyuromorphia > Dasyuridae > Sarcophilus > Sarcophilus harrisii. The sequence goes on along the minus strand of NC_045427.1, from coordinate 9,125,289 downwards.
AAGAAATGGCTGTGGTGAAGTACCCAGGCAGGCCCGGGAAGGGGCAGGAGGGCTCCGAGGGCCATCCCGGCTCAGGAAGGAAGGAGGGCTCCGGGGGCCGCCCGAGGCCCGGGTGCAGAAGCTTTGGCCAGTCTGGCTCCAGACGAAACAAAGGAGGGTCGGTCCCAGTAAGCACCCAGACTGACCAAGAGGAAGCGACCCCGATCAGGGGCGGGGCTGGGGGGGTCAGGCTGGGGGTCATCCTGCTGGGGCCACCTATCTGTCCTTGGAGCCGAGCTTCTCAATCAGCTCCTGAAGAGGGGCCAGCTCACGACGGTCGATCAGATTGAACTCCTGGAGGAGGAGAGGCCGGGGAGGGAAAGGGGGAAATGGGGTGGGAGAAGGAGAGGGGAAGGGAGAGAGGAGGAGGGGAGGAAAGAAGGGGGAGAGAGGAGAGCCACCGAATTAGTTTACAATTCAACCTTCTTATCAATCATTCCCTCCATGAACAAGCACTTATTAAGCACCATCTATGAGTTGTACACAGGAGGCGTCCAGGTCCTGGAGAGGTAGGTCATGGAGGTGCCATGAGGCGCCGGGAAGGTAATGTTAATCTCGAGTCCCAGAGTTCCACAGTTACCCCAAGCTCTCTGGGCCAGTCCGGGGCAGAAGTGGGACCGGACCCCAGGGCTTCTCTCGGGCCCTTCCCCTCCCCCTCCCTGGCCGCAGGTCAGAGCTTCCCCGCCAGAAGGGAGCGGAGGCCACAGGAAGCTCGCACTGACCAGGGGAGCCAGGCCCAGGCGAGGCTTTGCCTCCAGGGCCCTCCTGCTCCCTCCGCGCCTGGCACCGGGTGGGACAGAGCCCAGCGGCACCGGGGGCACTGAGATGCAGCTTAAGGCCCAGGCCAAGAAGCTTTCAGAGAAGGCGGAGGCCTGTTGCAGGGAAGGGGTTTCCTTCTCAGGGAGTTCCTTCCTGGCCCCCTCCCCCCCACCACGCCCCTCCCACCCCCACCTGCACGAAGAAGATGAAGTGCTTGAAGGAGGTGTTGAGGTGCGCCTCCTCCTGCAGCTGCATCACGGCGTCGAAGTGCTGGTAGTAGATGTGCGCGTAGACCCGGAACAGGCGCTTCAGGATGGTCTTGGCCACCGACATGAAGTTCTTGGGGAACGGGACCCCTGGGGGGGGGGGGGGGGGAAGAGATGCACTCAGCCAGTCTGTCCGAGGGCCCATAGATCACCCCCGCCCCCTGTGGGTGTGGCCCAGCCGTCTGTCCGTGGTTGGTCAATCATCCCAGCCCCTCCCCCCCCACCCCGTGTGGCTGTGACTGGGGCATTCATGCTGCCCTCCCTCCTCCCCCCACTGTCACTGCCCTGAGGGAGTTCCTTTGCCAAAGGCTTGGGGACCACCAAGACAGGAAGGGAGGAAGGCTGATGGAGAAGCCAAGGTCACGGAGCTTGTCAATGGCAGGTCAAGAAACAAGCACTTATTAAGCACCTACTTTTTACCACTAAGCCCGGCACCGTGCCAGACCGACTCCATTTAGCTCCCACCATAAGGGAGACTAATTCCACTCGGGGACGGGACAGCATCATGGAAAGAGACCGTCCCCGGGGATCTGGGCCATCATAACGATCGGGCGCAGCCCCTGAGAAGAGCTAAGGGGGCACCCCATTCTCCAGTCCTGGCGGGGGCGGGGAAGGGGATGGGACCTCGGGTACATTTGCTTCCAAACCACCCACGAGCAAATGCTTTGTGCTTGTTTCTCTCCCTTTTCTCAGTCTGTTGGACTGAAGGGTGGAACAAAGGTGAAAGAAAAACAAAAGCTTTTCATGTATTTTCAAAAAGACAAAACAACAACACAACTTTTTTTCAAAGAAAGAGACACTTTGAAAGCAGCCACCACTTTATCCTTTCCAGATCTGAGGGTGGAGCTGGGGATCCCAGGGAGCTCCTATGAGATGAAGGCCTTCCCGGGGCTCCTGGGAGGTTGAGCCGAGCCAGCAGAGCGACCAGCCGCAGTCTGCCTGAGGCTCCCTCCTTGCTGAGCGCTGCTAGGTAAACAGCCTAGGGTCTCCGGGCTAAGCCTCCCCACAGACTCACTACAACAAGCCCTTCTCAAGGATCTCCCGCTGGGAGGCAGTCAGTCAGTCAACAAGCATTTACTAAAATCCCTGGGCTCAAAGATCTAGCGGCCAAGAGAAGGATACTGAAGCGGACGATCTGGGAACAGGCTAGGAATAGTTTTCTATGGGACACGGGCCAAGATACCTGGGGGGCTTCACTGGGCTCACAGAAGGAGCTCTTAATTAACGTTGGCCAACTGAACTGGAAAGACTTCCAAGGTTACCGAGTCTGATCCCTCTCCTTTTATATTTGAAGAAATTGAGGTCTGCTTCATTTAAGGTCTTAAGGGGACTATTAACATAGCCAGGGGCTCAAAGCTAGGGATCCTTCCCCTTCCAAGCCCCCATGCTGCCACTCCAGGGTAAGGCCACCCCTTCTATCTTTGTCTTTTCCTATACCGAGCCAGCCAGCTACAAAGGAAGAGCTACAGACATATTGGCTGAACGTCCATAGCAGACACCACTAGGAAACGGGTTGTGGAAGGGGCAAAAAGTCATGCTGGAGAGGGAAAAAACTGGCTCTTAGGATCCATCTGCGAAGAGGCCATGAAGATGGACACAATGAGCTCCGGCTTGGGAAGCAGGAAGCCCTGGCTTCCAGACTCACCCTGAATATTTAGCTGTAACCATTTCACAGTGGCCAGACTGACTAGCCAGACTGACTGGAAAAGGTCACTGGGCTCTGCCGGAGCCCTCTTACCAATCTTGGAGGGGAAAAGCGTCTCGTCATCCAGCTGGTCCTGGACCCACGTCATCAGGTAGTCGATATATTTGGGTGCAGAACATTTAACTGGCTTCTTGATGTTGGTGCCATCAGCCCAGTGGTACTCGTATCTGCAGGAGAGAGGCTTCGGTTAGAAGGTGCAAGAGAACTGTTCCTTCCCAGTCAATTCGACTTAACTCCATTCAGCATTTATGAAACAACTACTATGTTTACAAAGACCCTTAAAAACAGAATTGGTCCCCATCTCTCAGGGAGCCCATGTTTAACAGTCTGAAAACTTGCCACGAGAACAGCACCAGAGGGGTCAAGTCAAGTAAGGAAAGAAGACCTGCCCCCATTGAGATGCCCCCAGCTGATGCTGGGACCAGGGACCTAGGATGCTGGAGCAGAATCCCGACACATCCAGCCTGCAGTGAGCCCAAAGATGACTCATTACCTCTCCCCTCCTCCTGTCCCCGTTACCAATGAGGTATCCCTATCCTCCAAAGTCCCCAGGTTTACAACCTTAAAGTCATCCTAGACTCATTCTCTTTCATCCCCTTTATCCAGGAGGGTGCCAAGGCCCATTGATTCCACCTCTGCCCAATCTCTGGTCAATTTCACATCAAAGGCATCTCTGGTCAATTTCACATCAAGAGCATCTCTGGTCAAACCCACCTCTGCCCCATCTCTGGTCAATTTCACATCAAAGGTATCTCTGGTCAATGTCACTTCTGCCCCATCTCTGGTCAATCTCACCTCTGCCCCACCTCTGGTAAATTTCACATCAAGGGCGTCTCTGGTCAATGTCACTTCTGCCCCATCTCTGGTCAATGTCACCTCTGTCCTATCTCTGGTCAATCTCTCCTCTGCCCCACCTCTGGTAAATTTCACATCAAGGGCATCTCTAGTCAAACCCAGCTCTGGTCAATTTCACATCAAGAGCATCTCTGGTCATTATCACCTCTGCCCCATCTCTGGTCAATCTCACTTCTGTCCCATCTCGAGTCAATTTCACATCAAGGGCGTCTCTGGTCAATGTCACCTCTGTCCCATCTCTGGTCAATGTCACCTCTGTCCTATCTCTGGTCAATCTCTCCTCTGCCCCACCTCTGGTAAATTTCACATCAAGGGCATCTCCGGTCAATATCACTTCTGGCCCATCTCTGGTCATTTCACTCCTTTAGCCTCTCTCGGATAACCCCCCCCCCCCTTTTTATACTGGTACAAACTCTCAATCCCTCACTATTGGACCACCACACTAGTTGCTAGGGGATCTGCCTGCCCAAGTCCCTTCCCACTCCAGTCCAACCTCTATTCAGTCACCAAAGAGATGTTCTGAAAGCACACGTCTGATCATATCACTCCAGGAGCTTCAAGATCGAATATAGGCTCCTGTGTCTGACATTCGAAGCCCTTCACAACCTGTCCCCTCGCACCTGTCCAGCCTCATTCTATGGGCTTCTGCTTCATGTAGTCTATGGAGGTCCAGCACATTGGCCTTCTTGCCACTCCTCCCACAGGATACTCCATTTCCCATCAGCACGCTTTTGCACACATGGTCCCCCCTGCCTGGAATGCAGCTTCTGCTCCCTTGTCCCCCTTAGATTTCCTAGTCTCTCCAAAGCTTGGCTTGAAAATAATAACGGTGCTTGTGGCATCCCTCCCTCCCCTTATTTATTGGGTATATATTTGCATCTGTACATGGTAGATTCCCCTAGAGAATGGAAGCTGACTGGGGCCAGAAGGCCTCATTTTGTCCTGTGTTCCTAGGGCCTGGCACATTTTCTTGGCATCAGTGGGTACATGAAATGCACTGAGAGGCTGCAGACATTTTTGAGCCCACAGGCCCAAAGAGGGTGGAACAAACGGGACCAGGTCTCTGTGGGCAAGGCTTGGGAGGCATCTGTAAGGCCCCGTGGAGCGCCTCTTACCTGGGGCCTGCAGACATCACCGGGCAGCTTGCTTCTGTGCAAAATTCAGTGATCGTCCCATAGAGCATGTTGATCTGGTTAAAAAAATCCACGGCTGTGAAGAAAGAACAAAAGTCCTGCATTAAATGGTGGTCGTGCTTCCTTAATTATCACCTGAGCAACTTGGAACAATTCACTTAATTGTTCTAAGCCTCAGTCTCCTCATCTGTCCAACAGAAATGACAAGGCTGTGACAAGGCAGGCCACCTGGCGTAGTGGATGAGAGCTGGCCCAGATCTGGGTTTGGTTCCTAACTGTGTGACCCTGAGCATGTCACCTGAGGGCCCCGCAGTCAGTATGTACGTGAGGCAGAACCTCCCCCCAGAGGCCAAGTTGATGATGCAGAGAGAGCACCGCACAAACCTGGAGGAGTTTCATAATGTCAGCAACATGATCACTGTTCCCAGAGATCCCTGCTTCGTCCCTTCCTTTCATCAACGAGCACCTATAAAGCACCTAATGTGTGTCATGGACTTTGCTAAATGCTGGAAATGTGACCAAAAAAAAAAAAAAGAAAAGAAAAAAAAAAAAGAAAGAAAGAAAGAAACAGTCCTTGCTCTCAATTTCCTAATCTGCAAGAGGAGGGAGGTGGGCTCGGTGACCTCTCAGCTCTAATTTCATAGCTTTATGTTCACTTACAACTACATTCGGATCTATCCAGAATAAAAACAAATCGAACCTCCTCAGATGACAGGCCCACAGAGGGGCCTCTACCGGGAACCGCCACAGAGAGGGATGGAGCGAGGGGTGTGTGGGGAACAACTCAGGGGGCTCCCGGCCCCCAGGGCCCAAGCACAAAGCCCAGGCCCGAGGACGGGAGCACTGAGCGGTGGGAAGGGAAGGCTCAGCCCCACAGGATGTGCTTCCAGCAAAACAAACAAAAAGTGGAGTAAACAAAGGGCCCTGGCGGCTGACTCAGGAAGGTCACCCCCGGGCTCCCGCACACGCAGCTCCTGGGGAGGAAACCCCCTCTCTGGGCAGGCGGCGGCTTCTCCACAAGAACCTCTTCATCCCAGTGAGCCCCGATCCGGCCTGGGTCACCCGGCCGGCACGTGTTTGAGGCAAGCCTCGAACCCAGCGCTTTTGGAACCAAAGGCTGGCTCCTGACCCAACATGTCTAACCCCTCTCCATCTCAGCATTAAAACAAACACCTTAAACAGAAATGACATTGGGTCGCTCAGCGTGACTCAGTGTCCCACAAAGAAGGACCTTCGGGGGCCAAAGTTGTCCCAAAGGGGAAAGCAGTAGCACAGAGGAGGACGGGAGGGCTCTTCCCCAGGAGGAGGGGGCTCCCCCAGGACTTATCAAAGAGCAGGGATGGGGCACTACAGCCGCTGACCCCCCGAGAACCCTGAGATCTGACGTCTCCCCAAAGCGGCTTGGAGAAGGTGTGTTCATCAGCCCCGTACCCTCCTGGCCACCTCCCACCTGACCCCTCAAGTGACCCCGGGGCAAGGCCCTCCCATCTGCCCCCCTTTGCCTTTGCCACCTTCACAGGGAGCCTTTCCTCTCCCCTCCCGCTAAGGGCCTTCCGGTCAGCCACAACCCCAACGCCCCTTTCTGGCTTCCTTCTGGCTCTGACGGAGGCTCTCATTCTCGGGGGGGAGCAAAATAGGGGCAGCATAAGTGGTGGGAAAACTGAGGCACCAAGGGAAAGGGCTTCAGAGAAGGGGAGATTCAGACAGTCAACAGCTGGGCCCAAGAAGAGGGCTCTCAGCTCAGCTTCCGCCAGCAGGACGGGCTCCTGCCCAACCCAGAGTGTCAGAGGCGCTGGCCTCCCTGGACCTCCCTGGGCTGAGGCCCCCAGGTTAGACTCCAAGAGGAGGTGGGAGAAGCAAGTCCAGACACAAACCCCAAAGGCTCCCAGGAGTCCTGAGGCTGGCTCAGGGGCAGCCTCCGCACGGGGCCGGGGATGCGGGCCTGGAACACGGGCCCCCCAAAAGGCTCAGGATGGATGGGGGAAGGGGGAGAGATTGGGGGCTCATGGGAGAAAACCCTGGAACCAAGAGGGGGATACTGGGAGAAGCAGAAAAAGGAAGTCCGCCCCCACCCCCCACAGGTGCGGACACACACACACACACGCACACTCACACTATCACAGTCACACACACGCTCACAAATAAAAATGTACAAGTGTCCAAAGTGACAAAGCCCAAGCAGGGTGAGGCTGGGTGCTCCTCCTCCACTCTTGGGGGCGGGGTCCGGATGTGACCCCTTCAGTCTGAGGTATCCATTGGTTTTGCTGATTTTTTTCCTCTTCCTCTTTTTCTCAAAAAAAAAAAAACCAAAACAACAAAAAAACTCTTTTCTCTGAGCCTCCTTTCTGCAAGGAGGGATGTTTGGGAAATACAGAAACAGGCGGTCAGGAAAGTGGCCCCAGGGAGCCAGAAGCCTCCTCCAGGCCCAGCGCCTGCCGTGACCGCCGAGGGAAGGCGGCACCTGGAAGTGGGTCCGGGTCAGCCCGGCCTGGGACCAAGGGCCGGGTCGTCTCCTGGGAGATGAGTTCCGGGCTCTCTGTCGGGGCGGGGGGCCGGGAAGCTGGGGAGACCGTGCAGAGGAAGGCCCAAGGTCTGGGGGAAGAGTTCAGAGGAAGGACAAGTGGGGTGTCCTGGCCCCCTGCCAAGAAGCCCAGGAGGGGCCGGATCTGTCCGGAAGGAGATTCTGCAGCCGCAAACAAACAGCAGGGAAGGGGAGGGAGTGGGGACCTGCCAAGTATCCCCGACCTCAGGGTCCAGCAGGCCGGGACTTCGGGCAGGGAAAGGCGGCCAGGGGCCCCGCTGACCTCAGACTGAGCCTGGCAGGCTCTGGGGATCGGGAGAACAGCCAGAGGGAGGGGGCCACGGGGCATCGGGGTCCCGGAGCCCCCAGATGAGGGGGCACCCCGGCCCGGGCAGGCTGGCCCCTCCTGGGCAGCTGAGCAGAGCCTGCCCAGGATCACGCTGCCAGGCTAGGGGTGCCCAAGCCCGGCACACAGCGGGGGCTCATCGTCCCCGGGAGGTCGGCACAGAGGCGGTCCCTCATTTTGTAGGAGAGCAAACCGGGGTTAGGGTCTGCCTGCCCAAGCTCCCTTCAAACACACAAAAATCCCCAACATCGGGGGCAGAGTCTCCCAGCTGTCCCAGAGGGTGCACAAAGGAGACTTGAGGCAGCCCTTGAAGAGCAGGCCGGGGTGTCCCGGGGGCCCTGCCCGAGCCCAGGCCCAGGAGTGATGCCCAGAGGGCGGGGCTGCTTCTGCCCAGGAGCGGCCATGGCCCATGGAGACGTGGGCAGCAGGGCCTGCGGACCAGGGGTGGGGGAGGGGCAGGGAGGGCCAGTGGCAGGGCCTGTAGAGGAAGGCCTGAGATGGGGAAGCCCGAGGCTTGGCCTGCTCCCTTTTTCAGAGCGGCCTCCAAGGGGCTCAGCAGAGGACCTGGCACACAACAGGCTCTTAATAGATGCTTGTTGAACTGAATTAGCCCAGAAGCACCTCCCATGGGGTACGGAGAGAAGGCTAAAAATCAGGCGATTTTTTTGCTAATGTTGACGAGGCTTTGTAGAGTCCCGGATCATGGGTCTGGAGGCCGAGGCCCCTCGCCGACTGGAGGCTGACCCAGCCTGGCCCTCCGGGGCCCCTCTCCACGCCCGGAGGGGACAGCACAGGCAGATGGGGCCCCCTGCCACTGCCGGCACAATTCCTGCAGACTCTTAAACACTCGAGAAGGCAGGGCTGGGGACGAGAGGAGGATGCACACCCGGCTGAGCAGAGCAGGAGGAACTCGGGCCCAGGCCCCCTGAGCTCCCGCCCCAGCTTTCCCTGTGGGGCTTTCCCACTCTACTCGCTGCTGAAGACAAGAGCCTTCCTGTTCTCATGATCTCCCCGGCTCTCCTCCCTCTCCGCTGAGTATCTTGCCTCCGAGCTGGCCCCCAAATGAAGGCTCTCCCCTCCCATCACTCCGGAGTCTCCCTGTGACAAGGGGACTGCCCCCGGGGACACCCTGGAGCTCATCCCTCCCACCTCCCCTAGCAGCTGTCTGCCCATTATCCCCAAGACAGCCCTCATCCTCGGCCTCCTGCCCGCTGGCTCCTTCCCAGCTGCCAATGAACTCGTCCTTGTCTCCCCATCTGTCCCAACCATCCGTGTGAGCTCCCCTTCCCTTCTAACCCGTCCCGTCTGGGCTTGCTGCTGCCTCCGCTTCTCCAGCTTCATCATCCAGCTGAAAGCTGCTTTCCCACCTTACTGACGCCCCCGGACATTTCATCAGCTGCCACGGATTTAATGACCATCTCTAGGCTGATGATTCTCAAGTTTACCCATCCAGTTCCAGCCTCTCTGATGTCTCATCTCCCTTTGGATGTCCAGCAGACATGTGGAATTTAATATGTCCAAAACCGAACTCGTTCTCTTTCTCCCTAAGCCATCCCTCATGTCACCGCTTCCCACCCCCCAGATCCAATATGGTTCCAAGGCTTATGGATTTCACCTCTGACCCACCTCTGGACATTTCACTTTTGCCCTACCCCTGGTCGATTTCACATCTGGTCAATTTCACCTTTGCCCCGACTGGCCATTTCACCCCGGTCAATTTCACATCTAGTTAATTTCACCTCTGCCTCTTCTGGCCATTTCACCCCTGGTCGATTTCTCCTCTGCCATTGGGTCTATCCTCATATACAGCTCCCAATGCCAAAGTTTCCCCATAAGCCCCCCACAGAGAGCAAGGACTTACTGTTAACAGCGATCCACTCGTTGAGGTCCTCGCCTTCGGGCAGCATGACGGCCTGCCGCAGGTTCCCGCTTCCCAGAGTGGCTTCGGCGTGCTTGAGGAGCTCATACTGATGGGAGCCTTCTGGAATGTTCTTCTTGGGCTTGAAGGTCTTGGAGGACCGGCTGCTACTGTAGGGGGAAAAGGGGAATATGTTGTCAATACCTCTGCAGGCTGGTATCCGTGTACAGGAAGTACTTCACACACAGTCAGGAAGTCAGGGAGTCAGGAAGACCCGTGTTCAAATCCAGCTCCAGATGTTAACTAGGGCGTAATCCTGGCCAAGTCACTTCACCTCTGCCCACTTCACTTTCCTCTTCCATAAAATGGGGACAATTACAGCATTGACACTGTATTTGTATCCTTGGGGAAGCACTAGCCCTGGGATCAGGAGGACCTGAGTTCAAATCCAGGATTAATCACTTAATACCTGTGTGACTTTGGTCAAGTCATTTAATTCCAATTGCCTCCAAAAACAAAATACTAGTCTCTTCCCTTCCTTCCTATGTCTCAGGCTATGGTAAAGAGCAAAAGAGATAATATTTGTAAAATATTCTGCAAATCTTAAACTGCTAAATAAGTGCTGACTACTATTATTGTGATTATTTTGATGATGAAACCATAGGACTGTAGATATAGAGCTCAAAGGGACAGCAAAGTTTATTCAGTCCAATCTTCTCATTTAAAAAAAGAGGAAATTGAGGCACATAAAGATTGTGATTAACTCAAAGATATACAGTTACTAAGTGTGGAGGTAGGATTTGAATCCAGGTCCTCTGATACCACATAGAAATAAAGCAGCTCTGTTCCTCTCGTCCCCTCCTCCCCTCTGTTTTTCTTTAGTTCTCTTTCTTCCTCACCCATTAGTTCCCATCCTTTTCTGTGGCTCCTACATGGAAAGGACTTGAAAAGCATTTTGCCAGACTAGATTTTGTTAAGAGAGACTTTTATGAGGGAGGAAAATAGTAGTGACAGTGATATGTTTTAAAAAAAAAAAAAAGCAAGAGAGGAAGTGAAACACTTAAAAACTCCAGAGACCATAGTTAGGCTTAGCCAGAACCGAGGTCATGCGGTTTCTTCCACTTTAGGCATAGTGAATACGAAAATGAACAAACCGCAGGTAGCAGGTTAGAGGTATCCTGGCCCACCTCCATTTTTTGATCTTTCTACATGATGACCATACTATCTGCTGGTGATTTTCTAGTTCCCAATTTTAAAAGTAAATCAAATAAATTAAACAATAAATGCTCACTGACTGATGTAACTTCTGGAAATCCAAAAAGGTTTCCCAGAAAAGGGAAGCAGGCCCCGAGCCTTGTTTGCACGAAAGGAACAGTGGAGGGGAGGAGGAAAAGCTCTGCATGTACTTAGGCCTTCTCTCCTGGAGCAGGATCTCAATCCACAGACATGCAGAGCTGGCTACATGCCCTATACTACAGGATCCAGAGACAAAGACGAAAATGGCCCCTGCCCTCAAGAAGCTTCCGTTTTGCGGAGTTTCCCCCACACTAGGACTGGCAGAGAAGCACGTGTGGCTGGAGAAGAGGACCAGAGAACGACACCTGAGAGTGCATCATCAGGAAGGAGAAGTGAGCCAATCACGAGCTGTGACCCTGAGTTTCTATGGGGGAAATTCCATGGGTAAGTGTATCTCCCCCACAAAGGAATGTAAGCTTAATATGCCTTATATACAGGAACTCGTTAAATGCTTATTAAATCATAATAGTGTTCTCAAACTCAGAGATGCAGTGCACAGAGCACTAACCTGAAATCTAATCCTGCCTGATGCTAACTGGATAGGTGGCCCTGTTATAAAAAATCTTTTCCTCAGTTTCCTCAACTGTAAAATGGGGCTAACAGTAGCCCCTCCCTCCCAAGGTTGCTGTGAGGGAAAATGAGGTATCGGTAAAGAGCTCTGCAATTAAATGTTATATAAATTCTAGCGAACCATCATCGTCATAATAACTTAATATTTATAACTTAGTGACTCCCGGTAGGCTGCCCAGGAAGGCCCCACCACCTCCTGGCTCCTTTCTTCCTAGAGCCTGTTCTCTTTTCCCACACGCACAGTCATCAAGTCACTGTCCTGGAGAGGAGGTGACCTCACAAAGGCAAGGAAGAAGGAGCGACAACTCTTTTATCAGCCAGGGAGGTGAATATAAGGACAAAAACAAGCAGGGAGATCAAGTGACAGCTTGTGTCCAAGTTCAAGGGCCAGAGACATTCAAAGTGAGGTTGCAGGGAGGGGAGATGGAAGGAAGCCCAGCGGGAAGCCAGACTGGGAAGGAGAGATTGGGCTCAGAGAGTAGGGGGAGAGGCACACAGGAGGGAGATCAGCCTTGGAGTGGTAGGAGCCAGTAGATGGGAGGGCCCTGAAGGCCGTGTTAAGTCTGAACTCGAGCTACTGGTCAGGGAAGCTATAAAACCACTGTGGCCATAGCTGAGAGGTCCAGAGCTTGGAGCCCTCAAATTGCAAGGGATAAAGAGATCGGAGATTGGGGGCTGCGTGGGGGTTAATGAGAAGAGGAAGAGGAGGAGGAACAGATGCTGGCTATGGTTGACCAAATTTTGTCTTATTTTTTGAGCTTGATCCCGCTGTGAACATGGGTTACACATTTTATACAGGAAATGGGCTGGATCAAAACAGCCTGGCCAGAGTCACCCAATTTTAAAAGGTTGGGACCCTCAAACTCCTCACTTTTACCTGGCTCGCTGTGGGCCCAAAAATCTCTTCAGGCCTCAGTTTTCTCATCTGTAAATCAAAGGGTTTGAATTTAACGACTTTTTTAGTTCCTCTCAGCTCCAGATTTAAGCTGGTCCAACCTCCCTGATAAGAAAAGGAAACTCAAGGCCAAGGAGGGTGACAGTCTCAAGGCGACACAGCCAGAGCCCAGCAGAGCTGGGATTCAAGGAAGGCAGAAAATAAGCATTTATTAAGCTCCTACTATATGCCAGGCACTGAGCTCTGTGACAAGACCCTGGTAGCACAAGAAATCATGATGCCCAGGGAGGTGAGGAGAACGGCCTTGGCTGTAAGTTCAGAGGTCACTGGGAGCTGGAAAGGGCATCTGACCCAATCTCTCTTGGCAGATGGGGAAAGTGAGGCCCTCAGAGTGATGGGTGATGACTCCAGAGCGTTCTCCCAAGAGAGGCAGCCCCTCTGTACCCTTTTCTGTAGCCCTGGGGCTTAGCAGGGCCTGACAAGCAGCAGGGGCTTAATAAATGCTGACAGCCAGAATGCCCCGAGGGACCAGGCCTAGGAAATGGTCCTGACAGGCGGGGAAGCTGGAAGAGGACTGGGAGAGAGGGGGTTTCTGGGGGGAAAGATGCGGGGCCCCCCAGGAGGGGGACACTGGGGGGGGGGCGGGGAGGAGGGAGGAAGAAGGGGAAGGAGGGGCAAGGGCCGGGGTGCAAGAGGGCAGGGGGCCCTGGGAGGGACGTGCCCCGACTGGGGAGGGGAGGCCAGCGGAGGGTCAGCAGGCTCAGGCCACAGGGCCTGTCACCTCGGGGGTGATGAATGGCCCCCCGAGGCCCTGGCGGAGACAAAGGCGTGGGGGAAGGTCCTGGCTAGTCCCCCCTCCGTCGGGGCCCCCCCTTTCCCTTAGGATTGACCCCAAGTCCCCCCCCGCTGGCCCCGCCCCCGCTGGCCCCCTCCCCGCAGTCACCCCGCGGCTGCAGCCCAGGCCCCTGCCCCGGGGACCCCCAAACCCCCCGCCTCCCGTCTCCGCCTCCCCAGTGTCTCGCCCCCCTCAGGCCCCGAAACCTCTCCCCCCGCCGGGTTCCCATTCCCTTTGGCCCCCCGGACACCCCCCTCCAGGCCCGGGGGTCCCGGAGCCGCCCCCCCCCTGAGGCTCATCTCGTCCCGCGGGGCCGGGCCCGGAGCCTAAGCGCGGAACCGGGGCCTAACGAGGGCGCGGCCCCCAGACCCACGAGCAGCGCCCACGGACGAACCTCGGACCCCCCCCCCCGCGCGACCCGGGCCGCCACCCAGGCCCCGCTCCCGAAACGGAACTCCCGGGCTCTCGCGAGGAAGCCTCCTCCCCTCCTTCCCAGGAGGAAGGGCAGGGGGCCGCCCGGCCCCCAAGGGCCGCGGCCCTCGGAGGGGCCCCCCCAGCACCGGGCCCACAGATGGGGGTCGGTCCGGGAGGGGGGAAGGGGGCAGGGCCTAACCGCCCATAAAGGGACCCGGGGCTCGGGTCTCCTCCCCGTCCCCAGTCTTTTTTCTAAAGCCCCTCCTGCTCGTGGCCGTGGAGGAGGATCTTCGGGTTCGTGTCCTGAAGGCGCCCCCAAGTCGTGTTCAAGGCCCCCCGTCCCCTGTTCCAGGGCATCCCCACCAGTCCCGGTTCCGTCCTTCCCTCCCGTCCTTCCCTCCGGGCCCCGACGTCCGGTGTCCTCCCGTCCTTCCCTCCGGGCCCCGACGTCCCGCGGTCTCCCTCCCCTTCCCTCCCCCGTCCTTTCCCTCCCCGTCCTTCCCTCCGTCCTCCTCCCGTCCTTCCCTCCCGTCCTTCCCTCCCGGGCGCCGGTGTCCTCCGTCCCCCCTCCGGGCCCCGGCGTCCCGCGGCCCCCGTCCTTCCCTCCCTCCCCCTCCGGCCCGCGTCCGGTGTCCTCCGTCCTTTCCCCGTCCTTCCCCCGGCCGTCCCGTCCTCCCCACCCCGTATCCCCCTGTCGAGACCCCTGGGGCCTCCCGTCCCGCTGCCCGAACCTGGTGGGGAACCCGCGCGGGCTCCTCCGCGGGCTCCTCCGCGGCCTCCGACGGGCCTCCGCAGCCGCGCGGGCGTCCTCGCCGGCCCCGCGCCGCCCGGCACCTCCCGGCCCCCGCGCCTTTGCCCACAGACCCTGGCGGGGCGGGCCCTCTTTCTGCCATCGGACTTCGCTCCCCCCCGGGGGGTCCCAGAAATCAGGTGGGTTTTGTCTCTTGTCCCCCTAACGGGGACTGCTGGTTTGCCTCCGGCGGCGCCCCGGGCGGGCTGGTCCCCAGCAGAAGGCGGTTAAGGAAGGAACGACCGCTGCCTCCCTCCCCCGGTGAACCGCTGAGTCCGGGGCTCTTCCGGCTCTGGGTCCCGGGAAAGGGAGAGGAGCCCCGCCTGCGGGGGGGATTTCCCTCCCCGAAGGACGCGCGGTTCCTCTCCCACCCGGAGTCTGCCTCCCCGAGGGCAGCCGCCACCCCTGCGCCCTCCAGGAGGTGCGGGGCCTGCATAAAGCTGGCGGATCTGCACTGAGTAGTGACCGCTCCTTTGCAGGCCGCGCCAGAGGCGGGCGTTTAGCCGACAGACTGGGGGTCTTGGGGGCAACGAGGCTCTGGGACCCCGCAGAAGATGCCTGCAGGTGGGCAGGAGGCAAGTCCATTCGGCCACCCTTTGCTCCAGTCACAGGAAGGAGGAAAGCTTAGTCAAACAAACAAACAAACAGAGGAATGAATGAATGAGCAAACAAGCAAATAAATAAAAATAAAAGGCCCAAAATGGGTCCGCCTGTCTTGGCAGATTTAGTGGATGGTCTTGAGAGCTGTTGTGTCTGAGAAGAGACTTTTGGGAAGGTCTAGAGGTTTCTTAATCCTCCCCAAACTGAGCCTGCCTGCGTATGTTTGTGATGAGTAACTGCGCTTGGTCTGTCCCCAGCCCCGGATGGTTTGTATTTCCTGCCCTGAAAAAAATGACTCATGAATTAATTGGGCTGATGATTGGGCTGATGAAAGCTCTCTCTCGCCATCTGTGTCTGGGAGCTGTCTTTCCGGAGGCCCAGAGTGGCCTTCGCTAAGTGAATCAGGCACACGATTCCTTAACAGAGACTTGGGTCTGGGCTGAGACCACAGGAAAGCTGAGCCCGGAGGATTCATGGGCAAGAGCTGCATTAGCTTCTGAAGGGATGGTTCCCTCAAACATCAGGAGAGAAGGAGGGGGGCCCCGGGGGAGGGTCACGAGCCTCAGATGCACAGAGGCAGAGAAAGAGCTGGGACTGGGAGAGCCTGGAGTTTGAGAAGTGAGCCAGACTAAGAACCCAATGACAGTCACAGTGACATTTATTTTGTAGCCGTTAGAAATGTAGAGAGGCAGTGGGGAAGGGTGGAGAGGGCCTGGGGTTTGGGGCCAAAGGAGTGGGGTTCAAAACCAGCCCTGCCATTTGCAGTGATCTTGAGCAAGTCACTATTTCTGGACCTCAGTTTCCCACTGCCAAAAGGAGGTGCTCCCTTCCAGGAGGAGCCATTAGGATCCCTCTTTTTAAAATGAGTCACAGATGAACTGATGCTAAGTGGAGTGAGTAGAGCCAAGAGAATACTGTACGCAGCAACACTAAGATTATGCGATGGACCCAACGTGACTCTTCGACAATGAGATGATTCAGGCCAATTCTAGGACTTGTGATGGAGAGAGCCATCTGCATTCAGAGAGAGAACTATGGGGACCGAGTGTGAATCACAACATTATATTTTCACTTTTTGTTGTCATTTGTTCGCATTTTGTTTTCTTTCTCACTTTTTCCCCTTTTGATATGATTTTTCTTGTGCAGCAAGATAATTGTGGAAATATGGATAGAAAATGTTTAACCTCTATTGGATTACTTGCCATCTAGGGGAAAGGGTGGTGAGGAAGGGAGGGAGAAACAATTTTGGAACATAAGGTTTTGCAAGGATGAATGCTGAAAACCATCTTTGTATGTATTTTGAAAATAAGAAGCTATGATTTAAAAAATAATTATAAAATGAGTCAGTGGGTATAACAGATTCTATAATAGATCCCTGAACTGACTGTGTGATCCTGATGTGTTCCTTAACCTTTCAGTGCCCGTGCAACTCAAAAGTTAGTTACCGATAAATTGCTGATTTCCCAGAAAGAAATAGTAATTCTGGGTAAGCATCGAGGCTCGGCCACAGGGCAGGAAACCATTTCAGTGACTGTTCCTTCTTTATTGATTATTTTATAATAAGTATGGCCAGAATCCAGAAGAGGGAGAAAAGTGGCAGAAGGAGGTCTTGAGAAGCAGAAGGCCTTCACTCAAGCACTGGGCCTCAGTTTCTCCTCTTTGAAGAGAGTCCTCTCTAGCCCTAACGTTCTGGGTTCCTGGAGGAGCCGGGCTGGGAGGTGGGTACCAGAAGGCTCTACACAGGGGACCACGGATCTGTATCCCATATCTGAGGGCCCAGGAGCTGGGGACAGTGGGGGGAGGGAGGGAAGGAAGGAAAGGCCGGATGCTGTCACCCACATCTCTGCTTCTGTTCAGGCCTGCTCTGACGCTCCTTAAACTCCAACTCATCTAGAAATAAAGGCTTTTTGCTTGGTTATTGTGGGGGAGCGGGCCACGCTGCTTTGAAACCCCCCCTGCAGATGATCATGACTCTTTGGGGATTCATCCATTTTTCCGCTCAATAAGCTAATGGAAAGGAAAGGGCTCCTCACTCCCCTCCTCCAAACTGTATTCAAAACTGTGGTTTCCTGCTCATTTCCTGGCTGCTAACTTAAAAAAAAAAAACCCAAAAAACCCTTTTTTTCTTCCTTTTATTCTAAGTGTTCGCTGAAAACCTTTGGGGGAGGGTACCCCAGGTCTGTCGGAAATCTTCCTGAGCTCCTTTCTCACTGGGCCCATAGGCAAGAGAGCCATTGGTTCTTGCAACTGATAACTGGAGCATTGTGTAGAAAGCTCATGTTGTGGTCTCTGGCCTGCTCCCCACGCCTGCCCTTGTGGGGCTTCCACTCTGCAGAGACGGTAGAAAGAGCCCTGGTTGGGTGGTTGGAAAAAACAGGTTCAAATGCCAGTTTTGCCCCTCAGACTTGTGAGACTGAGAAACACAATTCAGTAAGCACAATTTCCTCATTGGAAATGAGAAATCAGACGGGATATTCCCTTAGATACCCAACATCTGGTGCATCTCTCGATCTTTGATCCCAGCGCCGAGAGACACATCATCATCACTGGCAGAAATCGACATCGCCAGGACGCTCAGTTTGGGAAAGAGCTTGACAAAAATTGTCTCACTGGACCCTGAGGGGCAGCAGTGTAATTTACAGATGCAGAAAGCCGGCGATGTTAGAAAAGAACAACAATCATCTTAATATTTGTATTTAGCACTTTAAGGCTCACAGATATTTAGTTTGATCCTGACAACAACTCTGAGATGTAAATGGTGTTATTAGCCCCCTTTTATAGGCAAGGAAACTGAGGCAGATAAAGATTCAGGTAATTTGCCCACTAAAAAGTGTCTCAGGCAGACTTTGAATTTATTTTCCTGATTCTACAAACAGCATTTTCTCATCTCAGACTACAAAACTATAATCTCTTAGAAATGGTTTATCACGGGGCAGCTAGGTGGTGCCCTGAAGTCAGGAGGACCTGAGTTCAAATCTGGTCTCAGACATTTAACACTTCCTAGCTGTGTGACTCTGGGTAAGTCACTTAATCCCAATTGCCAAAGGAAGGAAGGAAAGAAAGAAAGAACAAAAAAGAAAGAAACAAAAAAAAGATAAAGGAAAACTTGCTGGAAGGAAGGAAGGAAGGAAGGAAGGAAGGAAGGAAGGAAGGAAGGAAGGAAGGAAGGAAGGAAGGAAGGAAGGAAGGGAGGGAAGGAGGGAGGGAGGAAGGAAGGAAGGAAGGAACCAGCCGGCATTTGATTGTGACTTTTAAGGGTGTTGGGCATTTGGGGATGGGAATGGAAATTTGCAGGAATGAGAAACAGTGTGTGCACTAACACTGGTGGGAAAATTCTGGTCTGTATCAGGACTGGGAGTAATTCCGGTGGCTGTAGCTGAGAAGACGAAGTAAAATGACCAGCCTTGACTTTAGAGCATCTATGGGACTGCTAATCCCCTCCTCTCTGCAAAGAGATGGGGTCTGTGGGTTTCAGAGTAGGGCATACCCCACTGAGCAAGGCCAACACGTCCATTTGCTTTGCTCTTCGGTGGGTGACGCTAGGAGTTTTCCTGGTATTGAGCCAGCTCCTGGTACCAGTCCCACTTCCGCCTGGCTGATTTGCCTAGTGGCTCTTGTTTGTTTCTCAGACCATGAGGGGAAGGCTTTAATAAAAACTCCACTCAAGCATTTATCAGCACCGAGAGAGGCCCCGCAGCGCCCAATTGAGGAGGCCTCCACCTGCCTTTGTTTAAAAGCCATGGCTTTCATTAAGGCCCCACAGCTGGGGAGACAGAGAGCTCATCCCCCAGCTGCAGCCCAGGGCCCCTGACCAGTCCCAGCTCACTAGATCTCTCCTCTCCCGTGACAGACTGGCCGGGGGTCCCTTTCCACCCGCGCCCCCCAGATTCGGAACAAGCCTCCGTCAGACCCGCCTTCCTAGGGGTGAAGGGACCTGGAACGTCCTGCAGCCCGAGCTGTTTGTGACGCATGGGGGTAAGAAGCTCCAGGCCGGGAAGGTTCCCCAGCTGGGGCCGAGAGCCGGGACTTTCATGTTCTGATCGCTCTGTTTCTGTGTATTTGCTTTCCCTCGGAATCCTATGCATTCTACTTTATTTTTCTGCCTTTAGAAACACGACTCTGAGGAGGGGCCCGTCTAGCCCCAGGGTCACTGGAGGCCCAAGGAGTCGATGGCACCCAATGGAAACACGTCCTTTCGCCTTCCTCACACAAGAGAGGACAGGTTAAGTGAGTCACTCCTGCCACACCTTTTGTGTGTGTCTGAGGGAGGATTCAAAGCCAGGTGTCCCTGACTGCAAGTCGGGCCCTGCACTGAGGGGACTCTGGGGTGGGGGCAGAGGATGGGACAGAGAGAAAAGTTATCATGAGGGACGGGACTTTGTGACATGGACACGCTCCTTTTATTCTCCTTATTTTGAGTTCCTCCAGTAAAGGGAAGTGAACCCCACTCATCCACTTTATGCCCCATGAGCACCCGTGTGCCCCCTAGCATCCCTCACAGAGCCTCCCATGAGGTAGAAGAGGGGCCACGGGGGAGGAGGGGGGTCAGCCAGAAGGGGCAGAGAGGATGGAGGCAACGGCTCGTGCGCATTTATATTCCAGTCAGTGGTTTGCTTCTCTGGGGACATGAGTGATTTCTCTAAAACTTTGTAATTCTCTTTTTTTTCCCCCTGAGGAAATTGGGGTTAAGTGACTTGCCCAGGGTCACACAGCCAGGAAGTGCTAAGTGTCTGGGCTGCTGCTCTATCCACTGTACCCCCTAGCTGCCCCTTTCTCCTCCTTTTTTTTTTTTGGACAATTGTGATGTGAGAGAGATTTCCTCTGAGCCAGGAAGAGCTGCGTTCTAGTCTCACCTTTGCGTCTCTACTAGCTGCTGACCCTGGTAAATCACTTAATCTCTACCAGCCTGGGGCAACTTCTTTATTTAGCAGAGCCACTTGCCTGAGGCAAGTTTCTTTATTAAATTACAAAGCAGGACATCTTCAACTGATTTTGAAGGAAGGGCTTCATTACCCTTCTGTCTGGGGAAGCACATTGAATCTGAGAATCATATATATGGTGTGCACACGCGCGTATAATAATGTGATAGTGAGGAAGTGAAGGTCGCTGCGTCCACTTACTTCACTTTTCCCAAAATAAGAAAAAGTCACCAAAAAGCTCAGAGCTCCCCATGCAACAGTTCCTATAATATAATAAATGTAATATAGTATAATATAACTATAATGTAGTATAGTATAATAAATATAATATAGTATAGTATAATATAATAAATATAGTATAGTATAATATAATAAATATAATGTAGTATAGTATAATATAATAAATATAATATAATGTAATATATAGTATAATATAATAAATATAATATAGTATAGTATAATATAATAAATATAATGTAGTATAGTATAATATAATAAATATAATATAATGTAATATATAGTATAATATAATAAATATAATATAGTATAGTATAATATAATGTATATATAGTACAATATAATAAAAGCATAATCTTTTCAGCCAAATCAATGAATGCACACACACACACACACACACACACGCACGCATGTAAAAATCTGGAATGAAAGGGAATGATAAATTCAGTTGGAATTTAGTGAAAATAAAGAGGTAGCTCCTAGAGCTTCTGAAATCTGTCCTGAACAGGGATCCTGGTTGAGAACCCCTGGTTTAGAGGGATCTGTATGTGTTGAGCTCCTTGAGGGCAGGGACACTGCCTCCTTCTGTATCTCCAGCACACAGTAGGCACTTAATAAATGCATATTGACTAATTAGAATAGGATCTGAAGGCTCATGCTTCCTAGTTGCGAACCTCAGTTTCCTCTTCCGTAAAGTGGGCACGACGATGTTTATTCTGTGCCC
This sequence comes from Sarcophilus harrisii, assembly GCF_902635505.1. NCBI lineage: Eukaryota > Metazoa > Chordata > Mammalia > Dasyuromorphia > Dasyuridae > Sarcophilus > Sarcophilus harrisii. Next base: position 9,104,527 of record NC_045427.1, on the reverse strand, counting down.
CCTACCAGCGATGGAGCCCCCTGTGAAAGGGCTTGAAAGTCTTCAGTTGTGTAGCTCCGTGAGCTGGTGTTGTTACTTTCATTTTGTTTACATCGGTGACTGTGAGACCTCATGCTTGGACGGGACACCCGACGTCACTCCTGGCATTTCCTGCCGTCACCGGGCTCCCCTCACCCTCTGTCGGGGCAGGAGAGGGACCCCGTCTGCCTCTGGCTTTGGCCCCTGCAGGCTGTCTACACTGGACTGTCTACACTGGGCTTGGCCAGGAGGGGTTGCCCTCTGCTGGCTGTCTGCAGTCACTGCAGGACCCTTCCTGCCTGCCGGGGTTCACACCCCCACCTGCTAACGCTGGGATCTTTCTGCCCAGGGGCCACTCTTACTTCCATTGTGTTGCCTGGGTTAGAAGCGCCCCCTAGTCTGGAGTTCCTAGTGGTCCTCCCGCAGTCCTTCCAGACCAGAGTCACTGGCAGCTTGTCTGTGGCCTGGTGTGTCCACCAGAGCTTGACCTCAAGGTCTCTTCAGAAGCTGGTGTTCCATCAGTAGAAAGCACAAGAACCTTGCAGTGGGAGGACCTGAGTTCAAATGCTGACTTGTTTTAGCAATAAATGCTAAAGAGCATTTATTGAGCACCTAGTGTATGCTAGGAAACAGGATACAAAGAAAATGAATGAAATAAATAAACCTTACTCCCAAGGAGTTTGGATTTGGAGTTGTTTCATCTCACAGGGCCTCAGTTTTCAAGAGAAAAATGGGGATGAAGAAGGAGATGACCTCGGAGCTCTTACTCCCCAAGTCTCTGACCCTCTGGCTCTCACCCCGCTGCAATTCCCCGGCCCTGACCAAGCTTCTGGGGCTCCTGCCTCCCCCTCATGCAGCAGAACCTAAGCTCTGAAGGCAGAGGATCCATTTTTCTCTCTTTGGGCCTGATGTTCCCAGGCTCAGGGTGTGAGCAGAGACTGGCAGGGCGGGTTTGAGAGTGGGATCCCCTTCCTTGGGCAGAGCACTCCCTCCCACGGTGCTCACAGGCCATCTCCACCCAGCCTCGCATCCCGACCGTCCCCCCGGAAAGCGCCCCCGTCCTCCCCATGAAACAGCTTTTGGGTGCTTAGTTCCCCTTTCTGAAATTAAGCAACTCTGTGAAAACCAGGGCCCCGAGGAGCCAGAAGATGTTCCGGGAGCCGGCAAAGTGAAGGGGAAGTGCTCTGATCTGGGGGGACACCGAAAGTTCTGTCCAACTCGGTCAGGGCGGCCGTCGCCAGCTGCTGTTTGGGTGCAGACATGTTCCCTCTGAAGGCCAATGTTAAAAGGAACCCTTGCTCCTCCTGGTCCCTTCCAGCCATGCCGGGAAACGTCTTACCCTCGTTTTCAATTCTGACACAGCAGGTTCTGGGTCTGAGGCCTTCCCAGCCCAAGTTCCTGGACCTCTTCCAGCTCTGAAACTTTTATTCTGACTCATACATCTCTATCCAGAGTGGGCATTCTATGTTCTAAGTTCTAAAGCCCTTCCCAGTCTAACCCTACTGACAAACTCTATTTTAAGTTTCATGTTTCCAGCCAGAGTTGACATTCTATATTCCAAGTTCTAAGGCCCTGCCCGACTCTGGCATTCTATATTCTAAGTTTTATGTTTCCAGTCAGAGTTGACATTCTATCTCTACTCTAAATTCTAAGTCCCTTCCCAATTCTGACACTCTACATTCTAAGTTTTATGTTTCCAGTCAGAATTGATATTCTATATTCCAAGTTTTAAAGTCTTTCCTAGTTCTAACCCTCTACATTGTAAGTTTTATGTTTCCCATCAGAGTTGACATTCTATATTCTGAGCTCTAAGACCCTTCTAAGGCCCTGTCCAACTCTGGCATTCTATGTTCTAAGTTTTATGTTTCCAGCCAGAGTTGATATTCTGTGCTCTATTGGCTCTTTCCAGATTTACTGTTTTATGAGCTGATGATATCTCTGGCTTTTCATGTATTTTTTGTTTTGTTTTTTGGGGGGGCAGAATAATCTTTGTTTAATAACTTTTGATATTTAATATACAACATAGTTGTTCATCTACTCAAAAAAAGATAGAATCCTTAATGTTCAAACAGTGCTTTGAAAGTCTGACTTTTCTTTTTCTTTTTTTAATTTTATTTCATAGCTTTTTATTTACAAGTTATATGCATAGGTATTTTTCAGCATTGACAATTGCCAAACCTTTTGTTCCAATTTTCCCCCTCCTTCCCCCTACCTCCTCCCCCAGATGGCAGGATGACCAGTAGATCTTAAATTATTAAAGTATAAATTAGATACACAATAAGCATACATGACCAAACCGTTATTTTGTTGGACAAAAAGAATCAAACTCTGAAATATTGTACAATTAGCCTGTGAAGGAAATCCAGAATTCAGGCGGGCAAAAATATAGGGATTGGGAATTAAATGTAATGGTTCTTAGTCATCTCCCAGAGTTCTTTCACTGGGCGTAGCTGGTTCAGTTCATTCCTGCTCCGTTGGAACTGATTTGGTTCATCTCATTGCTGAAGTTGGCCACGTCCATCAGAATTGATCATCATATAGTATTGTTGTTGAAGTATATAATGATCTCCTGGCCCTGCTCATCTCACTCAGCATCAGTTCATGTAAATCTCTCCAGGTGAAAGTCTGACTTTTCTAAGGATTAGACATGAAAACCTTTGTGTGTTAATAATTCCAAATAAAATCAAATAAAGTATACACACTGAAGGGCTGCAGAATTGGGTCCTGAGAGAGCAGCATTGTCACAGTGCACATCTATCATGGTCCAAACAAAATGTTTTGCTTTGATGTTTTCCACAAATTTTTTGTATTTAAAATTTCCATTTATATAGAGTGTTAGTGACAAAAAATTAATACCTAGTAATCCAGTGGTATAGAAATCAATCACATCTCAAGTTTTTATATATTCCTCTTTCAAAAAAATAAGATGTTAGGCTATCTTACATATATGTGCACACCTGACAATTGATGTTTTTAAAAATAAGTTCTGAATTTTTCTAAAAATATATCATCACATACAACCTACCCCTCCACCCCAGCCTTTCCATGTAGCGAGGAGCCTGTAGACAAAGGCTCTGCGTGTAACCCCAAGTCTATCTCCCTTTGCTTGGATTGCCTTGTGTCCTTCCCTATGGCTGGGAGGTGGACGGATGGTTCCTTGTGAGGTCTTTGGAGCCCATTGTCTTGGTGGGTGGGCTTGAGTGTTTCAAAATTGCTCTTTCTTTCTTTCTTTCCTTCCTTCCCTTCCTCCCTTCCTCCCTTCCTCCCTTCCTCCCTTCTTCCCTTCTTCCTTCCCTCCCTCCCTCCCTCCCTCCCTTCCTCTTTCTTTCTCTCTCTCTCTCTCTCTCACTGGTTAAGTGACTTGCTCAGGCTCACACAGTCAGGTAGTGTTAAGTGTCTGAGGTCAAATTTGAACTCAAGTCCTCCTGATTTCAGGGCTCTATCCACTGCTCCCCTAAGTGCCCCCAAAATGCTTTTCTTTAAAATGTTTTTATTCTTATGTAAATTCAGCTTCCATGGTATCAGTTCCTACTTTCCAGAACTCTCTGAAATCATCTCTTTGCTCATTTTTTATTACTTTCATAACTTCAAGAGAAGTTCAATCAGTTTCAATACAGAAAAAAAAAAAGTCCTGTGTCCCAAAGAGATCACACAAAGGGAAGTGTTTATGGCAGCCCTTTTCTTTTCTTTCTTCCTGTTTTGCCCTTGACCATTCACAGAGGATGTGGAGGGAAAAGGATGGAAGGAGAGTGGGGAAGCTAGGAAGGGGAAGTTAGGAAGGGCTCTGGAAGCCAGAGGGTTTTGTGTTGATCGTGGGGGTCCCTTTTAGTGTCACTGAAACATCCAGGGCCTGCTGTGGGTCAGGGAGTCATCAGACTTTTTGAGGGACACGGGGAGATGGAAGCTGGTTCACAGTCTGAAGTGTGAACCAGCTTCCATCTCCTTTGTGACCTTCACACTTCAGACTCATCTCCCCAAGGGGAAACTCCCCACAGCCTCCCGGAGGAGCCCTTTACCCACCTGCCACTTGCTCCTCAGGGATCTCCCAGGAAGCAGTTCTGTTCTCAGGAATGTGCTCAGTGCCATGTTCTACTCAGCCTTAGCTCCCCCAGTCAGGGGTCACTGAGCCCCAGGCTGGCCTGGAAGCCTGCTCATATACAGCCCAAAGCCCAAACAGATTGATCTGCCCAAGAGTTTCCCAAGAGCCTTATATTTGCATTTGAAATTTTCATTTAGGCTTATCTTTGATTGGAAAGTTATTCTTGGTTATAATCCTACATCTTTCACCTTTTGAGAGATTGTATTCAAAGTGTAGATGATTAGGCTTGTGATAAAGGTTGTGTAGATTGATGGGAAAGAGATAAGGAGGGAAGGGAAGGGGGCCAGAAGAGAAGAGGGTTTAGATTAAGGGAGTAGGATAAGGCATGGAGGGTAATGGGAATAGAAGCAAGAGGGAGGGAAAAGTGTATCTGTGGGGGAGAAGGTAAGAGAGGTGGTGGAATGTGGTAGTAACAATGAGGCAAGTTAACAGGTGGAAGAGGGAGCAGGGAGGGGAAATAAGAGATATACAAGAACACAAGAACAACCATCAGAGCAGAATTTATTAGAAAAAAAAAGTAGTGGGTTAAGTCAAACTTAAAAAGGATTCAAGGAAGAGAGAATCTAGATTTTCTATCAGTTATATTAATATTGTTTTAGATATGCATGCTTGAGGGATGTGGAGGAAAAGATGGAAAAGGAAAAATAAAAAGTTCACAGCAGAGAATAAAAGAAAACCTACAAGGGAGCAAAGAAAAGATGGAGAGTTATGAATCCAATTATCTTCTATTATTATATATATATATATATATATTTTTTTTTTTTTTTAAATGCTGAGACAATTGGGGTTAAGTGATTTGCCCAAGGTCACACAGCTGGGAAATGTTAAATGTCCATGCTTAGATTTGAACTCAGGTTCTCCTGACTGCAGGGCTGGTGCTCTATCTAGCTGCCCCTATATATTTTCTTGAAATGGAAATGTATTGCTACATATTTTGAATCCTCCCTAATATTCTGCTAGACACATGATGATTTTTTCCTTTTTTCTGTTTTATTTTTTCTTATTTTTCATTTAAGTTTTAAATAAATATAATACATTTAAAATGAATGAATTAAAAAAAGGTTGTAGTCTAAAAACTGTTCTTTTAATAGTTGCTGGATTTCATGTGACCCTGAATATGGCTCTTGGCTCCTTAAACCCTTAGGCTTTAGATGATCACAATGACACACATTCCTAGCACTTTGGGTTGTTGTTGTTTTTGTTCCATAAGAAGTGATTGATGGATTCTTTCCATATTCTTTACCCCCTGATTCTCATTAATTTGTGCAGTATTTAATATTTCCTAAAATATAATGGCTACACTTTTTTCTTCTAAAAAAATGGGTCTCGGGGATTACAAAGATTTGAAAATGATTTCTTCTTGATCTTTTTTCTTCAGGTCAATTTTTTAATATATCAAAACCACTGATTTCTTGGTGAATTTGCATCTGTTCCTTAGATATCTTTGTTGTAGAAGCTTTATCAGAGAAACTTGTAAAGATTTCCATCGCTCTCTCAAATCCCTCTTTTCCCCTGTTTCAAATACATTAATTTGTTAGGGCAAAAACTATAACACAAGTTACTAGATCTGTATCCCAAGGAGGTCATAAAAAAGGGGAAAAGACCCCCATGTACAAAAAATATTTATAGCAGCTCTTTTTGGGGTATCAGAGAATGGAATTTGAGGGAATGGCTAGCAATTGGGGAATGGTTGAACAAGCTGTGGTTTATGGACGTGATGAGATACTGTTGGGCTGTAAGAAATGATGAGCAGGTGGATTTCATAAAGAACCCGAAAAGACTTGTAGGAACTGACGTTTTGGGAAAAGAACCCAGAGAACTTTGTACACAATAGAGTAACATTGTGCAATGATCACCTTTGATAGACTTTTGAGCCAAGACAATTCCAAAAGTCTGATAGAAAATGCCCTCCACACCCAGAGAGGGAGAATGCAGATGGAATATCATGTTCACTTCTTTTTTTTTTTTTTTTTTTTTTTAAATTTTGTTTTTGTCCTTTGTGGCTTTCCCCCCCCCTTTTTTTTTGTTTTTTGTTTTTTTTTTTTGTTTTGTTTTGTTTTCTCTTCTTTCACAATATGACTAATGTGGAAATGTTTCCATGATTGCACATGCATAACCCATATTAGATTGCTTGTCATTTTGAGGAAGAGGGAGAGCAATTTGGAACTCAAAATCTCATATTTACCACAAATACCCCAAAACTTTTTATGATAATAATATTTATAATAATCAAAATTGTCCCTCTTAACTTTGGGATCCCCTCTGTCACTTACTTACTCATGAACTGGCTTTGTAATCTTTCTGGCTGGTTTGAGAGGAACAAATGAAAGTGGTAGGGAGTTGAGTGAAGGAAGGAAAGGGTGAACAAGACATTTATTAAGTGCTTACTGTATGCAAAGCCCTGTGCTTGGCTACACAAAAAGTCCAGTAGTCCCTGCTCCCACGGAACCCCAAGTCTAATGGAGAAAACACATAGGTGAGGTTTTGGCTCCTGGTCCAAAGTTGATGGTCAGGTCTTCTTGAAGGTCAGGCCCATTGATAAAATGAGCTCAGCTTCTGACACTGACCCATTTGCCTTGGTCTCGGAAGCAATTCTGTTCCCATTCCTTTTGGTCTTGGGTCAGGGTTTCAGGCTGTCTGCCTGATCAGGGTCTGAGGGAGCAGATGGTCCAGATCTGCTTGGCACCCGCTACTTTCTGTCTGCCCCTCAAGGGACCTTGCTCCCTGGCTGGACCTCCCTGTGGACGCAGCCTTAACCCTATGGAAACTAGTTACACATTAGCAAGATAGGGCAGTGGACAGAAGGCCGGGCTGGAGTTTGGAAGACTCTGAGTTCAAATCCATCCTCAGATACTTAACTTTACTGGTCAATCAGCAAGTCACTTTACTCTGTTTGCCTCAGTTTCCTCATCTGAAAATAGAATTGGCTTAGGAAATGGCAAACCGCTCCAATATCTGTACCAAGAAAACCTCACGCAGAGCCATGAAGAATCAGAGACGATTGAAAGTTTTCTCAGACACAAAATACTTTTTATTCCTCACAGAATTGTGGGGAAAATTCTTTGTAAACTCTGAAGCACGAGCGGAATGTGAGCTATTATTATTTTTGTGACCTATTATTTATCATGCATAATATAATTTTGTCTGAACTTTTTTTTAACAATTTTTTTTTTTACTACTTTTATTTCCTAACATATAACTTTCCTGCTCTGGGTCAGTGAACCATTCCTCGTAACAAATATGAGTGGAGGGCAACTAAATCCATCACTTCCATCTCCCTTATAGCAAGTAACAAGATATATAGCATCTCTATACATTAACTAGGGGAGAATGACTGTTGAGTCAAACAAGAAATCAATCAAAAACTCTAGCCTTTGAAAGCCATTGAATGAAATGAAGTGATATTGCACAGTAGCATATTGGTATTGATTGAGGAGAGTAGTCAGGCTACCTAAGTTTATACGAAATAGGGAGCCAAGGAGGTACTTCAGTGCTGGAAGTCATTCCAGCCAATCCCTTGAGGAGGAATTAGGAGGGGACGGACAAGAAAAGAATTGTGATCTTTGTTTTGTTCTTGGTTTCTGTCTTGCCCCATTTAATTGGAAGATCACTTTCTGAACTTTAGAGGGGCTGGAAACTCAGGTTTTTGCACCTCAGCCATACCCCCAGAAGAACACAGTAACAAGTGGTACCAAGAGCTGAGGTTAAATCAGATGCATCGAAGAAGGGAAGGTTTTATGATCCTATGAGGATCCCATTGGAAAAGTAACATAATGCTCATGACCTCTAGCAATTAGCAGCAAAGACCCTTTATCCTATGCTGGATCCTACTTTCCCTGGATACTATATATACGCGGGAGAGGGCATGTCACAGACTTTTTTGAGTGATGTCTTCTACCACATATTTCTACTATTCCATTTTAATAAATATTTACTCATTCATTAATACAGATTAGCCTTGGGCCTAATTAGGCATGGCTGACTAATTTATATTTAGTAAATAAGCATTATCATTAAAAACCTATTATGTGTTAGGAACTGTGCAAAAAATGTTTGTGATACAAAGTGACAGTTCACAGCTTAATGGAGGAGACAACATGCACCTAACTATGTATCTATACAAGATATATATATAGGATAAATTATAGAAACACGCTGGTGGGGGCTCATGACCTATAGAATTAGAAATTATTCCCCGGCTCTCTAGGTCCCCTAGACTCCTGAAGGGGAACACAGTAGATACAACATGGGGATTCACTTTGCCAGTGTTGGTAGGATTTGGGATAGTAGCTCCAGAGTATGTACACCAAGAATGAAAAAAGAAGAGGAGAAAAATAGTGAGCAACAAAAAGTCCACTTAAGGCAAGATAATACTGTTAGTGCTCCTTCCTGCTTGCCTCAGAGAATTGTGTTAGAAATGAGAACTTCAGACCCATTTTCTTGGAATGAGTGGAGGAAGACTTGATCAGGATTTTTGCAAGAAGTGGGCAGGATGCCCCTCTGAGAGGGCACACTCAGTGTACAGAGTCCCCAACCAGCAGTTATGTTCCATAATCTTGCCCGGCCTTCTCATTCCCTCCTCAGGATTTCCAGTGGAAAAGACTTTTCCACAATCTAATACTTCATGACACTCCCACTACGTGCACTGCTTGATAACTTTCCATGTTCTCTGTTCCCCTTGCCACATCTCATATTCAAAAATGGTGGCTTTCTCCTTCTTAAGGAAGAAAAAGCTAATACCCATGAGGCTTATGAAGCAGGTTCAAACAAAAACTTAGCTTGCCTGGAACATGAACCGGGTCATTTGCCCATAATCAGTACCTGCAGTTGCTTCTGTTGACTTAAGACATTCTTTAATTCTCTTCAACCAGGATGCACTGATCCTAAAACTTCTATCACGTTCTTTTCCATGGCAACGGAGAAGGAGGTGTGGACCTAAACTTTTCAACTGTGGAACCAAAGCCTTGTGCTTTTACTTCTCACAGTGGCTTGGTCAGTCATCGAGGGCCTCTCCTGTCGATTGCCCCTCCTTATGGCCCACCAAGCTACCAAAGGCCTGGGGTTTCTAGTTAGGGTCTCACTCACCCCATCAGATCTGCCTTTTCCTTATTTCAGAGAACTTTTGGCAAAGATTTCTCAAAGCACATAGGCAACTGTTAGGCAACTAAGGATAGGATTACTTGCCTAGAGGCACTGAGGATTTAAAGTGACTTTCCCAGCTTCACACTATCATGTTTTGAGACAGACCCTGGATTATTTGGAATTGATAATTGAATAGATGTTTCTTCAATACCTTTTATGCTTGTGGCAGGCCCTAACACAGATCCTGGTCTGAATTCTTTTGCCATTATTTTTTCCTTTAGGACCTTATGGTTCCTGTGTTCACAAATCATTAATCTGGCTCTGATCACTTCACTTTGCAATAGTTTTGACAATGCCCATCAGATTTCTGGGAAGCCTCCCTTTCATCATTTCTCAGGGTGCACTTGATCCATAATATTCAATCCGTATGTCAACACGCATTTATTAAGTGCTTACTAAATATGTTTTATAGGCACAGAGGGCACAAGAAAAGGAAACACATGGGTTCTAGACCTCTAGGAACTCATATGCAAATAACAATGGACTTAAATGTAAATAGAAGATAATAATCACCAAAGTTAGGGGGCAAGGATTGGGAGCGGGGGGGAAAAAAAAAAAAGCTTTTTGCCCAAAGGGAGATATCGAGATAAAGGAGGGAAGGGAGAGCGTTTCAGGACTCCAAGGACTGATGCAGCTGGATTGTAGATAGGATGGAGCCCGATAAAGGCTAAGCAAGATTGGAAGGGACCATGTCATGAAGGGCTTTATGTGCCAAAGAGAGGATTTTAAAATTTTCCCTCTTTTTCCATTTTATTTTTTTATTCTAAACTTAAACATCAAATAAAATGAGCTCTTCTATATATGTTGTAGACGATTGCACATAAAACTGAATCTCTTGTTTTTGCTTTTCTGTTTGGGTACAAATATAGTCCCAATCTCCCAGATGTTGTGAGGATAAAATGAGATGTTTATAAAGTGCTTTGCAAATAGGAAAGGGCTGTGTAAATGCTCCCCACTTCAGGGAGAACTGGCGCCTGTGGGGTCAGGGCTTCTGAGCCCTTATCTACCTTTGGGGTCTGCCTGGCACCCAGCTTGGCCTGTGGCTCCAAGGAGCTGGAGCACATTGGCCTGAACCCTCTGGGCAGACGGGCCTAACCAGTTTGAGAGCAACAGGCTTGCCTGGAACACAATGGCCAGTTGGGTATCTGCTCCGAGCATGGGAAGAATTCCCTTGGCAGGATGGGCAGCTGAGAACGATGTGTTCCAGTGGCTATGACGGCAGCTGTAGCGGGTGCTGGAGAGCTTGGGGAGACATTCAGGATGCCAAGGGCATGCAGTCCTGCTGGGGGACTTTGATCATTCTGGAAGAGAGAATGGGGTTGACGTGAGTTTAAATCTTTACAAAAGATCCCTAACCTATCCAACATTTAAAGCAGCAGAAATCAGTGGGTGGGTCAATCCCATAAAACCCACACGTCCAGCAGAGCTGGATTTAAAGCATAAATTACAATGTTATAACATAGGTAACAAACAGCTTTAAATTCCCAATAACATAAAATTGCTTTTCCTATCTCAATGCAAATAATAAAACAGCGGAGTTTCTTTCTCTCCTTCTGGCCCCATGTGGCCATTATTCCCAATGGACTCTTCCTAAGCCCCAACTTGGCCAGAGTTGAAACTTTCAGAAAAGTCAGACCCCTTTCAGGCAGGTTAACAGAATTTTTTTTTTAACAAGCTATTGTTCCTTTAAGATCTTATACTTAAGGATAACCAATTCATTTCCCAGATTTAAAATCATCCTAAAATTCCTAATCAAATGTTTTCTCCAGCTGGAGTTCAATATTGAAATAACCGATTCCCAAATTTGATCATTGATCTTAAATGAACAAAACAGACAAATTACAAACAGTTTAACACAGACAAAAATCACACAGAACATGGAGCACAACTAGGCTGTCTAATAACATACAAGCCATACAGAACACCGATCACACTTAGACTGCACAATTGCAACATTCAGTAGGACACTAACATTAAAGGCAAACCAAATGGCTTAAAATCCCCAGTCTTTGTAGATAGCCCCCTGAGCAGGCAAAAGCCTAATTCTGAGGCTTCTACAGTTAAAAGGCTGTGCTGGGAGGGGCATTGCTCTAACATGACCAAAGCAGGGAAGCTGAGTCCCGTTTTCAAATGTATACACTCCCCACTAGTTGGAAGAAGTGGGAGGAGAGGCCAGAGCGAGGGTGGGGAAGGCTGGAGAAAGATTTTAGAGGCAGTGGAGTGTCTAGATTATGGACAGGTAAAAACTTTTAGTTTTCCAAATTTTTGCAGCCTCCCTCGTATCTCTTAGAGACAGAGCAGACTAAAGAAGCCTTTTGTCAGTCTGCAGCAATTCCTAAAGAATTGTGCCAGAGCTCCCAAGGGCACCACAACGACTGCAATCCACTTGATGACTGCACTGTCCACCACAAGATAAGGGGGAAAAAAAGTCTTTTACTTTGTCCAGAGTTACGGATTTCTCAAGGACACCCCAATAGTGACAACCGCATCCAGTTAGACACTCATCAAGAATCAATGGCATCAAGATTAGAAGGGAAACAATAAACTGGGAAAACATTTTTACAGTCAAAGGTTCTGACAAAGGCTTCATTTCCAAAATATAAAGAGAATTGACTCTAATTTATAAGAAATCAAGGGATTCTCCAATTGATAAATGGTCAAAGGCTATGAACAGACAATTTCAGATGATGAAATTAAAACTATTTCTAGCCATATGAAAATATGCTCCAAATCGCTATTAATCAGAGAAATGCAAATTAAGACAACTCTGAGACACCACTACACACCTGTCAGATTGGCCAGAATGACAGGGAAAGATAATGCGGAATGTTGGAGGGGATGCAGGAAAACAGGGACACTGATACATTGTTGGTGGAATTGTAAACACATCCAGCCATTCTGGAGAGCGATTTGGAACTATATCCAAAAAGTTATCAAACTGTGCATACCCTTTGATCCAGCAGTGTTACTACTGGGCTTATACCCCAAAGAGATACTAAAGAAAGGAAAGGGACCTGTATGTGCAAGAATGTTTGTGGAAGCCCTATTTGTAGTGGCTAGAAACTGGAAACTGAATGGATGCCCATCAATTGGAGAATGGTTGGTCTATGGACCATTGGAGAATGGTCTATGAATGTTATGGAATATTATTGTTCTGTAAGAAATGACCAGCAGGATGACTACAGAGAGGCCTGGAGAGACTTACATGAACTGATGCTGAGTGAAATGAGCAGAACCAGGAGATCATTATATACGTCAACAACGATACTGTATGAGGATGTAATCTGATGGAAGTGGATTTCTTCAACAAAGAGAAGATCTAACTCGGTTTCAATTGATCAAGGATGGACAGAAGCAGCTACACCCAAAGAAAGAACACCGGGAAATGAATGTAAACTGCTTGCATTTTTGTTCTTCTTCCTGGGTTATTTCTACCTTCTGAATCCAATTCTCCCTGAGCAACAAGAGAACTGTTTGGTTCTGCACACATATATTGGATCCAAGATCTACTGTAACCTATTTAACGTGTATAGGACTGCTTGCCATCTGGGGGAGAGGGCGGAGGGAGGGAGGGGAAAAATCGGAACAGAAGTGAGCGCAAGGTATAATGTTATAAAAAATTACCCTGTCATGGATTCTGGCAATAAAAAGTTATTAAAAAAAAAAAAAGAATCAATGGCATCTCAAGGGCACCCCCAACAGTGACAACCACGTCTGGTTATTCACACACAAGGCTAAGCCAATGTGTCTTTAAAAGACACCCAGGTAGCATCCTCTGCATCCAGAAGACCCTATGCCCAGAATCTATAATTCTGGGACTCCAGATGCTAGCATACCAAACAAAACAAGTCTTAAGACACAACCAGATGATACTCCAAAAGGTACCCAGAGAGACTTACTCACTCTCCTGTGGCTGAAATTGGGGTGTCTACCATCAGGCTATTGTGGCTGGAAACTGCTCTCTGGAAAAAAATCCAGGAGGGCCCGACCTCTCCAGGCCAAGAACTCAGATCTGCAGCCACCCTGCCCAAGGCAGAGACCGGAAAGTCTCATCTCTCATCCTGCTCATTTTCTAATCATCTCGCTGGGGCCTCCAAATGTAATGCTGGAGAAACTGAGCAAGACAGAGATTAGAGACCAATTCAATAGTTTATTAAATGGAGAGAAATACTGGGACCAGTGGATCCATGTTGATCCCAGGGCTAGAGGAGACTATCATCTTAAAGAGTCCAGCCCTGAGTATCGAGAAAGAGAGTTTTTTATGGAATAACAAGAACCAAGGACATAATGGAGGGACCTAGATGGGGATATCTAATGGAGGGAGGTTACTGATATTCTAGTGACATCTAAAATGGACAGACCTTTATCTTGTCAAACATTAGGAAGGAATGCCTCTAAAACCTTTAGCTCAAACATTAAGAGGCAGAATAACTAAATAGGACAATGGGAGAAACTGGGTCACGACATTAGAAAGGGAACTTTGGCACAGCCACGACTCGGGCTGGTTCTCTCCCCCTGAGCTCCGTTTCACCAGGACATCACCAGTGATGTCATTGGTCCCCTTCAAACAGGAAGGCTACATAACCCACCGCGATCAAAGGGCTGGGTCAGGGCCAGCGAATGCTCCTCTTGCTGTTATCTTTTGTTTCTCAGTGACTTTGGGGCGGAGATATAATTTCAGTGTTGTGGGACTGATTTTTTTAATTCTACAAAGCAACACGTAGATGAGCTTGCGCACTCAGCGGGAGCACAAGCTCGAGGGGCATCAGTGCAAGGGCCGTGTGGATTAACACCGGCGTCGGACGGTCAGTAAGTGCCTATCAGGTGCGCGTGGAGACAAAGAGAGGAGACAGACAACCGCTGCCCGTAAGCAGCTTCCTGGGGAGGCAACACGGGGGCAGATAAGTGAAACAGGGATGTACTAGAACGAAAAGAAGACGCGGGCTGGGGGAGACTTCCTGGGAGGGGTCAGCTGGGGGCTCAACGTTGGCCAGGGGAGTCTGGAGATGAGGAGGGAAAATGCCAGGAGCGCGTTCTTTCTAGGACAGGCAGGAGACCATCGTCTGTGGGAAGAAGAACGGATGGGGAGTGAGGGGGGGCGAGGCCGGGACCGTCGTCCGTGGGAAGAAGAACCCGGATGGGGAGTGAGGGGGGGCGAGGCCGGGACCGTTGTCCGTGGGAAGAAGAACGGATGCGGATTGAGGGGGGGCGAGGCCGGGACCATCGTCCGTGGGAAGAAGAACCCGGATGGGGAGTGAAGGGGGGGGGGGCGAGGCCGGGACCGTTGTCCGTGGGAAGAAGAACCCGGATGGGGAGCGAGGGGGGGCGAGGCCGGGACCATCGTCCATGGGGAGAAGAGCGCAGATGCGGAGTGAGGAGGGGCGAGGCCGGGACCGTCGTCCGTGGGAAGAAGAACCCGGATGGGGAGTGAGGGGGGGCGAGGCCGGGACCGTCGTCCGTGGGGAGAAGAACCCGGATGGGGAGTGAGGGGGGGGGGGCGAGGCCGGGACCGTTGTCCGTGGGAAGAAGAGCGCGGATGGGGAGCGAGGGTGGGCGAGGCTGGGACGTCTCTCGGTGCCTCGGTTTCCTCGTTTGCAGAAGCGCGGGGTCGGGCGGGCTTCCGCGCTCTCCGCCGCGTCCCCGCCCGCCCAGCCGCCACTTCTCGGAGCCCTCGCCTGCACCACGCGGGGCGGACAAGCGTCTCCATCACTCCGGTTCCGCTCCTCTGACAGCTGTCAGGCTTACGCAACCCCAGCCCTCTCTTGCCTCTCCTCCCCAGCCAATGAGCGGCCGCCGGCCATGTAGGGAGCGCCGGGCCCCGCCTCCCTCCCGGCGCGCTTCAATCGCGGGGCCCCCTCATTGAGTCGGCGGCGGAGCCGGGCTCCGTGACGTCACGCGCCGGGCGCCCCGCCCCGCCCCCCCGCGCGGCCGGCGACTATAAGAGGCGGCCGGCGGCAGCGCGCGCCCTTCTCGGGTCCGGCCGGGCGAGGTGGCCGCGGAGCGTGGGCGCCCGTCCCTGCTGCTGGCGCTCGCTCCCCCCGCGCCCCGCGGCGCCCTCTGGCATGGCGGGCCCCGCGGCCCTGGCGGCCCCGCGGGCGGCGCGCCTCCTGCTCCCGGCGCTCGGCGCCCGCCGTCGCCTGCATCTCTCGGCGGCCAGGTGAGCGGCGGCGGGGGCGGGCGGGCGGGGGCGGGGGCGGCGGCGGGGGCGGGGCCGGGGCCGGGCCGGGCAGCGGGGCGAGCTCGGCGGTCACTGGCCGCCCGGCGGACCCGGAGAGCGGCCGCCTGAGAGAAGCCCGAGCACGCGCCCGACTCCTGGCGCGGTAGGAGATGAGCCGGGACGGGATGGGGGGCGGGGCCGGGTCCGAGCCTCGGGCCGGGGGAGGGAGGGGAGGACGCTGCACCTGTTGGGACCCCCCCCCCCGAGGCCTCGCCCACGCCCACCCCGGCCGCCGTTCGGGGAGAGCCGTGGGCTCGAGGGGTTTTGGGGGGATCCCGGAGGCGGGGGCAGCGGTGGGGGCGGGGCGGGCCGCCAGGCTCGGGCTTTGGGGGCGGGGGTGGCCTTGGCGGGAGAATCGGGCTGGGCGGGGCGGAGACTCGCCCGCAGGCGCCAATTCCAACCCTTCTGGGTGCTGGGGTGGGGGGGAGAGGAGGGCACGGAAGGAGGGCGCGAAGCCCCGAAGCCGGCCTGGAGGAGGGTCCCTGGGGGCTCGGGCTTGCCCCCAGTTTCACAGGTTAGAGGAGGGGGACCCGGGGCCGGGGCCGGGCCCTCTCCCCCCATCCGCCTCCCCCCGTGCCCTCGGGCCCGGGCCCGGGTTTGTGCGCTCGGTGACAGACTTGGGGCATCCTTGGGGAACGGCCCGGGGCGCGCCCGCCCGCGGGAGCTCCCTGCCGGGCGCTGGGGAGAAACGGCCCCGGACTCGGGCCCAGGTGGGGGTCTCGGGGGAGCCCCCAGCCCGGGGAAGAAACGGGAAGTGGGGGGGGCTGCCCAGCCTCACCCAGAGGTAGAGAGGGATCCGAATGGTGCGTGAGGATGACAGGGCACAACGGGCTTAAAACAGCCCCAGGCCTGCTTTGTGTCCCGCGGTTCCGGGAGCAGCAGCCGCGCTGTGGCTGAGGGCTCCTGCCCCGAGGCCCCCGGTTCTCACTGGGGCACTTACTGCCTTGCCACCTGGCGGTCCTGGGAAAGCCCCTTGGCCCCTGTTTGAGAAGGAGATGGCGAAACATGCCGGGATTTTGCTAAGAAAGCCTCCGAGAGACTTGACACAGTAAAGTAAGGGAGGACCCCGGCTTGCCTTGCCACTGCTCCCCGGGGCAGCTTGAATAATAGCCCCTGTCTGAGGAAGAGGGAGAGCTGGGAGAACATGGCCTCCCGGGCTCTCACAACTGGTGATTTCCACAGCTCTCCCTCCGGGTGGGTGTCCAGGCATTATTTGTCCTGGAAGGAGAGAAAGAAGGGCCCAGCTCTGCAGAGTTCCTGACTTCAGAGCTCACTCAGCACTTGGATCTGTCACTGACTCTTAAGTACCTCCCATAATTCCCTGTGCTGCACTTGGCCGGACAAACTTGGCCAGCCGGGCTCCTGGGAGCTGATGATATTCTCCTGGGGAGGACACCTCGCTACTCTACCACAAGTCGATGAATCTCAAGTAAATGCAAAGAAAGGAAGAGCTAGCTTTGGGTGAAGGCAGTCAGGTAGTGCTTAGGACCCCTTGCTCTTGTGGGGCGCTGCTCCTGGGAGCTCTGACCGGAGAATCTCGGTTCCCAGTACCAAGAGGTCTGGGTCCTTCAGAGATGAGGTGGGATGAGGTGTAAACAAGAATAATGCAACTTCCTTGGAAGGGAAGGTGGAAGAGAAAAGAGAAAAAAGTGGGGAGGGGTCTCAACCACCTCTAAAAAAACCACTTTTGTTAACTCAGAAGTAGGCTCTTAATAAAGTTAATTTAATAAAGTTTTTCAAAAGGGTTCAATAAAAGGTGTGGGCTGTGCTGGAGGGAAGAAACAGCTGCTTTTGGGGGTTATGGGCTCTCCATCCCATGGTTTTCCCTTTACCAGTTTTTTTCCCGTCCTTATTGCTCACCTAGTGGCTACTGAGGCTGCTTGCAGGCTGATGAAATCCCGGGATTCGTTTGCAAGGGATGATGAATGAATGTCTGGAGTTCTGCAGCACCTCCCCTCTTTGCCAATAGATGGGGAAATGCAGTAGGGAGACTCCAGGGCCGTGGGAAAGCGCCACATCCAGGAGATAAATGCAGGGCTCTGCCTTAGATGGACTTTAGGCTCTGCCAGATTTGTTACCCCCACCCACCACCTCCTCTTCTTGTTCTCGGGTGGATGTATTCAGTAATTTTAGAGGCAAAATTTCCTCACAATAGTAATTAGAGCTGACATTTTAAAGAGTTCATTTTTCTAAAGCGATTTCTTAGAGGATTTTATTTGATCTTCATAGCCTTGTGGTGAGGGAAATGTTACTTCAGGAATTTCTTAAGGGAGTCTCTCTGCAAATCTTGTAATTTTACAGATCAGTCTTAGAGAATTGCTGAGAAAGAGAACAGAGAGGAGAGCAGAGGCAGGCAGAAGGGGAGAGGAAAGCTTGAAATGTGGGGGGTGGGTAGGGCTCTTAAGTCAGTGATGTATGTTCTTGACTATTTCATCTAGTAATATTCAAGTTTGGGGGTTTTAGTCTTCCGAGTCTAGTCCAGATCATAATGTCCACTTTACAAATAAGGAAACTACACTGAGGGAAAGATGCCTTGCCTGCACAGTTGAGAAGATCCAGTGGTGTTTATTCTGATGTCCCTCAGTCTATCTCCCTCAGTTTCCACTTACACGCTTAGACCCTTTCAATCATTAATAAAAAATAAAGGAAAAACCAAACTCCTGAAAAAAATTCTTTGAAAACTGGATCTTGGGGCCTGAAGTTTTCCCACTCACAGCTCTGTCCCCCCAGGGTCAGTGAGGAGGACTTTAGTTTGAATTTGTCCCATGGGAAGGGAGTCATTTAGCTTGGGTCTCATTTCCCTATGTATAATATATCACCCCAGTAACTGATCTCATGGGATTGTTCTGAGTCCCAACTGAGATTAATAGATAAAGGACTTGAGAGTGCCATAGAAACGTTGAGTTATCTCTTGGTTGGGGGAAAGTTCTTTCCTAAGTCCCAGTTTATCTGACTTGTGAGGAAAAAATGCTTTGCAAACTTTAAGGTTCTAGAGAAACATGTGGACTATTTGTGGATCAGCCTTCCTCTGTCTGACATTAATGGCAAAAGTGTCTCATTACATGGAGGTTGTTCCCCACTTTAGCCATTTACCCCAGCATCATGATGGGCATCGTGTATCTGTCCAGCTCTTTGCCACCCAGAAGTACCCTTCTTAGCATCTGGATAGGACCTTTCTGTGGGTCCCCCTGCCCATCAGCTCTCCCTCCAAGGTCCACAATGCCATATAATGGCTAACATTGATGATTGCTCCTTTCCCCTGGTCTTCTTTCTGATCTGACTACATCTTTGGGGCCTTTTCTCTTTAGTGATGATCTCTAACCCTAACAGTGTGAGTGTCGGTGACACCTTCTCGGTGCTTTACTTCCAGTACTGCCCCTGCAGCTGCCTCATGTACAAGGTGGGGAGAGCCAAGATTTGTCACAGGCGAGTCCTTGAGGGTCTGACTAAATTAGCAAGTGCAGGGTCCCCCAGATGTCAGCTAGGATGCCCAAGGGCTCGTTCCCTCCTCCAATTTGCTTCTCTTAAATGTCAGTTTCTCTTGATTAAAAACAGCAATGATGCTTCATAAAAGGTTTGCAAAGTGCTTGTAAAAATACTATCTATTTGATCCTCGCAACAACCCTGGGAATGACAGGTGTGTCCCCCTTTTGTAGATGAAGAAACTGAGGCAAGACAATGTGACAGGCCTCCTCCCACAAGAAGCCTTTGAAGTTCCTTGACTCCATCTGGGTCCCAAGTCCTTGAGGACACTTTGCCCCTATCATTCCTCTGAAAATCCAAGTTAAAAATAGCCATGAATAAAAAACAGCCCATGGATTTGGAAAGCTCACATGAAGCTTGGCAGTATGTGAGAAAAAAGGCCGCTCTTTGGGATGAGATTGGGCTCCATGGAAGCTTCTGCTGAGTCTGAAATAGAAAAGGATTGGCCTGGGAGCGGCAGGATCTGGGCCTGCAAGGAGCTTGCTACCTTCCTTCCTGGGAGAGTTTAGGACCTTTTCAAAACACTAAAACTAAACTTTTTTTTGAATTGATGAAATTGATTGAATTGATGAAATGATGAGATTTTTTAATCCCCCCTGTATAAATGTTTTCTTGGTTCTGCTCTCTTCTCAGCATCAGGTCACAGAGATCTTCCCAGACTTCTCAGAAACCATTTGCTTCATTTCCTATTGGGCCGTGGTGAATTCTGTCACTTAGTTACCCCTCCTCTGCATCATTTCCTATTGGGCAGTGGCGAATTCTGTCACCTAGTTACTCATCTTTTGCGTCATTTCCTATTGGGCAGTGGTGAATTCTGTCACCTGTTCAGCTGACCCCAATCCATAGGTGTCCCCTCGGGTTCTAATTCTTTGCCAGTTTAATATATTCTGTGGTTTTAAACCATAATTATTAAAATAGTAGTCTTTAATTGCTGCTCATTTGACTTTGGCTGGCTGTTTTTGTTTCAGTGCATAGTGCCTGACAGCATTTTAGCCAACAAACAAACTGCTAAATGAACCTGGAACTTGCTGGACTAGGCCAAGTTTAGGCTTAGCCCGCAGTACCCAGAGGAGGAGAGCTCAGCTGCAGGTCACGTGGAAATGTACCCGGGGCTCCGAGGTGGGTCTGGTGCCCAGCAGATGTTCGGGCTGATAAAGTCGTTCTTGGAACCAGCACCTGCCCAAGGAGGCTCCACAACTCCTTGGATGAGGGGGGCAGGGCTGCACTGGGGGAGGGGCCGCTGCCTGGCCATTTCTGTTGCTTTGGGATTCAGTCAGCAGGGAGTTGGTGACCAAGGTGGCAGTGAGTGTGTGTGTGTGTGTGTGAGTGTGTATGTGTGTGTGCCCGGAGTGACTGGCCCTAACCCTAAATGCGCACAGCCTTGTCCTGTGCTCTTGGGGAGCCAGGCCGGCCTGTCCGGGAGGTGCCAGTTATTGCTCAGGCGTGTATAGCCTTGAGGCAGTGGGGGCTCAGAAAGATCTTGTTCTAACATTCATGGTGTGTTTGCTGTGGGTGGTACCAAAGGCTCGGACTCGGGGCTGTGGGTGGGATGGCCGGAGGGCTGGGCCCCGGGGCTCCTGTGGGAGTTGGTTCATTTCAGGGCACTTGGTTTTGGCGCATTACATCACTGGGTGCCCACCTTGCCTCGGCACCAGGCTTACAGGAATGGAATCCCTGTGCACTTATGGTCCTCTGGGCGTCCCGAGGCAGGAGTGGCCATCCCTGCCCCTCATGTTCACCCTGGGTGGTTGGAGGAGTCCCTCCAGGACAATCAGGAGAGGCTCCTGGGGTATCTGGGAAGGCCGAGGAGGGAGTGACCAGAACAGAGAAGTATTGGGGGATGATTTAATGTGGAATCAGTCGCCGGGGTGCAATGCAGAAGACAGGGAGTCTTTGAGACCCTGGGGACAAGGCAGGGAGTGAAGATAAAATCCTTTAGAAGTGATCTACTTGGATCTGGCCAAGTCAGAAAGCCCAGGGTCAAGAATCAGCCATGTGACCCTGTCACATGCACCCTGACACAGCAGAACCAAGTCACCGAACCAAATTGCCTCAGTTTCTCCAGCTGTAAAAACGAGGCTCCTAGGAGCACTGGTCTTGCTGGTTGTGAGGATTCGGGGATCAAACTTTAAAACTGCACAGAATGTTAGTTGTCAGGGGGTCCTTGCAAAGCACAGCCCTAATGGACTGTCCTGGTCCCCCAGCTCAGTGCAGGACAGGCCGGCTTGGCCAGTGGTCCTCCCTCGCCCTCCCTGAAGCAGCCTCCTGGGCTTGAGGGGCCTGGCGCATGTTGGGCACTCGATGGGGGCTCACTGTGCTCATGGCTCCTTAATGGGCTTGCTTTCTTATGTCAGAAACTGGGCCCCAGGTCCCTTTGGAGACAAGGGCTCCTTTTGTTGCCGTTGGCTCGTTATTTAAATATTTTAAATATGCCCTTTTTAAAGCATCATCTGTTTTTTAAACATTTTAAATATGCTGGCCCTTGACTCCTTGTCCTGCCAGAGAACATTCTAGCCTTCCTTATCTGCTCCCCCGGCTTGGTGCTTTTGATCACTAGGAAATAGCCTGCAGCCCTTTCTCTTCTTTCTGGTTTTCTAAGCATCCTGGAGAAAGCTCCCCTGGGTAGCAAAGTTCTGAGCAGATTTTATGAGGCTCTTGAGTCCTGGAAGGGGTTGGGGGGGTGGGTGGGGATGTGGACAGGGGGGGGGGGGGGGGGGGGGGGGGGTTGGAGACAGTGATGTCATGGAACAATCCTGGTGAGTGGGGTGGTTTGTGCTTGTGGCTGCTTTTAGATGCTCTGAATTGAACAGTTCCTGACACTGTTGAGTCATCACTTGAGTGGAAAGTTTTCAAAGTTTATGGAGCATCAGAGGGTTTAAGGGCCCTGAATATTCCCTCTTTCTTCCTTGCTTAAGTCCTGATATTTATTCCTTGTCAGAGGGATGGGCAACAGGTAGTGGTTAATTTACTAATCCATCCATTGTTTCTCTCTATTGGAGCTTGTGAGAAAGAGAGAAATACGATTCTAGTATTATAAGATTCTTTCCTAAAGGGCTTTAATCATTGCTTTGCTGTAATCTTTGGTCTGGTCTTAATGTGTTCATCTATTTTTAGCAAATAGCATTCAGTTAACAAAAGGGGGAAACCAACTCTAAGGACCTCCCTGAGAAAGCCAACATATGGTCAAATGATAACTGTTCTAATTACATAGTTTGCAAAGGCCTTTAAATACATGATCTCATTTGAGCCAGAGATGTGCTGATATTTTATAGATAGCTGAAGAAGGCTGGCTTGGGCTCAGAAGAGAAATAGTCAGGAAGAGGAGAGTTCAGATCCAGCCTGAGACACTAGGGGTGTGACCCCGGCCAAGTCGCTTCTCCCAGTTTGAATTCAGCGCTCAGGGATTGCCAGAATTGGACCAAGAGCTTTACAGATATTTCCTTTGACCCCGAGAACAACCTTGGTAAATAAATACATTTAAAATAGGTACATGATTTAGACATAAAGGGTGAAGCTTTACAGATATTTCCTTTGACCCTGAGAACAACCTTGGTAAATAAATAAATAAATTTAAAATAGGTACATGACTTAGACATAAAGAGCGATGTAAGCAAATTATAATGGAGCTTTTTAGATGAAGATAATTATGAAGCATCAGAAGGTTTAAGGGTCATGGATATTCCCTCTTTCTTCCTTACTTAAATCCTTTTGTGGTGATTGCTATTTATTCCTTGTCAAAGAGATGGGCAACAGGTAGTGGTTAATAATTTACTAATCCATCCATTGTTTCTCCGGATCTTTCAGAGCTTGTGAGAGAGGGAGAAGTAAACTTTACTGGTCATTCCATTTATGGGATAAGGAAGAAATAAATAGGTCCATAGAATATAAAACAGGTAATTTTGATTACACAAAAAGTTTTTGCATAAACAAAACAATGAGAAGAAAACCAGGAAACTAGGGGAGAAAAATCTTTGCAACAAATTTCTCAGAGTCTCATTTTGGAATTGGCTCTAATTTGCAAGAATAAGAGCCATTATGTCCTGATTGATAAAGATCAAAGGACATGAAGAGGCAATTTTCAGAGGAAGAAATCCAAGTTATATGAAAAAATGCTCTAAATCACAAATAAATAGAGGAATGTAGATTAAAACAGCTCTTAAGGTGCCATCTCCTACTTATCAGATTGGCTAAAATGACAAAGAGAATAACATGCTGGAGGAGCTGTGGGAAAATATGGAGCTAATGCACTGTTTGGTGGAGCTGTGAACTGGTCAACCCATTTGTGAAAACACTTTGGAACTAAGTCTAATATTTCAGCTAAGATGAAGGAAAGGGACCTATTTGTACAAAAACATTTACGGCAAAAAATTGCAAATTAAAGGGATGCCCATTACTTGGGGAATGGCTGAACAAATTGTGGGTTATGATTGTGATGGATTGCTATAGTGTTGTAAGAAATGAGGAGTGGGGGGGCAGTTTCAGAAAAACCTACTGATGCAAAGAGCAGAACCAAGAAAGCATTGTATATAGTTGCACAATATAAAGATAGTCAGCTGTGAAAGATTTAGTAACTCCCCTCATAGAATGATCCACTTCAGTTTTTTTTTTAAATAGCTTTTTATTTATAAGTTATCTGCATGGGTAATTTTACAGCATTTGACAATTGCCAAACCTTTTGTTCCAATTTTCCCCCTCCTTTCCCCCACCCCTTCCCCCGGATAGCAGATTGACCATTAAATGTTAAATATGATCCATTTCACTTTTAAAAAACCTGATGTAAAATGCTATCCCAAAAGAACTTTATGGATGGATGCAATTTGAAGCATTTTCTTTTTCAGATAAGACTAATGGAGGAATTTGTTTTTTCGTGATTACACATATTTGTAATTCTCTCCCCCTCATTTCATTGTGGGGGTAGAGAAGGGGAGGAATGGAGAGAATTCGAATCTGAAAATCAAATAAAATTGAATTTTAAAGAAGTTAATCAGAGACTCCACACATCAAATGAAGGTTCTTGGTCCCATGGCTAAATGTTAGAGTGGTGCATTGACTTGAAGGGATAATTCTTACTGCTCAAAACCACATGAATGAGCTTTGGATATCTTCATTTAGGGAAAATCAGCAAAAAAGGGAAAGATGAGTGAATTGGTCTTTTCGGTTTCTAGAAATTCCAAACTGATTTACCATCAGTGAAGTTATAAAAGTTTTAGTGTCTGCCCTTAAAGAAGCAGCTGTTCTTAAACATGCTTCTAAGGTATTTATTTCATTGTGAACTAGGATTCTCAGCTCTTTATTTTTTAGTTTTTTATTTTCAAAATATTCATGGATAATTTTCAATATTCCCCCTCTCTAAATCTTGTGTTCCAAATTTTTTTTTTCTCTCATCCCCTCTCCCCTTCCCCCTAGATGGCAAGTAATCCAATATATGTTAAACATGTGCAATCTCGGCCTTTTTTTCAATCAAATCCAGAGCAAAAAACAAACTGGAGGCTAGATATAATAAGTGGGGATCTTTCTAAAAACTTAGCCTGAGACAGAAACTGGCAATTGCAATTCATTGTACTGCTCTGACATCACATTTTTGTGATACTAAAAATATACACCAAATGAAATGTTCTTTTTGAGCAAATTAGTTGCTTTATTCTGTGCATGTGTGGTCGATTCTAGACTTTATTCCTTTCAGTCTGAATGGCTCTCCTGAGACTTTTCCTGGTAAGCCCTGCGGCTCCTGTGACTAAGCCGGGCTTAAACCCTTTGGAACCCACTGCTCCGAAGGCCCAGCTGTTGCCCCACAGTCTCATTCCCTGGTCCAAGTGTGAGACAGGTGCTGCTTGCCAAACAAAGGAGGGCCTTTTGCTTGGAGTGGAAGCTGAGCATCCTGAGATGGAGGGCTTGAGGTTGAGGTATAAATAAACCAAGTCACTCCCCAAGGCAGCTGGGACCCGGCTCCCTTTCGTTCCCTTCCCCAGACACCTTCCCCCTGCTGGAACAGGTCGCTGCTCTGGGTCTTGACCCCTTAGTTGATATAGATCAGGAATGTTCATGCAGCAGAGCTGGAACGCTGGGCAGGGATTGTGGGCACTGGTAACACACTGATGACGGATGACTTTCTGCTGTGGGCAGAGTATTTTTGGTAGGGGGCCTGCCTGACAATAGCTTGTCAAACGCTCTCTTCTCTCCACCAGCCTCCCAGGGATGAGCTGACGGTTCGAGCCCAACAGGTCCATCCTTGAGTCCTTTTCTGTCTGGTCTGTACCATCTGGGCACATGCTGGTATGCTCACGGCAGGATGGGGTGTCAGGCAAGGTGCAGAGAAGTGGCCGGGTGGGGTCGTCTGCTGTGGCTGGAGCTCAGGGTTGGCTGTTCAAAGGCAGAATGCACTAAAAGCACTCCTGCTTATGGGTCGCAAATACACATTTATTTTAGTTAGCATTCATTGAGAGAGGCAGATGGCACTATGGGATATCCAGTACCTGGGTGGATCTTGGAGAACTAGAAAGTTAGAAATGAGAATGGCTCCCTGATCTCAATAGGAGATGTTCTTTTCTGTGGCACAGATCACGAGTCCTCCATGGATTATTAGCCTGCAAGTCTTTGGGCCATGTCAAGCTGTAAATCTTTTACTTCATGGAGGGGTTGGGGGTGAAAGAAAACATTTCGAGGGGGGACCCTGGCCCCAGAAAGCTGCCCAGATTACAAATTAGAAATTAAACAGTTGGGGCTAGGGGTGTAAGGAGATCAGTGTTGCCAAGGGAAGAGTGATCTTTCCCTAAGCCCCACTTTAGGATTCCTGTGGGCAGGGCCACAGATTAACTACAATTCTCTTTGTATTCGGTTGTATTTTTATTTATTTCGTTAAACATTTATTTCTTAGTTCTGTTTTGCTGGGGTCTTGATGGTGTGTTCTTGGTTTTCAGAGAGGGACTGAAGTATTGCCCTGAGGCTGCAGGGAAGGGCCACCTTGCTGTGTCCAGCCCAGCAATCCCAGCCATGTCCCCCAGGTTAAATCTCCCCATCAGAGCTCTCCATGGCTCCTCCCTTTGCCGGACCCCTTGGCACTGGCTGCTGGCTCCCAGGCCACGAGGTCTCTGCTCCCCCCTCCCCATAATGCCTCATTCTCTTTATGGCTAACTAACCCTTTAGGGGGCTAAGCCCCTTTTAGGATTTAGCCTGTCAGCTATGGGGCGTTCCCTTCCTCCTGGTAAATAGCAAGTTCCCCTAGGAAACTTTGCCTTTCCTTCCTTAATTTTCTTTCTTGCCAACTACATGCTCTCCCACCTCTATTCCATATGAACGTTCTCTCCAGAGAGAATGGCCATTGGGAAGTCTTCACCAGACTGAGCCCCCGTATTAGGCACTCCCCTAAAGAAGCTCGTTGGGGCGGGCCGCCTGTTGGCCACGTCGGCCCCTCAGTTGTTGGTGCCCACTGGGCTGCGGCCCTGGGGTTTGCTGTGAGGGCTGGGGATTTCAGGGACAAATGCTCTGTGACTTCTAGAGGAGCAGAAAGGGTCGGGCTCTCTGTGGATTTGAGGGAGCACTTTTGGCAGAAAGGCAGGCATTGGGCAAGCACAGCTGTACTTCACACTCCCAGGCAGTCCCTCTGTCCTGCTCCCCTTCTCCTGCAGCTGCCCTCCAGTCACGGCCCCTTGCGCCCCAAATCCAGTCCCTTGCCAAGTCTGCTCTTGCCTTCACATCGTCCCCTGGGCTCCATTTGCCCCTTTTGGGACAAGCTCACTCCTCTCCTTGCCTACAATTTTCCTGATCTGTCCTCAGTGCTTCTGTCCAAGTCACCTTAGCTAGCCTGGGTTTGACCTTGGTCGCAGACCCTCCCTGGCCTCCGGGGCCTCAGCAGACCGGTCCAGACTCCCTTCCAGGCCCATATTCCCTCCCTGTCTCTCGGCCTTTGCACAGATAACACACCTGTCTTCTGCAGTATCACAGCCAGCCTTTACATAAGGCTTTGTTCAGTTTGCTGAGGATCACAATTAACTCATTTGCTCCTCCCAGCAATCCTGGGAGGAAGGTGCTGGTATTATCCCCATTTTATAGATGAGTAAACTGTGGCAGAGCTTCAGTAGCTAGCCTACTGTCTCCCAAGCCAATCAGTCATTAGAGGCTGATTTGAATTCAGGTCCTTGTGACTCAGTTCTTAGCTAGAATCTTTTAAATCTCAGTTCCGGGCTGTCTCCTCTGGGCAGCCTGATTGTTCGGGTCCTTCTGTCCCCCAAATAC
Source organism: Sarcophilus harrisii (assembly GCF_902635505.1). Lineage (NCBI taxonomy): Eukaryota > Metazoa > Chordata > Mammalia > Dasyuromorphia > Dasyuridae > Sarcophilus > Sarcophilus harrisii. Next base: position 9,077,336 of record NC_045427.1, on the reverse strand, counting down.
CTTCTATTTATCTGTGTAATCCTCCGGGCAAAAAAGCTCTGGGGGAGTAGGGACTCGTTTGTGATTTTGTGTTTCTCTAGGGCCCAGCCTAGTGGCTTGCACATAGTTGGCGCTTAATAGATGCTTGTTGAATAAAAGAATGCTTTTCATAGGGTCTGGGAGCCTTAGAATTGGAAATTTGCGCGCCCTCATGCTCTGCTACTTGTTAGCTGCTGGGATCGTCCCGGCAGAATTCTGGATCTGAAATCCTTTCTTTGATCTTAGATAACTTTGAGCGTCTCCTGGATCAAGGTGATGGTCCTGACAAAGGGATACGTTCCCAATAGCTCTGGCAAGGACTTGTGGCCTTTGAGCGAGTTCCGAGTCCGGCCCGTCCCAACCGAGCTTTTCTCCCTCCGCAGAAACGAAGCCGTGGTGATTTCTGGAAAGAAGCTGGCCCAGCAGATCCGGCAGGAAGCCCGGCATGAAGTGGAGCAGTGGGTCGCCCTGGGGAACAAGCGGCCCCACCTGAGCGTGGTGCTGGTTGGGGAGAACCCGGCCAGCCACTCCTACGTGCTGAACAAGACCAGGGCCGCCGCGGATGTGGGTAGGTGTTTGACGGGCGGCCTGGACCCCTTTGGTCACCCACACTCTCCTGTGGGCCTTGCGCTGGCATTCGCCAGAATCTATGGTCAGCTGCTCTTTATTAAGTGCCTGCTGTATGCCAGCCCCGGGGCCGGCTAAGGTCAAAGGGAAGGGGGCCTCCCCCAGGGAACGAAAGCTCCAAGGGGAGAACTCAAGCCCCTTGGGTGTGCTTGCAAAGCTGCAGGTGAGGTGGCCCAGGGAGGAAAGGTGAGGTGGGGTGGGTGGGTGGGGAATAGAGGGAAGGCGAGTCCTGGATGTGAGGGGTGAGGTGGGGAGGGCCTGGAGTGGAGAAGATGCAAAGGGGAGGGAAGGGGACAGAGAGAGCGAATGAGGGGTCTGGGGGCAAGTAGTCAGGAGGGCTGGAAGAAAGTCCCTTGGGCCACTGAAAGGAGGATGGACTGGAGGGAGAGGAGACTTGAGGCAGGAAGTAGGTGGTTCCTGCAGGGAGGGTGGGGGGGCCCACCATGAGGGTCTGAGCTACCGTGGTGAGTGGGAGTGAGTGTCTATGTGTGTGTGCATGTGTACATGTATATGTGTGTGCAGTTCAGCTCAGGGGTTGGGGCTTTGTGCTCAGAGATGGACAGGGACTGAGGGACGGGGCAGAGAAAGCGCTGGACAAGGACGGACGAGGAATTGAGCCATCGAGCTTTTGTTCTGCCCTTGCCCCTGACCAACCCCTGGGTGGGGTCAGGCCCGTGAGGCTCTGGGCCTCAGTCTCCTGGTCTAGTAGGTCTTTAAATCCAGTCCCCTGCGGAGCTCACTTGGTCCATTGTCTGCCATGGAAGCTGCGTTCTCGGCTGGGCAGCGAGCTGGGGAGGCCCTTTAGGGATCAGCTCCTCCACGGTGATGATTGCCAGGCCGGCGACCTTTGGCCTTCCTGACCCAGGGACATCTGTTGGGTCCTTCCAGCTCTTGTTCTGGGGGGCATCTGCCCCCGCCCCCATCCCTTCCTTTGTTTATTTGAAACAGGAATCAGCAGTGAAACGATTCTGAAGCCCGCCTCCATTTCGGAGGAAGAGCTTCTGGACCTGATCAGCAAGCTCAACAACGACGACAATGTGGATGGCCTCCTGGTCCAGCTCCCTCTTCCTGGTGAGTGTGGACTCTGTCCGGTGAGGGGCCCCTGTGGGGAGCTGGGGCCTGGAGCGCTCGAGGCCCGAGCCTGCCGCAGTTTTGTCTTCTGTGAAATGGGCACAATAGTAGCACCTCTGTGGCAGGATTACTAAGGATCAGCCGAGAGTATGTGTAAAGCACATACATGCTCACACAATCACACACAACAATCACATATAGTCACACACAATCACACACAAAATCACACACAATAATCACATACAGTCACACACATCACAGAATTCCACACTTGGCTCCCACCCTGGCTCAGAGCCTCTCCTCCCTCCACAGCCGCTGTAGTCCCCACCTCCTCCACCTCCCCGGCTGCTCTGAGGGCTCAGGCTCCGAGCAGGGAGGAGTCGGGGTCAGGTCTCAGCCCCGGTTCTGGTGTCCCTGGGCAGGGCAGGGCAGGGGGTGCTCTGACTCTCAGGACAGGGCTCCGTATGCCGGGGAGCTCGGCCACCTGGGCAGTTGGGGCCTGGCCCCCCCGGTGATTTACACATCCAAGGTGTCCCTGCTCTGGGCGACGTCTCAGGAACCCCAGGGGCGCGGCGGGGCCGCCCTTGCTCGTGGAGACGCTGTAGGACGCTCCCTGCTGGCTGCCCTGAGGGCCCCCCTTGGAAAGCGACCCCCGGTGAGCTCCTTCCTCCCTCTTCCTTCCCAGAGCACATCGACGAGAGAAGGGTCTGCAACGCCGTGGCTCCCGATAAGGACGTGGACGGCTTCCATGTGATCAACGTGGGCCGCATGTGCCTGGACCAGTACTCCATGCTGCCCGCCACGCCCTGGGGCGTGTGGGAGATCATCAAGCGGACCGGCATCCCCACTCTGGGCAAGAACGTGGTGGTGGCCCGGTCCAAAACGGGGCGCCCCCATGCCTGTTGTTAAGGACGGCCGCCACAGCACCTGGAGGGGGCCCCGCACCGGGTGGAGGGTGGCCCGGGGCCTGGGAGGGGCGGCCTGGGGGTCTGGGGGGGCGGGCTGCAGGCTGAGGAGGGTCAGCGAATTTGCCTGCCGCCCGGGAGAGACGAGTGCGGGAGTCAAAGGGCCGGAGTCTTCCTCTGTGGGGGATCAAGGCAGGTGCTCAGAAAGGTGACCGCCCCCAATCCGGGAGCCTGGAGCGGGCACTGAAGGCCCCACCCCTGCCTGGCCTGGGCGACGGCCGAAAGGGGGGAGGCCCTCACCCGGTTTGCCCGCAGGGGCCCACCTGACCATCTCCGACCGACACTCCCGGAGCAGTGAAAAGCACACGATTCTGGCTGACATCGTGGTGGCCGCTGCGGGTGAGCCGGGCAGGGGCGGCTCCGCAGGGGCTGCTGAGTGGGGAGCTCCAAGGGCCCTCCGGGCTTTCTGTTCTTTCTGCTGGGGCCCGCGCTGTGGGGCGGGGGAGAGTCTGGGGGCTTCGGGAGATGAGGTCAGGACCCTCCCGAGGGATTTGCTCTGCCCTTAGGAGTGATGTGAGGCATCTTCTTGGGGAGTGTTTGGGGGCGGGGACCCTGAACGAGCTCCCCTGCTGAGCATCTCTCCGGTCCTGCCTGTTAGTGACCGAAACCTTAGGGTTTCTTTAAAGTGCAGGGATCCGCTGGGCCAGGAACTGGCTCTGGCATCTCAGGGATGGCGCTGATCTGGAGTCTGGGGAGCAGAGAGATGGGGGAGCTAGCCAGGGGGGCCTGTGAGGGCGGGGCGGTGCCCTGCAAAGCCCTGGTGGGGCAGGAGAGGGAGAGGGTGGGGAGGCTGGGCCTGGCTTGTGCTCCTCTCTGTTGGGAAGAGAAGATGCTGTGGTCCTGAGGGGCCTACTGAGGGGTTATTTGAAGGAGGTGGAGTTGGGCTCTCAGGGTCCCTGAGTCAGAGACTCAGTGGTGGAAGGGGGGGAGGCAGTGGTACCGGGAGGTGAGGGGTGGGGGAGAGGAACCCTCAGTGGGGGGGAGGAGTCCTTGTTGGGGGGAGGGGCAGATTGCAATTTCACTGTCCCCCCTTGCAGGCATCCCCAACCTGATCACGGCCGACATGATCAAGGAAGGAGCTGCCGTCATTGACGTGGGCATCAATCGGGTTCACGATCCCATCACGGACAAGCCCAAGTTAGTGGGAGACGTGGACTTTGAAGGTAAGTACCCGGTGGCCCTCGAGGCTCCACAGCCCAGAAAGGCCGTCTCCGTGTTCTATCCTGCAGCCCAGCATCCAGCTCCTGCTGATGTCCTGACAGGTCTCTGACCTTCCCTCTGGCAGAGCCCGCCCCCCCTCCTCCCGCTTCCCTGGGTCCCTCGATGGGCAGCACAGGGACATTGTGTAGCTGGGTATTATGGGGGCTCACTAATGGTTCTGAAAGAGATGCAGAGGTGCAGGGGGACGATTGCATTGTTAGAAGGGACCCAGCTGCAGCCCCAAGGAGTCTCTGGTGATTAGGCCAGCCCCTGCCTCTTCAGTGCGCCCCCGACCTCTCAGTGCGACCTCAGCAGGAGCGCCTGAGGCCAAAAAAGTTTGCTGATATTGGATGAGAATATTTGCTGCCCTCCCAGTTCAGCCTTTTATTCTTTCCTCATGGAAAGAACTTCCTCATGGAAGTTTTTATTTATGCAAAGAGCGGCTCAGTTTCTTTGGTTTTTGTGGTCTCCATTCCTTGCTGGGGTGACCAGTGTCCCCTCAGCTTTGTGGGGAGGGGCTTAGTCTCAATTCTGTTCCAATGGAGCTTTTGCGCTCGAGCTTTGGATCCATTAGGAGTTTATCGTGCAAGACTGCTCAAGACACTGTCTCCGTCTTGTCACTGCCCCTGCTGTTCCTGCCAAGCAGGAGCCCTCCCCCCACAAATCACGTCCATCCCAGGCATCCCAGGGCTCAGGTTTCTGGCCTATCCAGTGTGTCTCACCTGCTGAATTCTCTGTTTCCAGCAGGTGCCCTCTGGATCTCCCTTAGGCCTGTCCTGGCCTCCCCTCTGCCCCTTTCTCTCCATCGTCCCTCCTCCGCCCGAGGCGGACCTCCCCTTCCCCACAGTCTGTGGCACTGATCTTGCGCAGAGCTGTTTTATTCTCCCTCGTGCATACACATAGTGCTTAATAATCTTTGTGGGAATTAGTTGGAAATCTCCAAAGTTCCTTGTCTGGACCAGTGCGAATACATTCTGATGGAGGGGCATGTGTCAGGTTTGTGGGGCCCCTCCTGAAGTGCTCCCCCTTCCTTTGCCCCCGCAGAGGTCAAGAAGAAAGCCAGTTACATCACTCCAGTCCCCGGGGGAGTGGGCCCCATGACGGTGGCCATGCTGATGAAGAACACCATCATCGCCGCCAAGAAGCTGCTGAAGCCCGAGGAGCGCGAGCCGGGGAAGGCCAAGGAGCTGGCGGCAGCCAGCTCTTAACTGACGGGGGCGTCTCGTTAGCGAAAGAAAGCAGAAACATTCCGTGAAATTTTTCAAAAAAGCAAAACAGGCCGATAGAAATGCAATATTTTAATTTATTCTGCTGACGTGATTTTCTGATACTTGTTTGCAGTTAGGCTATTTATTGAAAGCGTTCAGGGTAGGCAGCTAGGTGCGCTCAGATACCCCTCGTCGGTGGCCGCGGGGTGCCCTGCGCCCACTGGCAGGGGCAGCTCTTGGGAATCGACCCATGGGACCCTCACCACGGGCAGCTCAGAGACCCCTTAGGGGGTCCCTTAGGCCAGTCACTGCATTGTTGTCATCAGGGGACTTGGTAAAGTCAGGTGGCTGAACTTTGGCTCCTGAACCTCGTCCAAGGCCCCCTGCGGGAGGGTGCTTTGGTTACAGTCTCACCTTAGTGGTTCAGAGGAGGGCAGAGAGCCCGCCGGGGAATCTGAAACACGGCCCCGAGATACTGCGGTCCCCTGGCTCCCATGGATGCGCCCCCACTAGTGTCCAGCCCAAGTGAAGGTGGCGCTCCTTCGGGCCGGAGCTTGAGCCTTCAGCCCGGAAGCGTTGCCCAGGGACCGGCCAACAGCCCTGCCTGTTCTGTGCGCGCTGTGGGGAGCTAGCGTCCTGGACTTCATTTCCAAGGCCTCCAAGTTGGACCTCAAGGTCATGATTCAGATCCTACACAGCACCTGGAACAGAAGCGAGACTGGAAAAGAAGCCCTGATTTGGGGACTGTTTGTGCTCTGGGGGACAGGAGGAGTTTGGGGGGCATTTCCTCCTCAGACCTGGGGAAAGGGCGCTGGGGTGGGCTGGGGCTGAGCCTGGCACTCTCCTAATAACCAAAGAATTTGCAGTGGCTCCCACTTTCTTTCCACTTCGGTCCCTGTTGCCTTTCCTAAAAGTCTTTGAAAGCTTGCAGTGCTTACTCAGTTTACCTAACCAGATTTTTGATTAAACAGTTTTTTTAAAAAAAAGAAACTCTTTGAGGTGTGGTCTGTTCTGTTGGAACATAATGTGGTCAGAAGATGGACATCTTCCTGAAGTTGGTTGTCTTTCTCCTCTCCCAGCCCCCTGGGGTCTCGTTGGGGCAAGTGCCGGCACCCCTGGGAGGCCCAGCCGCGACAAACCTGGGCCATAACACCTCTGATCCCAGCCCTGAAGGATGCTCCATCGGCCCTTCTGCCCGACAGTTGGTTAGGGGTGGAGGTAGGGTGATTGATCAGTGAGTGGTGGCCATTATAGACAGCTGGATGGTGCAGTAGCAAGAGCCCTGATCCTGGAACCAGGAAGTTCTGAATTCAAATCCAACCTTAGGTACTTACTTAACTTGCCTTTTTTCACTCTAAACTTGGGATTGCCAACTTCTCCTTCCTCGGTATCCCCCATTCCCAAGAGGAATAAGTCTTTGTCGGCACTTCCAGGGTGTGAGGTGTCCAAGGCGTGCGAGCTGGTTATGAGACCTGGAAAGTGGGCGCCCTTGAGAACACAGACAAAGCAGACAAAGCTCCCTTCTTTATTGGTAATATGACATAAAATCCTTGCTGGCTTCCATGTGGTAGATGGGAGTAACTAGCAATTTCTCACAATCTCTTAAGATCATTGAGATCAGGTTGTTTCCTGTGTGTACGAAATATCAGCAGGTGCCATGGGAATTAGTGATTGGTTTATAAAAAGGGCCATTAAAAATGCTGCCATTCTGTGTGATCCTGGGCAACTCACTTAACCCCATAGCCTCAGCAAAAAAATGCCGTCATCCCAGTGCATGGAGCAGGCTTGTTGCCAGCAGTTCAGGTTCCTGTATTTGAGGTGCAGGTGCTGCGAGAAAACAGCCTAAATCTAGAAAATAAACACCAACTTTTAAAAAAAGTTTAGCCCCGGAGCTTTTGGTTGTCAAGGGAGAAAACGTGACTGATCCCAAGGGATGGTGTCAGGGAGAGGGCTGGTGGCTAATGCCATTTGGCTTAAATAGAAAGTGTCTGACTTTCATCATGGGAGTCCAAAACGGTCTGTTCTTTGACTTCTAGACCCAGGACTTGGGATCTACTAATAAACTAATAGATATTTTATATTAGTATATATAATTAGTATATGTAGTATATTAGTATATATATTATATTGTATTATTAGTATATATTAGTATATATAGAATATATCTCTATAATTGGTATATATTTGTTAGTATACATATTAATATATATAGTATTATATTAGTATATATAGTATATTAGCATATACAGTAATATTAGTATATATATTATATAAGTATTATCATTAATATATAGTATATTAGCATATATAGTATATATATTATATTAGTATATATAATTAGTATGTATAGTTTGGGGTCCTCAAACTATGGCCCGCGGGCCAGATACGGCAGCTGAGGACGTTTATCCCCCTTACCCAGGGATATGAAGTTTCTTTATTTAAAGGCCCATAAAACAAAGTTTTTGTTTTTACTATAGTCCGGCCCCCCAACAGTCTGAGAGACAGTGAACTGGCCCTCTATTTAAAAAGTTTGAGGACCCCTGGTATATATAATATTAGTATATATGGGATAGACTAATGCCCTCTTTTTGTGGGGGGAGGCAAGCCTTGTAATGTATACGCGTGATGACGCAATTTCTGGCCCATCTGCCGAGTAGACTTGGGGCAGCTCCTAAAGTTCTAATTGCTGGCATTTAATATTACAAGTTCAGCAATAAACTCCGCCGAAAAGCTTCTTCCGCGGCGACACACTAGACTAGCTCGTTGCAGCTAAAACTGCTTGTGCATCACTGATGTGAGCCCACTTGCCAGTTAATCGACCGATGGGGACGTGCCCAAGCGCAGACGTGGTTCCAGAATTAAATCACACAGGAGTGACTGTTCATGTAAAAGACGTCTTTTTTATTTGAAATAGTGAGTTCTAAAACTACAAGTTAATAAATGCCAGTTTTTCTTAACTCAGAAATTAAAAAAACAAAACAAAACACTATTAACAGTCAGTTCCAAAGTATCTGTTTTACCAACAACACATGGAGCTCCAAAAGTGAGAGGCAAAATTAAGGTGTCAACAGCGTTGGACTCAGAGTCAGGAAAATGGCTTCGAATGCAGCCTCTGACCAGGAAGGCCCCTCTGGCCATAGCAGAAGCTGCTTTTCCATCCGGGCAATGGGCGCACAGACAGAACCTGCCTCCGGAAGCCGCGAGGATTGGGCGAGGTGACAGGTGGGAAGTGCAGGAAAGCCTTTTGGTTGCTACATCGGGGCCAGCCGTGATTATTGCTGACGGGCTGGATCGCAGGGAGCCCTGAACGCCTGCCCAGACCTCTTAGCTAGGGATGGGGGGCAGGGGAGGGACAGACAAGCTTGGACTTTCAGGGGTTCATGTATTGGGTCCTTCCCTATTGCCTTCCAGCTGTCATTTTAGGAAGCAGCTTTCCGGCCAGAGTTCCCGGGCCATCCTTTGCCTGCGCACCTGAGTTCAGGCACTTTCTTGGCCAGCCGGTGTTAAAGACCAAGGGGACCCCTCGTTTTCTGTCCTCTGCTTAGGGAAGGAAAGGTCTTGGGGTTTAGACTCTCCACAAGTGGGATGACCGACTTTTGGAGCGCGAGCGCTCCTGAATGTTGGCTTTCACAGTTCCCTACGAGATGCTACTTGTAGGTATGATTCTAGTCTCGGCCGGAAGGCCCACGTACCTTGTGGTGCAATCACTGCTTAGTGGGCCTTTGGAATGGGTCCGGGGCACATGATTTAGGAGCCAGTGGTCCGTGTCATGAATGGGGAAACTGAGGAACCCGCAGGGCCGCCTGTTTTTGATTTTGGGACCGAGATGAGGTTTTTGCACTCCCTGTCCATCAGCTTGTGTCCTTTCCAGAGCAGAGCCTGCATCTTTGAGGTTTAAAAAGGCACCAAGCTTGGGACCGACCTTTTTACTGAGAAGCAGGGCTGGGTGGGTGTAAGCTGGCTCAGACAGTAAGGCCTTCCACTTCCTTCAGAGCTGCCTGTTCCTCTGTCTGGTTGGAGTATAGTTAGGGCAAGCATTGTGCTCAGGAAGCAAGGCTCTGATGGTCATGAAGGGCCTGGGGATCGTCAGTCATGGACAGGGCAAGTTTAGGGAGTGAGCCTTTATCCTTGGGGACTCAGGGGGGTTTGGGACAGGAATGGGCCATTTACTGTGTCACATCTTAGGGGAGAGAAGGCCACCTGCGGGTCTCGAAGTCCTGCAGGATTAGCAGATGGGACCCTTGTGAGATTTTGTGGCTACGTTTCTGTCCTCTTCCCGGAGAGCTCACGGATGGCTTTGTCAGGTTCTGTCCCAGCTCTGACCTCTCCAGATGCAGTAGTTGGTCCCTCAGGAGGGGATGCATTAGCATGCCCCTGATGAGGAGGTCTGGATTTCTGTCAGGGATTTGGAAACCGAGGCAGGGAATGCCAAGTGAAGGAGATCCCAAGCAAGCAAGGCCGAGCAGCAAGAAGGGGGCCGTGGCGATCTACCACGTCTGCGGTTCTAGGTTCTATCCCTAAGTTATGAAGAGCTACACTGTTGCTTGTCTTTCCTGTGGGACTTGGGGATGGGTGGGAGGGGGAAGTGGAGGCTTGGGTGACAGTGGGCTGGGGCGTGTCAAAGGGGGATAATCTGTATTTCTAGAGAATCACAGTGTGTGAGAGTGAGTGTGTGTGTGTGTGTGTGTGTGTGTGTGTGTGTGTGTGTGTGAGAGAGAGAGAGAGAAAGAGAGAGAGAGAGTGAGTGTGTGTGAGACGGCCAGGCCCCAGCCCGCTCCTCGCTGGCCAGGGGGAGGTGGGGGCTGCAGAAGACCAGAGGCTACAGGGTGGTTTCGTTGCCACCGTCTCTGGGACGCTTCTCTCTGTCTCCGTGCTCATGCTCGTGGTCCGACTCCATCTCAATCTTCACTTGTGGCATTGGAAACCCTAGACTCCGGGAGTAGTTGAAGGCAGGTGAAGGCGGGCAGGAAATCTTCAAGTGTAAGGTGATGCTGCAGGGGAAAGCAGAGCACAGAGTAGGGGAGGAAGGTGGGCCTGGCCCTCCGGGCCCCGGCTTCCTCCGGCCCCCTGCCCTTCTCGCCTCCTGAAGCCTCCCCAAGCCATGAACCTGGCCTGACTCCTGAATTCTCCTGCAGTTCTGGCCCTACAGACACTCTGGGGATCCCATGTTCCCCCCACACTACCCAGAATTCTACTGATGAAGGACCTGGTTGGGTGGTCACTAAGCTTAGAGTGTTGGCTAACAGCATGTCAGGTAGTTTCATGAGATTGCCTTTGTCTCAGCTCCAGAATCCTTTGTGTAACACAGTGACTGGACCTGGCCCTCCTAGATGTATGTCCCCAGCCCTACTCACATTAAGGGTGCTGGGAGGAGATCTCACTCCCTAATTCTAGGGGCTGGACTTCTTGTAGTCCTCCACTAAGATCCTGCCCTAAAGCTCTGCTGGCTCTGAGGCCTCATACAAGTCACCCAGCCTGTGTCTGCCTCAGTTTCCCCATCTGTAAAATAGAGATAATACTTTACAGAGTTGCCCTAAGGAAAAGGGTATTAGATTTTGGAGAAAACTGTCAGCTTCAAAGGTGGTTTTCCCTCTCAAGTCTGAGAAGTGATGGGCGGAGAGATAATGGAGGCTCAGGCTGTTTCTGGGATTTGGCTGGGGGAGTCCAGGGGACTGCAGAGTCACGGGGAGAAGCCCCGAGTGGGAACCTGAGGGGCTGACCCTGGTGAGACTTTGTCCCTTTTGAAGTAGAGGATGGGGTCCTGAGATGAGGATGGGGAGAGAGAGCAGAAATTGAGGCAGAAGACAGCTGGGCAAGCGACTGAGGGGAGTGGGAGAGTCAGCTGGGGCAGTTGTGGGGTGGATGGTCAGAGAAGGAGGACGATGAGGGGCTGCCCCAGCTGCAGGCCCCTTAATCATCTTACTCTGTTTTATCCAGTTTCCCCTGAGGAGCATATGAGCTCTTCCAGGGCAGGGATTGGTTCTTAAATTTGCCTTAGTATCCCTAGTGACTCCCACAGGGCGCACAGTCGCCATTTGAAAGGACCTCTTTTTGCTCAGGAACTCCCAAGTACATACACCTCCTCATGGCTGAACTCTCCTTGGGGCTGGGTCTTCCCTTCTTCCCTTCTCCCTAATGCTTTCACTGATTATCCCTAGCTGGCTCATGTGGCCCTCTGAGTCCCGGCTTGTGCTCCTCCTCAGTGCCTTTCAGCAGTGCTGTTTGTCCCTCTCCTGCCTCAGGGCAATGGGGAAGTTTCCCTGTCCCCTAGGCCACCTCCTTCCTGGCTCAGGTCTCTCTCCCAGGTTTTGGGCAACCCCTGAAGTGTCTTCCCTTCCCTCCTGTAGATAGCCAGCCCTCAAACACTGAGAGCCTCCCTGCCTGGAAGTATTCATTACCTTTGGGGCCACTCATCCCCAGAGTCACGTGGCAGCCCTTCTCCCTGGCAGGACCAGGAGGCTTGTGGGCCAGGGTCAGGGCTTTCCAGGGGCAGATTTGGCCATTTCAGTCCTGCAATGTGCCTCTCCCAGGTTTTTTTTTTTTAAAGACCTCAGGCTCCTTGGAGTTCACCCTTCCCCTGCCCCTTTCTCCCTAACCAGAGAGGGGAGGACTCCCCTTTCCCACCGGCTCCCTGCTTTGGCCCTCCTTCTCCCACAGAGAGCCAAGTTTCATTGTATTAAGGGGCCCCCATCCTGGGAAGAAGGAGCCTCCAAGGCCTGCTTCAAGGCCCATCCTTTGGCCCAGTGATGACCACCAGAGAGACAGATACTTACCTTCGATCTGCGTCAGAATCACTGAGGAAGGAGTCAGAGGGAATAACTCCAGCTGGAAGCTCTTTTTCCTGATGGGGGAAGAAGACAAATGGAGCAAACTCTGATCCTTCTGCCCTCCCAGTGGGCCCAACCCCTTCTCTCCAGCCTTCAGGCCTGGAAATCTCATGAAAAAGAAAGATGGTGGAGAGAAAGATGAGTTGCTGGGGGAGAATTGCTCGGAGGGAGAGAACCCAGGAAAGGGCCAGAGAGATGGGGTTGGAGGAGCCGGGGAGCTCCCCAAAGTCCACCATCATGGCAACACTGGCTGCTGTAGGCCTGGAAGGTCCAAACAGCATCCTAAGCATTTTATGGGACCACCAAGGGTGGTCCCCTTAGGTCCAAAGTCTTCATATGGGCCCTTGGGGACCCTTAGGCCCTTTCCATTGGAGGCTCCCCAAGGCGAGACTGGCTTTTGCCTTTCTTTGTATGCTTAGAATGTAGCCCAGTGCCCAGTAGTTTACTGAGATTTTCTTCTGACTTAAACTTTCAAAGCCATTTCTACAACTCTAAGAAATTGGGAAGGGTCCACCTGGCCATTTGTAGACTTCTCATGTGTTATCCTAGGAATCTGGATCTGGGGTCCCTGGACTCCCAGATGAGCAATTCCCTCCACCTGTGCAGGACAGCGTGTTCTCTGCAAGCCAAACTTAGAGATCTGCCTTTAGCACTGAGGGTCCCACAGCCAGGAGGTATCAGAGGTGAGACTTAAACTCAGCTCTTCACCCGCTGCCATGCTGCCTCAGGCAACATCATAGGCGACTGAAAGTGGAAAAACTGCTGGGAAGTGGAAAACAAGAAAGGACAAACGCCAGGTTTGGAAGTTGCCTCTGCCTCTTAATACCTGTAGGACCTTGGTGAGACACTGGTCCTCCTGGACCCCCAGTTACCTCTTTAAAAAGAAGTGGTTTGATTAGAGTGAGATTTCTTCATCTTTTGTGTGCCCCAGATCTTTCTGATAGACTTCTGGAAAAGCCTAGGGACCTCTCCCTTCTCAGGGAGACATAAAATACATGGGTTCCCTAAGAAAACCGAAATAAAATACGTAGGATGGCTAAAAAAGCCAAAATAAAATACGTAGTATGGCTAAGAAAGCTGAAATAAAATACACAGAATTGCTAAGAAGTCAAAATAAAATACATAGGATTGTTTAAAAAAAACAAAATAAAATACATAGGATCGCTAAAAAAGCCTACATAAAATACGTAGAATCGCTAAGAAGCCAAAATAAAATATGAAGGATCACTAAGAAAGCCGAAATAAAATCTGTAGGATCACTAAGAAAACCAAAATAAAATCTGCAGCATCATTAAGAAAACCAAAATAAAATATGTAGGATCGCTAAGAAGCCAAAATAAAATATGTAGGATCACTAAAAAAGTCAAAATAAAAGACGTAGGATTGCTAAAAAAAAAAAAAAAAAAAAAAAAAAAGCCGGATCACTAAGAAGCCGAAATAAAATACATAGGATCGCTAAGAAAGCTGGAATAAAATACATAAGATCACTAAGAAGCCGAAATAAAATACATAGGATAGCTAAGAAAACCAAAATAAAATATGTAAGATCATAAGAAAGCCAAAATAAAATACGTAGGATTGCTAAGAAAACCGAAATAAAATACATAGGATCACTAAGAAGCTGAAACAAAATACATAGGATCGCTAAGAAAGCTGGAATAAAATACATAAGATCACTAAGAAGCCGAAATAAAATACATAGGATCACTAAGAAGCCGAAATAAAATACATAGGATCGCTAAGAAAGCTGGAATAAAATACATAAGATCACTAAGAAGCCGAAATAAAATACATAGGATCGCTAAGAAAGCTGGAATAAAATACATAAGATCACTAAGAAGCCGAAATAAAATACATAGGATAGCTAAGAAAACCAAAATAAAATATGTAAGATCATAAGAAAGCCAAAATAAAATATGTAAGATTGCTAAGAAAGCCGAAATAAAATACATAGAATCACTAAGAAGCCGAAATAAAATACGTAAGATCGCTAAGGAAGCCGAAATAAAATACATAGAATCACTAAGAAGCCGAAATAAAATACGTAAGATTGCTAAGGAAGCCGAAATAAAATACGTAGGATGGTTAATAAGCCAATCATATCAAGTCCCTTTATCAGACTATTTCTACAAAGTTTGCGGGCGCCAGGGCGAGGCCTTTGGGATGAGCTCTTCCACCTTTCAGCACTGTTTTGGAGGATCCTGTGACTTGGTAGGAATCATTGGTGCCTTTGCCCTTTGTCTGGTCACTGAGTCTGAGCTAAGTTCCTGCTAATGTTCTTGACTCTGCTGCCCCAAACCTTCTCTGACTGCGATGGATTCTAAACGCGGACCCCCAAGGCTGGAGAGAGGAGAGGCAGGAAGTTAGAGCAAGCAGGAAGGTGATTTACTTACTGGCAATGCAATGGACACCGTTTTGGGGATCTGACTGGACGGGTTCCATGGGGATCTTTACAATGGAGGGAGGAGGGAACTGGGGCTGGGAAGAAACATCAGGAAAAGTCGGTAAGTGATGGGAGCAGGGGGCATGCTTGGCCAAACCAGGTGGGAAATGCACAAATGAGCATCAGAAACTTCCCCACCCAAGGGAACACTGGGTGTGGGGCCGTGAAGCCCCTGGGAGAGTGGGGAACACCTCCCCCTGTCCCAGGAGGGTAGGGCCTCTTGTGACCATCATCCTCATCCCCAGCAGCTTCAGGGGGTCCTTCCAGTGGAAGTCTCCTGTGGTACCTCATGATGACACTGTGAGAGGGAGGGCTGAGGTTCCTCAGGTCATGTTGGGGAGTTTGGCTGGGGAAGGTGTGGAAGATGGCAGCCTAGAGTGAAGGTTTGCCCCATGTGACCATGGATTTGAAGGCGCAGGTGGGGAAGGATGGTTAGGGCCTAAGGTGGAATTGCATTGGGAGAGGAGTTTACATTGAACATGTTGGCTTCCAGAAGGGTTGGAGTACAAATTGTTTTAGTGTCCACTACTGGCTTTTGAGTTGTTTGTTCAGGGAGTTTGGATTCTTTGGGTTTGGGAATAGGTAAGTGTTAATAAATGTTTTTGATTGGTTGATTAGATACTGTTGTAGAGTTTCTGTTTTTGCTTTGTTTGCTGTTGAGGGTTGGTGTAAAGAAGGGTTTGGTGTTCTTATGTGGTGGATGAGATGGGGTTGTTTAAGTTTGGTGGGGTGATTGTTAGGATTTGGGGGTTTCTGGAGTTTTGCTGGGATGGAGGGATTTATGTTTGGTGATGTTCTGCCAGAGGTTAATTAGGGAGGTTGATGAATTTCTTTCTGTTTTTTACTTCTCATTGTGTTGCCAAGTATTAGGGGTTTCTTCTTTTTCTTTGTATTCTCTTTCTTTTCGGGATGAGGGTTGGGATCGGCTAGGTTGCTGGGAGAAGCATTGTGTCAGCAGTTGTAAATGATTGTGCCAAGATTCTGAAGGAGGGATGGCAGGGAGAGCAGTTGGTGCTCTGGGAGGGGATGGAAGAAGATGAGAGGGAAAAGGAGGAGAAAAAGGAGGAAGAGGAAGAAGAAAAGATGAGGAGGAAGAAATAAGATGGAAGAAAAGGAGGAAAAGAGGAGGAAGAGGAGAAAGACAAAGAAAAGGAGGGGGAAGAAGAGGAGGAGAAAAACAAGGAGGAGGAAGAGGAGGAAGAAAAGAAGAAGAAGAGATGGAAAAGAAAGAGAAAGGAGAAAGACGAGGAGGAAAAGGAGGGAGAAAAAAAGGAGGAGGAAGAAATGGAAAAGAAATAAAGGAAAAAGACAAGGAAGAGGAGGAGGAAAAGGAAGAGAAGGAGGAAGAAAATAAGATGGAAGAAAAGGAAAAAGCCAAGGAAGAGAAGTAGGAGGAGGAAGAAAATGGAGGAGGAGGAGGAAGAAAAGAGGAGGAGGAGGAAAAAAAAGAAAAGGAGGAAAAGAGGAGGAAGAGGAGAAAAACAAGGAAGAGAAGGAAGAGGAGGAAGAAAAGAGGAAGAAGAGATGGAAAAGAAAGAGAAAGGAGAAAGACAAGGAAGAGGAGGAAGAAAAGGAGGGAGAAAAAAAGGAGGAGGAGGAGGAAGAGATGGAGGAAGAAAATAAGATGGAAGTAAAGGAAGAGGAGGAAGAAGAAGAGGAGAAAGCCAAGGAAGAGAAGGAGGAGGAGGAAGAAAGTGGAGGAGGAGGAGGGAGAAGAGAAAGAAGAGGAAGAACAGGGAGGAGGGAGGTAGTGGTTAGGTGTATTGAGAAATTTTGGTTAAAGTTTTGGAAATTGTTGGATTTTTGTTTTTGAGAGATGTTTGTTTTTGGTGTATGGATAATTATAGCAGAGTTTGTTTTAAGGATTTCTTTCTAGTTTTGTGTTTTTCTTCTATGAGGGGGTTTGAATTAGAGGGAGGTTTTTGTGTTTTGGATTTTGATTCTGTTTTGGTTTTACTTTTGTTACTTTTATTTATGTTGTTTTGCTTGGTTTAAGTTTTTTGGATTGGATTAGGGTATGTTAAGGTGGGGAGGTTTGTTAGAGTTGATTTGTGGAGTTTTGGTTTGCAGTTTTTCTTGTTGACTTTCTTGTTTTTTGTCTTTCTGGGGTTTTTGGTTTTTCTGTTTTTTCTAGGCTTTTTTCCCTTCTGATATCTCTATTCTTAGGGGACACGACTACTTTTCTTAGCTCTGCCTCCTCCCCTCCCTCCCCTTCTCCCTGTCTCCTCTCCCTCCCCCTCTTTTTGCTCCTCATCCCTCCCTCTCCCCTCCCCTCCCCTCCCTCCTCTCCCCCCCTCCCCTTGAGCCTTACCCCTCACTCCTCCCCTTGCTCCTCACCCTCTCTCTCCTCTCGATCCCCTCCCTCACCCTGCATCCCTCCCTCCTCCCTCACGTTTTCTCCTCCTTCCTACTCCCTCTCCTGCCTCCTCCTCTCTTGTTCCCCTCCTCTCCCTCCTCCCCCCTCCCTTGGTGAAGCCTTCCTGTGAGCTGTCCCTGAGCCCCTTTCCTTCCCAGCTGTCCCGGAGCGCTCCCCGGAGGGGAGAAGGGGAGGGGGGCGTGTCTCTGCCCAACGCCAGCCCCTCCCCATAGAACAGGCGCTGTCCGAGGGCAGGGGCCGGTTTTCGCCTGTCTGTATGCCCCGTGCTTAGCCTAGCTCCCGGCATACAGTGGCGCCCACTAAATGTTTCCTGCCTTGCTCCCAGCCGCAGGGGCCGAAGGCGGGGCACCCTCACCATCACGGGGAAGATGATGGCCGCCACGGTGGACTTGAGGATCCAGAGGATGGCCAGGCAGAGGATCTGCACCAGGGTGAAGAGGTGGATCCGGCGCAGGGGCACGTGGCGCAGGAACACGTAGTCGGGCTGGTGCTTGGCGGGCATCAGGAAGAGCTTGCAGCGCTCCCAGAACTGGCCGAGAGAGCGCGGGCTCAGCGGGAGCCCGGGGACGGACGGTGGCCCCCGGGGCTGAGCCCGGGGCGGGCGCCCATGTGAGCGCCTGTGCCAGCCGGCGGGCACAGGAGGGGGGGTCAGCTCGCTGTGGGGGGGGCTTGGGAAAGCCCCCCCTCCCCCGGCTGGCAGGCCCTCGGAGACCCGCGCCCGACCACGGAACAGTGGGTGCCTGTGCCGCGGCCACCAGGACATGCCGGGGAAGGCCTTGGAAGCAGCGCTTCCCGGCTCCAAGGCAGCTCTAGTCCCGGGGCCGCCCCGCCCAAGCGGGTGAAGGGCAGCCTGGTGAAAAGCCCCGGGGCTCAGCGGTGCTCAGGGGAGCTTTCTGAGCCGCTCCCAGAAGCCCCCAGGAGGGCTGCCCGCCCGGGACGTCCGAGTGAAGCCCCCAGGAGGGCTGCCCGCCCGGGACGTCGAAGCCCCCAGGAGGGCTGCCCGCCCGGGACGTCCGAGTGAAGCCCCCAGGAGGGCTGCCCGCCCGGGACGTCGGAGTGAAGCCCCCAGGAGGGCTGCCCGCCCGGGACGTCCGAGTGAAGCCCCCAGGAGGGCTGCCCGCCCGGGACGTCGGAGTGAACGCAGGGACCTCGGGGGAACTCTTCCTTTAGGCACAGGTGCCGCATGTTTCCAGGGAAAGCCCCGGCAGCTGTGGCCGGGTGGTCAGTGACAGGCCGCTGCGGGGCATTCTGGGTGAGGGGCATTCTGGGTACGGGGCAGGGAGCTTTACCTGGATACCGTTCAGAGAGGCCACACCCATGTAGAGAAAGACTCCATAGAGCACCGGCATGGGGATGTACTGAGAAGAGAGCAGGGAAGGACAGCTCTGGGGGGGGGTGCTCCCTAGCTCCGCACCCCCCTCCCTCCCTCCCCTTCTACCCCCTCGGTCACGAAACCTCCGAGCCCCTCTGAAGAGGAATCCTGTCTGCCATCACCTTACGGGGAACCCCCTCCCTCCCCGGGGATCGGCGTCACTGCGGGGCCCACAGCTGCCTCCCTGCGAAGTCTGGTCTATTGGCCTGAAAAAGCAGACTCCCCCGCCCTTTTTCATCGCATCCACGGAAGACAGGACGTGGGATTAAGTGGGGACCTGCAGCAGCTCAGCTCTGCGGCTGCTGCTACTGGGTACTCCCCTGAAGCTTTGTTGGGGTCCTCTACAGGCTGTCACCCAGGAAGGCCTTCCCTGGCTCACCCAGGCCCTTGGTGGGGTGGGGGAACCTCACCTTCAGGATGGGAGCCAGAAACACAGAGATCCCCGTCAGGATGAACACGATGATCCCTGTTACTCTCTGCTCCCTGGCAAGGAAGACATGATTGGCAAAATCAGGGGGAAGCTCAAGGGCACCCCCCCGCCATGATCATGTGAGATGTAGCCAGAGGCTGTTTTTGCTCCTTTTGGTAACCTGGGCACTTGGCACACAGTAGGAACTTAATAAATGCTTGTTGATTGACTGGCCTGCTTCTTCCTTGGGGTGCCTGGGCCTGCCTCTCCAGCCTCACCACCCAGTTGGCACTCCCTCCCCCCATGGGGCCCCCATTCTTCTCAATGGAGCGGCCTCATGGCGTACAGCCTGAGCTCAGCACAGAGGACAAAGCCCCGGCAGCCATTGTGTACTGCACTGATCACTGAGCTGTGCAGATTATCTACGGGAGAAATCTCAAAGACCGGAATTAGAGGTTGGAAGGTGGAGACTGGAACAAAAGGGGATTCAGGCTATTTTAGCCAAAATAACACATGATCCTGCAGTCGTGCAGGGGAGTCTCCAAATGTGGCCAGGCCACGGTCACACTAAGCGCAGGTGATTTTGCTCAGGGTCCCCACGGCCCTCCCAGCCTGGGAGAATCTGCCCATCTACCCCATAGACGGATTCAAGCTCCTCTCTGTCACAATATTTCAGGAAATAGATAAATAAATGACACTCACTGAACTATTTGGGAGCACTCTCACAGCCCTGCTAATCATCTTATGTCTGGGTATTTTATCAGTAGATGTGTTTTTGGTCAATGGTCAAAGGATTTTGCACTCCTCCAGGGAAGGGATTGTTATTTGGACCGTTGTACCCCTAGAGCCTGCTATGTTACTAGACACATAATAGGTGCTTGTTGGTTGATGGGGAGACAGGTAGCTTAACTGAGGAGAAGGTGATCCGTGTTGTGGGCAGGTAGAATCTGTCTGATTTCAGAGGACAGATAACATTTCCAGCAAGCTCCACAGAGATGGGAGATGGGAGCCAGGGATGATGTGATTCGAGCTGGCGGGAGAAGGTCTCTGGTGTGTGTGGGGAGAGGGAGGAGAAGGGAAACGAGGTGATCCTATGCTGGAGGCTGGAAAGTCAGAAATCAGCTTGTCCAGAGGGTGATTTGAAAGAGCTTTTTCCTCTTACATGAACTGATGCTGAGTGAAATGAGCAGGACCAGCAGATCATTGTACACTTCAACAACAATACTATATGATGATCAATTCTGATGGACGTGGCCTTCTTCAACAATGAGATGAACCAAATCAGTTCCAATTGATCAGTGATGAACAGAACCAGCTACGCCCAGCAAAAGAACTCTGGGAAATGAGTGTGGACCATAACATAGCATTTGCACTCCTGTTGTCTGCTTGTATTTTTATTTTCCTTAGATTATTTTTACCTTCTTTCTAAATCCGATTTTTCTTATGCAGGAAGATAACAGTATAAATATATGCACATATATTGGATTTAACATATACTTTGACATATTTAACATGTACTGGACTACCTGCCATCTAAGGAAGAGGGTGAGGAAAAGAGGGGAAAAGTTGGAACAGAAGGTTTTGCAAGGGAAAATGATGAAAAATTACCCATATGTATGTCTTGTAAAAAAAAAAAAACTATTTTAAAAAAAAGAATGAAAAAGTAGGGGGGAAAAAAGAGCTTCTCCTACCTCACCCCCAGGAACTGTGGCTGCTCCCCAGGGGCGCTGGTCTCTGTCTCCATCTTGAGGCTGTCGATGTGGGCTATGGAAATGACGGTGGCAGCCACGTACCAGGGCAGGCCCATGAAGGAGCACACGCCCATGAGGATGCCCACCCAGAACAGGTCCAGGTGGTAGCCTGCGGCCTTCTGGAGATGGAGAAGGGATCCCATCAGCAGGGACTGCCCATGCGGGGGCCATGACCCGGCAGTAGAGTGGCGGGACAGCTCGGACAGACCAGAGCTTCTCTGCTTTCCTTGGCCCATCCAGCCTCTGTCTCCCCCTATACCCTCAGCCTCCCACTACAACCCTTCCCTCAATTTGTTCTCTAATAACGTTTTAGTAGAATCTCACAGGTTCTCTAAGTATATCATCATATCATCAGCAAAGAGTGATAATTTGGTTTCCTCATCACCTACTCTAATTCCTTTAATCTCTTTCTCAACTCTTATTGCCACATCTAGCATTTCTAATACAATATTGAATAGTAACAGTGATAGTGGGCAATCTTGTTTCACTCCTGATCTTATTGGGAATGGTTCCGGTTTGTCCTCATTACATATGATGCTTACTGAGGGACAGCTCGGACAGACCTGAGCTTCTCTGCTTTCCTTGGCCCATCCAGCCTCTGCCTCCCCCCATACCCTCAGCTTCCCACTACAACCCTACCCTCAATTTGTTCTCCTTGCGGTTCACGATGACTGCTGTGATCTGCTGATCCATGAAGATCAGGATGGTCACCAGAAGGGCAGGGAGGGCGCTGGCGGGATAAATCCACCAGGGGTTCTTCCCGAAGGGGAAGATGAACCAGCCTCGATCCACCCGCGTGGGCTACAGGGGAGGAGAAGCAGAAAGTTACTGGTCCCCACACTAGCACCCCCAGACCCAGCTCCCCTCCTCCCTTTGCCTTCAGAGACACTGGCATTACCTTAAAAGCGGTAGGCACCTGAAGCTTTGGAGTGTTGAGTCCAAAGAAGCTGTCCAGAGCCACAAAGACCAGAATGGACATGAAAATGGAGAAGTCACTGATGAGCTTCCGCAGCTGAGGAGAGAAGGCATGGGGGGGGGGGGAGAGAATGGGGAGGACATGGAGAGGGTGGAGAGTCAGGACCTGGACAGAAGGACTGGGGGATTTCTGGTCAGAGCAGCCTTTCCCACCCCTGAGCCCTCTCCTAGCATGTCAGATCAAGAGGAAAACAGTCCTGGCCCCGGGGAAGGCCTGGGCAAATCCTTCATCATTCATTGCCTGAGCAACATTGGGCAGGTCCGGCCTCAGCTTCCTCATCTGTAAAATTGCTGAGTTTGGAGTAAGTGACCATGAGATCTAGGTCTATGAGCTAGTGGAGTGAAAGTTGGACTAGGTGACTCTGCTTTAAATCTGCCATCTTTTATCTAAAACGAAATCTGAAGCCTCAAATTGCTCTGACCTGAAGATTATCTCCATGGCAAGTGAGTTGGGCCAACACTTAATTATGGATGAACAAGTTTTCCTAAAAAAGTTAAATAAGATGGCAGGAAAAAATGCTTCAGCAGCCTAAGAGAACCAAGTTTTCAAGAACAATAATGCTGCCTTTCTCCAGCCTTCCAAGCCAGCTTTGAGCACCATGAGGTAACTGACTGGTGTTTGGGGAACAAGCTTTGGGGACTCAAGCCTTGGTCTGAATCTGCAACCCCCCATTCTTCTGGTTCTGAGAGCACATCTGCTTTTCCTTCATACACCAGCCTGTCTTCCCCATCTTGTTGATTTTTGAAGCCCAAGGGTGCTTTATGTTTATCAAATGAAATTTAATTTGCTTAGCCTTTTTTCTATGTTGTTACCTGCGGAGGTGTTCTTGGAGCTGAATGTGCTCCTTCAGAAGGGAGCTGACCCTCAGGGCAGAGGTCAGGGGGATGCTCAGTCGCCTGCCTCATGAGCTATGAAAAACTCTCCTGGATTTTGCCTTCTTGACTCACCTCGCCCACCACGGTCAAAGACATAATGATGATTAGTGGTACTTTTGTCCTGGGTTTCCCATCTCTAAATAGAGTTCTTTTCACAGGGGCCATTGAGATTCACTTACAGACTACCAGCTTAAGTCTCCATGATGGAATCTAAAGGGTGAGGACTCCAGGAGGTACTGCTGGGCTTCTTACCGTGGTAGGGAAATAGCGGCTGAACTTGAACTTCTTCAGGGTCAGGGTCATGGAGTATGTCCCAAAAAAAAGGATGAAGGACATGAGGGCTAAATCCGGGACAAACCGACAGGAATTCCCCAGCAGGCTCCCTCCGTACCGTAGGCACTCCTTCTTGCTCAGCTGGGACCAGTCCAGAGCTGTCAGGTTAAGGGGATTGTCCTTGGGGTCCAAGCACAGAAGAGGGAATCAGACCTAGCCTGTTCCTAAAAACCCTTAAAGCAACATAGCCTGCCCGGACGCCCAGAAGGAACTATGGCTGAGAGCCTTCCGGTTCTGAAGGAACAGCATCCAATCCATTCCCATTTCTGTACAATCCTTCTCCAGCATCACTTACTTAGCAACTCAAGCCAGCTTTGTGAGGTTCAGAACTTGAACCGTGTCACTACCTTCCCCCAAATCTTCCAGTGGCTCCAACTCAATAAATCTCTGAGGTGGAAGGAAGGGAAGGGACTCGGGGATCATCCATCTGGCATGTACACATCAAGGTTCTTCTCTAATGCTTCCCTGTCCAAGGTCCTTAAGCTTCTATTGAAGCTTGCCAGTCAAGTGGAGATCCACTTTCCCTTCCCTCCTGGGGTAGCCAGCCCATTCACTCTTGGACAGCTCGACCTACCCTAAATGGAAACTTCTACCCATTACCTCAGATTATACCCTCTGGGCTTCATGAACTAATCAGTTGCAAGCATTTATTCTGCATCTACTCTGTTCCTGGTGCTGTCTTAATCCCTCTTCCTTGGGAAGACATCTTTCATGTCTGCCTTTCCTCCTGCCTTCTCCTTCTAACTAAATATCCCCAGGATTCTCAGAAAGCCTTCAACAGATGCTTGTTGATTGGATAATTTCTTCTGCAGATCCCTGTTATAAGAGGTTCTTGTCTGGTCTAGAACTTGTAAAGGTTTTTGACAAAATGGGGAACCCAAGAATCAGACACAAAACTGCAGATGCGACCAGATAAGGTGGGGGCTTGCACTTTCTGTGTTCTGTATACTGTCTCTCAAGGGGATCCCAAAGCACATTAGTTTTTTTTTTTTAAATTATCAGACTGTTAACTAATGGAGCAAGCCTTTAGGAAGCACCCTTATGGTATTAGGCACATCCTGAGCTAGGTTAAAAGAAACAAGTTTCTTCAAGTGGGATTAATATTTCTTATTTGACTTTCTCTGTTTCTCCTTCCATCTTTCTCGCTGTCTCTCTCTCACCTTCTCTCTCCTCTCTCTGTCTCTTCCTCCCTCCTTCTTTGTCTGCCTCCCCTTTTTGTCCTCCCTGTCTTTTTATCTCTGTCTCTCTCTCTCTCTCTCCCACCTTCTCTCTCCTCTCTGTGTCTCTTTCTCCCTCCTTCTTTGTCTGCCTCCCCTTTTTGTCCTCCCTATCTTTTTATCTTTGTCTCTCTCTCTCTCTCTCCCACCTTCTCTCTCCTCTCTCTGTCTCTTCCTCCCTCCTTCTTTGTCTGCCTCCCCTTTTTGTCCTCCCTATCTTTTTATCTCTGCCTTGCTCTCTTCCTGACCAAATCAGTCTATTCCATGAGGTAAAAACTAAACCACTTACCAGAGTAATATTAGTGTTGTTTGGAGCTGGTAGAGCTGAAGCATTGAACAGTGTTGTATTTGCTGTGGAAAATGAATTTGTGAGCAAGTCAGCGATTTCTGGAGGGCAGCTTTTCTATGTACACCCCCGTCCTTCCCAGAAGTCCCACCTCCCATGCTGTGGCCCTCTGGGACCAAGACTCCAAGGAGCCCCAACTGTCAGACCTGGGGGCTTTCTTTGCAGATCTTTCTGATCCTGACACAAGTATCGTGATAATAATATTGTTTAGAAGAGCTTATCTTTATACTGTTTGAAGGTTGGTGAAGTGCTTTATATGGATCTTGTCACTTTGGGGCTTGACTGGGGATCCCTGCCTTGCTCAGAAAATTGCAAGTGAAGTCACAGCTTTTCTTGCTGCATTTGATGAGCGCGGCTCATCTGTTATGGTGACTTTCTGCTGGATACTGAGACTGCTGTCAAAGCCTGGTCTGTCAGCAGCTGCTCTGTCTCCTGATTAGTGGGACACTGGGTGATTCCCGGGGGTCAGTGACCCTATTTCTGGACAGTGGGGCTGGTCATAGGTCCTGAAGACCATGGCACATGGTACCCCAGGGCAAGAAGTAGGGACTAGAGCATTGGATGGCAGAGAGAGAACTCAGCTGGGCAGAAGCCTTGGCTCTGCTATTTACTTGTATGGCTAAGTCCAGTATGTGTCTACACCTTGGTGTCCTGAGAAGTCAGGTGAGCCTGAGAGTATTAGTAGCCATGGGCTGGTTGGGAGGAAAAGTCTCTGTAAACTGTGAAGGCAAGTGATTAATCAGTTTGCTGCCCCAACTTTTGTCGGGGACACAGTCCCGTTTGGCTACGCCAAAGCCCCCTATGCTATCTTGGGAGCAGAAGACCCAGCCCTCAGCCTTGGGTCTTGGTTCTTCCACTTGTTAAATGTATGATCCTGGACCAGTCACCTGCCCTTGGGGATGAAGTTGTGGGAGAGTGGAAGGAATCTTGAGGATGTGGGTATGCAGTCTGGCTCTGCTGGAGATTTGGGGTGAACCTTGCCTCCCAAAGGGCTTATTTCCTCATTTGGAAAAGGAGGGGGTGGATCTCTGAGATCCTGTAAGCTTGAAATAAGTGTCTTGAAGACTTTCCTGGTCTTGTTTTCCTCACTGTAAAATGGAAGTGATTTTATATTTGTTCTTCCTACCTCAGGGCTGGATGCAAGGGGCTCTCTAAAAACTGTTGAGGGACATGATGGGACTTCTGTTTTCATGGATCTAGGGGAGTCCCTGGGTAGGGAAACTTCTCTGAGTGGAGATGAGTCCCTTCTTTAGAGAGCTGCCCAGAACAGGAGGAGATAGGTGACTGGCTTAGGGTCACGTGGCCAGTGTGTGCTAGAGGCTGGGCTTGAAGCCCTGATGATATCCCAATGATATCCATGCTATAGATATCTGCAAACTGGGAAACCCTAGAGAGAGGGAGCCAGAATAATCACGAGGATTTTCCCATCTTTCCTGTCAAGAGCATCAAACCAAAAGGTTTTGAGCCACAAGTGACTTTGAGATCATTTAGAAAAAATATTTCATTTATAGAAGAGGAAATTGAGGAAACCTAAGGGACCCTCTCCTGTCAGCGGCAGAGAGGAGCCTTTTCTTGGGGAGAGCTAGACTGGGATGCCTATAATTTGACCGTGGCTGCAACAAGCTCTCTGAAAGTCTCCATTTTACCCATTCCCACTGATAGAAACTCAAGGCCAACATGGAGTTTATTTTCTATGTGGAAACTGAGGCTTGGAAAAACCAACACTGTTCTACCTGCCCTGGGCTGAGGCTCCCTCGGGGGCATTGTGGAAAGAGTGAGGAGAATGGCTGGGTACCACTGATGGGGACTGTCTCTCCATCACATCCTTATCAGCTTCTCTTCCTTTTGTCTTCCTCCTTCCTTGCTCTGTCTCTGAAACCTTTTCTCAGCATAGGGTTAGGAAGGGAGATCCCAGATCCCAGATCCCATCCCTTGTGCTTATCACTCCCTCACAAGACAAAGAATATATTGAAGGCAGCTCTCACAGTCAACCTCTGTCTGTCTGTCTGTCTGTCTGTCTCTCTCTGTCTCTGTCTCTCTGTCTCTGTGTCTCTCTCTGTCTCTGTCTCTGTCTCTCTCTCTGTCTCTCTCTCTCCCCCTCCTTTCCTCCTCCCTCTCTCTCTCTCTGTCTCTGTCTGTCTCTCTCTCTCTCTGTCTGTCTGTCTCTCTCTCTCCCCCTCCTTTCCTCCTCCCTCTTTCTCTCTCTGTCTCTCTGTCTCTGTCTGTCTGTCTGTCTGTCTCTCTCCCTCCCTCCCCCTATTTCCAATTTCTCTCTTTTCCTTTTATTTCCCTATCTCTCTCCATCCCCTATCCTTCTCTCCTCTGTACCTCTCCTCTCCTCCTGCACCTCTGTCTCTGTATCCTTTCTTCCCTTCCTCCTTCCCTCCCATTTCTCTCCTCTCTTTTCCCTTTTCCCCGCTCTGTCTCCCCATCCTTCTCTCCTGTCTATATCTCTCCCTTCTCCCCCTATTTCAGTGTCTCTTCCCTGCCTTTTTCTCTCCTCTGGAACTATGATTTCATCAGTGAGGGAGGGCAGGCTGGCAATTTGTAACTTCTAGTCTTGCAGAGTTCTCTGGAGAACTGAAACTTTACGGGACCCAAACCAGGATGTGCCAGGGTTGGGTCCTGAACACATACCTTTTTCTCACTTTTTTCTTCCTCCTCTCTTTTTCTCCTTTTCCCATATCTCAAGTCTCTCTATTTTCCCTAATGCCCCCCATGGACCCTGCTTAGAAGGATGACCCCTGAACTCGTCACAAGGATTGAAGCAAAAACTGGGGTCACAAGTCTTCCCTTTACCCTACGTATCTCCTATATTCATATGTCTCTCCCCCATTAGAATGTAAGTTCCAGGGCAGGGACTATTCTTGGCTTTTCTTGGCACCCCCAGCATTTACATGATGCAGGGCATGTAGTATGTGATTAATACGTGCTTGTTGACTTGACTTCTCCTTTCTGATCACACACCCTCCTTCCCCAGGCTTTTAGAACTGTTTGACCGCAAACTTTTTATCTTTCTTTTGCAGCAGGGAAAGGAAGGTGTGGAACTGAGGGGAAGGTGCTCTGGGGGAGTCTTGGCCGTGGTCTGGGCCCAACAGGGCCCAGCTGCTGCTGATTTCTGCACCCCTAAGATTTCTAAGATGTATAAGGATGACAGACATCCCTGACAAATGAGGAAGTAAAGCTAACAACTCCCTTTCATTACACCAGCTCCTCTGATACCCCCAATATTCCTGGGAGATAGGGTCTCCTTTAACCCCACTTAATAGATGAGGAAACTGAGGCTGAGACAGATGAAGCAGGATTTGAATTCAGGCTTTCTGTCTCCAAGCCTACACCTCCTTTCCAGAGATTTATTGCTACAGTTGTTATTTTGTACTTAGCAGAGTGCCTGGCACATAGTAGGTACTTAATAAGAATTGATTGATTAGGGAAATAGGATTTGGGGGAAATTAAGCCGGACTATCACCCTACTGCGCTCTATACTAGTGCTCGTAGCCCGATGAACTATGGAACCAGTGGATACCAGGCTACTGGCATCGAAGGCCAACCACTCCCTCAGTGTGGGAGATCTTCAGAGGAACGCTTGGGTCCTAACGACTAGGGAATTGGTCGTATCGCTTCCTCTGAATCCTAAGCAATATTCCCAGAGCCAGATCTTACTATGGCACATTCTGCTTCCTAATCAATAGGGATTTAGAGCATTTTTCCATATAATTATAGAAGCCTTTAATTTCATCATCTGAAAATTGTCTGTCCGTAGCCTTTGAGCACATCCTGCTTTGTGCAGTGATTGTCCAATCTATATGTCCCGTCTGTGTCGATGAAGGCCTTAGGTCTTTTCCAAAAAAACAAAAAACTATGTCAAGCTGAGGAGGAAAATATACCACAAACATGGATGGAGGGTGTTCCCGGTTTGCCTTGATACTCACTTGGGTTTGAAAGCAGCCAGACAGAAATGTGCAGCAAAATAAATAGGGTAGAAATCAGTTACAATAATAAAAAAGCCACAAGCAGAAAGAAAAAAGGTTCCCCAAAGAGAAGAGCCGGGCTCCTCAAGATGCTGACTTTTACTGGAGATCTGGAATATAGAGAAACTATCAGGCATGGGGGCTACGAAGACAGGAACGGGTTTTTGTGGGAAAAAACAGCCTCAGAATTTTCATCCTCTATCCCCCCAGTGGCAGGGAGATGGTATTATATAATGACAAGGAGCCTAGACTTGGGAGGGGAAGCATGGGGTTTGAGCCTGGCCCTAGAGGCCACTGGAAGGCTCTGTGACCCTCAGGCCCATCAGAATCCCAGAATTGGATGGAAAGCCTTCAACCCCTTCCTTTTACAGATGAGGAAACTGAGTCCAAGAGGACAGAAGAGGCACACAGGGAGGAGGCAGAGGGCCAGGATTTGAATCAAGGTCATTTAGTTTCCAGATCAGGCTTCTTGCTACCCCCTACACTTCTGGGCTTGGTTTCTGCATCTGTAAGATGGGAATTAGCAAGCTCTGTGATGCCCTCGCTCCCAGGGTCACCAGGAAGAAAGCCCTTCATTAAGATAATAGGTTCTTGGGTAGTGAAGCTGAACTTCTGCTTACATGTGCACACACACACACACACACACACACACACAAGTCCCCATGTTGCTTTGGGGCTTAGGTGCTTAGCTTTTTTTGCCCTGGGTGTCAGACACATGGAAAAGCCCAGAGTTCTCATTTATCTGAAATCTGCCCTTTCTGACCGAGTTCTACCGTGCGCCCTCTGACCTGTCTGGGAGGCTCAGAGCAGCCCCGCTTCGGCAGCTGCCCGTCAGGGAGGGCGGACGGGCGAGAAAGGGAAGCTCGGCGGCTCGGCCAAACTGCCTCATGGGTCACCTGTGTCCGGGGCCACGCACTCGCATTTGTACGTGGTGATGAGGTCGGGCTGGAAGTCCATGTTGATGGGGTAGTAACTGAAGGCACTGATCATCTTCTTGATGGCATCGTAGATGAAGATGAAGCTGATGAGGGTGGAGAAGCCTTCCTCGGTGAAGCGGGTGATGTACTTGATGATGAAGCTGGCGTCCGTGGCCACCAGGATGATGCACTGCAGGGCAGAGTGCAGACCGATCCAGAGGCGGAACTCCATGTAGTCGATGCCGTTACTCCTGGGAAGGCGCAAAGATAAGAGGCCTTGGAGCTGGGGGCAGCGCAGGTGGCCAAGGGCCTGAATATTCAAAGTACCGTCCCAGTCCCTGTGCAGTGATCACTGCTTGCCTCACCATGGCAGCAGCTGGACTGGGAGGGGGCGGCAGAATGGTGGCAGATATAGGGAAAGGGACCTAAGGCTTGCTGCGACCTGGAGCGTTTGGAGAAGGAAGAGTAGGGGAGAGAAGGGCAGACTATGTGAGGTGTCCTGAAAGATAACCACCATTCATCCATTCTTTGTAAGGGCACTTAGGGTGGTGCCGCAGATAGAATACCAGACTCGAAGTCAGAAAGACCTGAATTCAAATCCAGCCTCAGCCACTTCCTAGCAATTCACTTAACCTCTGTCTCCTCAGTCTCCTTAGCAATAAAATAGGGATAAAAATGGTCCCTTTTCCTCAAAGTTATTGTAAGGATCAAATGTGATAATTATTATAAAATACTTAGCGTGGTACCTGGCACCTAGTGCAATATAAATATTAGTTATCATTATTTTATTTATTTATTTTTGCTGAGGCAATTGGGGTTAAGTGACTTGCCCAGGGTCACACAGCCAGGAAGTGTTAAGTGAGGTCAAATTTGAACTCAGGTCCTCCTGACTTATGGGCTGCTGCGCCACCTAGCTGCCCCCTTTTTGTCTTTTTTTTAAATGTTAGTTATTACAATGACTATAAACAAGTAGAGAGGAAAAGGCTACAGAATCATAGCATTTTTCATTTTCATTTTTTTTTGAGTCATAGCATTTTAGCACTGGAAGGCTACTAAGTGTTTGATGTTAAGGGAGCCCAGGGACAAGGGATGATCCATGTTGTTAAGTTGGAATTTGATATAATTTTGCTGTTTTCACAAGGACAGAAATTGAGTCCAGGATTTCATTGTGGAAGAGGAAACTCTCTCCAGCAGTGCACGGTGGCACCTGCTCAGCAAGTGCAGCCTAACAGAGCTGTCTCGGGGATGGAGAGGTTATGTGATTGTCACCGAGTCGTCCAGCTGGCACATGTCAAAGGCAGAACCTTTACCCAGGTCTTTTGGACCTGTTGTCTTTGCATTTTCCACATTTTTACAATATAGTGCGATCATATTATTGTTGGAAGGAAATGCAGTGGTCATTTAGCTAGACTCTTTGCCTCTTGTAGGGCATCCCTAGCATCGGCCATCTGACCTCTGCTCGCGCCCTGAGCTTTCGCCCGGGACCGGCCCGGGTCCTCGGTCCTCGGCCCCTTCCTGCCCTCAGACGCCTTGGCAGACTCTGAGGCTGCCATGACTGGTACCTACTTGCTGAAGTCGAACAGGAGCTTTTCAAAGATCAGAATGGGCCCAGTGCTGCTGAGAATGATGAGGGGTTGTCCAGCGAAGAAACAAAACAAGGAGCCGGCCATTGCGGTGCCCAGGAAGCTCTCTATCACTCCCTGGGGAGGGTAGACAAGGGGGAGGTCAGTGAGCCCCAGCCCATGGTGTCTATTACAAGCACGGTTTCTCTTTGCTTTCCCCTCTTCTTGCAGTGCCCCAAGTTCTAGTTCCCTCTTAATCCCCAACATTCATTCTTCTAGCCATGTTTCTTCCTGTCCCTCCAACCTCATTACCCAGGGCCTCCTGGTTCTGGAATGAACAACCCTCCCTAAAGCCGCTGGAAATGTTACAAACCAAAGCTTGATTTATCATTTGGGTCATTGTCTGGACTCAAGAGAGGGAAGAAATGTTAACTATGCAAATTAAACTTCAAAGTGGAGCATCTTGTTTGCAATTTTTTGGGGGAGAGGGGAATCTCATTGTTCTTTTTCCCATAGTCCTCTCCACCTAAGGTCTTCTAAACCTGGAACATCCCTCAGGAGGGTGCAGCCCTTCTTCCATTGGTATCTCAACATTAAATTTTTTACCATTTTATGTTTTTCATGCTTTCCCCCCCCCCTTTTTTTTTTGGAAGGACCCTGGATGATCTTCATTCCCTTCTTGGTCTTGTTTCTGATTCTGGAATCCAAATCATGCTCCCACCCTGGGTCCCTCCCTTGCCCCAATTCCTTTGGAATTGTTTTCTCCGGTTAAAATATAAGCTCCTAGAGAGTTTTTCCTATCTGTGTCTGGACATAGGAAGCAACAAATGCTTATTTCCTTCCTTCCCTACTTAATTTCCTCTTACTTAACTTACATACTCGCCTCACCTCACCTGGAACATCTCCCCCCCTCCTTCAGTCCCAATCTTGGCCAGAAAACCCCATCCTGTCCCTGGACTTTTTACCAAAACACCTTCTAGTCTGATCACCAGCCAGAGAGGGAGAGAGAGATGGCAGCACTGTTTTGGGGGCAAAAGCTTTGACGTTTTCACTCCTTAGGGTGTCTGTAAGTGAGCCAAGCTTTTCTCCAGGACCTCACTTACAGCCGCAAATTTGTGGTTCAAAATTCTGACTCACAAATTCTAGATTAGCTTAGAACATAGAATTCTAAGGGAGATCCGGGCTGAGATTAAGCAGCGACCTGTCAGATTGAACATTCCCTGAGAAAAGTGACCACATTGGACCTCCTTAGTTTTCTTTCAAAGCCGTTCTATGGGCAGGTAACATCTCTGTAACTAAGGTGATTTAGGTTCAGTCATTTGGACAAAGTCTTCTAATTGTGATTAAAAACGGCAGCTTCACAGCTGTGTTCTGTCTCTACTAAAATATCGACTGGATGGTTTGGAGCATGTGGCTGAGAAACCCACAGTCTCTCCCGGTATTCCTTCCTCAGCTCAGTGGAGGACACACCTGCAGATACACCTGCAGCATCACAGCTGCTCCTGCCAGCTCCGCCATGCCTACCTGGTAATTGTCCGTGGCATCCCCCAGGAGCCCACCAAAGGTGATGGCGTTGGTGATGCAGCCGAGGTAGATGAAGAGGATGGCGGAAATGGACTGGATGTGGAATCCTTCGTAGAAGTCGCTTGGGAACCAGGGCAGCTTCCTCTTAATATCCAGGCACAGGCCCCCAAAAAACCTGCTCAACACAGAAGGGTGACATCTTTGTAGTCGGGGAAGAGGGGACGGGCCCGGAATGTAAGGCTAGAGGGGGAGAAGAAGCTCCTTGAGGGAAAGGGGTTATGGTCGGCTTTCTCTTCCACTCCATGGCGCCCGATCTTAATGAAGGGCATCACCAATCGGTTTGTGTACATGAAGGCATAATCAAACCTCACCCATGGAGATCCTTACTCAATACTTGCTGAAATGAATTGGATTGGAGACCAGCTGGTTAGCTGCTCAGCAGCAGTTATTCAGCACCTGCTAAGTGCCAGGTATGTTACCTTTGGTATCCCATTTGGTCCTCAGAGCAATCCTGAGAGGTGGGGGCTGTTATCATCCCTATTTAAGAGACTTGCCCAAATTACCCATCTAATAAGTGTCTCAATCTTCATGACTCTAGAAGCAGCACTTTCTCTACTGTGCTACCAGCTGCCTCAATAAGTAAGAAAATGAACATTGAGAACTGAATACTATCTCCCTCCCCAGCTGGAATCAGAGCCCGGGGGATGGGACAAAGGAAGGAAACACTAGAATCGGGATGGATGGTAGATGAAGAAAAGGCAGTTTAATTTAATTCAGGGCATTTGGCGCGTTAGGTGAGTTTTTATTGGGGCTGCAACTTTGAGGTCAATGGCATCCAGTGTGTGAGGGGACTGGATTCCCTCATTCCAAGGCTCAAGGATTGAGGGTCTGAGAGACACCGTATTCTCATGGTCATGGTGGTTGATGAAGGCTTGTCTTGCTTAAGGAAACAGGAATATGCAAATTCTGG
The DNA here is from genome assembly GCF_902635505.1 of Sarcophilus harrisii. Lineage (NCBI taxonomy): Eukaryota > Metazoa > Chordata > Mammalia > Dasyuromorphia > Dasyuridae > Sarcophilus > Sarcophilus harrisii. Next base: position 9,044,377 of record NC_045427.1, on the reverse strand, counting down.
GCAAACGTATTCTGGGACTATTTAGCCATGGCCAAGGGGTGAAGGCGATGGGCTAGAAATCCACTGGGCCTCCTTGCACAGAGCAGAGCTCTGGCTTATTCTGGAATGGTTATCAGTATTACAAAAAGCTTTCTCAATATCTCTTAGACTTCTCAAGGGCAGTGACTGGGTTTTCTGAAATACAGTGATTCATAGTTAGAAAGGACTTCGAGACCATCCTGTTGCCTCCATATTGGATGGGACAGGAATGCTCTTTGCTATATTCCAGGTCAAATGGTTCCAGGCCAAATTCTGCTTGAAAACCTCCAGTATTGGGGCAAAAAATTTTTAAAGGCAGCCTGTCCCCTTTTGGATAGCTCAAATGATCAAGTTTTTCTTTCTATCTACCCTCAGTCTATATTTCTGAAATTTTTCATCAAAGTACCATGTTTTGCTTCCTGGGGCCAAGCAGGACATGTGCAATTTCTCTTCCATATGAAAAAATTTCAGAATGTTTTAATACAGCTAATGGTCCTAAGCACTGAGCACAAAAGAGATACTAATCATCTATTGATTTAATAATTCCATTTAGTGCTGTGAAAACACATTCATGGACCTAGAGAGTCTCATTACTTAAGAGTTGGAGGGATTCTGGGCTCATCTAGTTTTGTTGCTTCATTTTACAGAGAAGGAAACTAATGGACCCACAGATAGCAAATATCACAGGGAAGATTTGAACCCAGATTCTCTTTCTACAGATCCAGAGAGTGTCTGTCCCAATAACTGTTTGGTCAAGTGTCAGTAGTGTAAGTGTAAGGTTGCCATAGTATCAGTAGTATAAGCATAAGGTTGCCATAGGAAGTGTCAGTAGTGTAAGTGTAAGGTTGCCATAGGAAGTGAATCCAACCTCAGAGGGTTTGGGAGGTTGGTGATGGGGACAGGGCCAGTGCCCATGAGCAGGAGGATGGAATAAGGAGAAAGAAGAGGATGACTGTACCTTCCGGTCCAGATGAGCTCCTCTCCAATTTCATGCACTTCGGGCATCTCTCCATCCTCACCGCCACCGTCTGCCCCGCCGCCTCCTCCTGCCCCGGCCCCAGCTCCACCTGCCACGGATCCATTCATCTGCCCCAGCTCATTCAGAGAAAACACAGACTTCCTGTGAAGAGGAGGTAGGTGAGGAAGGCCACCATCGCTCACCCTTGGCCCCACAGTCTGTCTGGGCGTCCCTGCCTGGGATCGCGTTCCTGCCCGGGATCCCGGCCCGGCCCCCAGGGTCCTCTCCTACCTCTTGTCAGCAGAGGGCACTTTCTTTGGGGGCTCGATCCGGATGTTTGGGTCCCACTCTCCTGGAGGAAGGACGATCACCTCATCGAGGAATTCATCAATCCCGGCGATCAGATCATCTCGGTTTCGAGCTTTGTAGGCCACGTCACTAAAAAGCTGAAGCCAAAAGTGGGAGGGGAAGAGACCACTGTGGACAGACTTTGAGACCTCTTGGGGACCAATGTGGGGTCCGGCTGCAGGTCATGGAAGCACAGCCCCTTGGGTTTAGATTCCCACCCTGTTCTCTGTTTTTTGAGGGAGGGTTCCATTCTCAATGGCCGAAATCTACTTTTCTCTTTATTGTTATTGGGGGTGGGGCAGGGATTGTACAAAGAATACTGGTTTAACAATCAGATCACAGTGCTAATTCAGCCTCAGCATCTATGTGTTCATGAGCCAATCCTTCTGGGTCTCTGTTTCCTTATCTGTAAGATGAAAAGGTTGGAGTAAGAGATCTAAGGTCCCATCAAGCACTAAAAATCCTGTTCCTGGGGAAGGGTTCCCATAGTTCCGTATTATCAGCTAATGGTCATTTGATCAGCAAAGACTCTTCCTATGCTCTGGGATAAATAGTCATGCTGATGCCCCCATGTTAAAGATGGAGAAACTGAGGCACGGAAAGTAGATTAGCAATGTGACTCTGTATCCGTGTTGGAGGCAGGATTCAATTCAACAAACATTTATCATAAGGCTACAATGTGCGAACTGTCTAGGGATACTGAGACAACTGATAAATAAATAGCTCTGCTCAAGGAGCATTACTTTCTGTTGGATGGAGATGGCGTCTACACTGACATGCTCATAAAGCATCAAAGGTGGGGGCAAGGCTTCTTGTAGGGAGGGGCATCTGAGTGGAGCCTTGAAGAAAGCGTTAGATTGTAATTAATAATCAATAAGCATTAATTAAGTGCCTGTTATGTACAGGCACTGTCCTCAGAGTCACTGCAGGCGCGTGGAACAGGCAGAAAAGCGGAGTCCAGGGGAGTGAGTCTGGCTGGACCACCGAGAACACCAAGAATAAGGCGACATGAGTCACAGTTCAGGCCGTGACTTAGCATCCTGCAGCCCAGTGGCTCCCTCGCTCTTGGTGGCTTCCCTCTGCACCCTGGAATCCCCTCTGACAGCCTGCTCTGAATGGCTCCTGGAGTGTCCCTCTTTCTCGCCCTCCCCGGCACCCGTCATTCCCTAGAGCTCCCCACCATCGGGAGCAGGGCCACCTCCCGATTCTCAGCCCTGGGGGAGGCTTCCCTCTGAGCACAGCCTACCCTCCCCCCCCCATTCTTAGTATTTATCACAAGCCCTGGCCACCCCCACCCCAGTCCCCATTCTCTCACTTCAGTGCTCCTACTCTGGTCTCACTTTGCTCTCCTTATAAATGTGAACTCACCTGTTTATTCATCCCACAACAAATATTAAGCACTTATGGTATACAAGACACTGCATTAAAGAGAAAACAAAGAATTCCTTCTCTCAGTCCATTGCTCCTACTCTGGTCTCGCTTTGCTCTCCTTACAAATGTGAGCTCACCTGTTTATTCATCCCACAAACAAATATTAAGCACTTATGGTATACAAGACACTGCATTAAAGAGAAAACAAAGAATTCCTTCTCATTAAGGACCTAAATCTACTGTTGTGACTGTAGTACATAGCACAGAGCTGGAAAAGACATTTGCTATTGTCACCATCTATAGCTGATGTGCAAGGGGACTCTGCCTGAACAAAAGCAGCCCCACCCTGTCGAGCAAAACCCTCAAGTTTGCATCAGAGGAATAGTGATCCACTCGTTGCTAGTTATTTGCCTTCTAAGGTTATCTAGGTGGCACAGTACCCAGAATACCAGGTTCAACAAGAATCATCTTCCTGAGTTCAAATGCAACCTCATACACTTACTAGCTATGTGTCCTGGTTAAGTCACTGCCGCTGTTTGCCTCAGTTTCCTCACTTGTAAAATGAGGTGGCGAAGGAAATGGCCACCACCCCAGTATCTTTGCCTAAAACCCCCAAATGGAGTCAGGGAGAGTTGGACATGACTGAAAAATGACTGAACAATAATACCTTCCAGCTCGATATATCACTTATAAACTTGGATATTTGCATATTATCTTTCTTATTAGAATGTCAGCTCCCTGAGATCACAAGCTGCCTTTGCCTTTCTTTGTATCTTCAGCACTTAACACAGTGCCTGGCACATGGGAAGCACTTCAGAAAGGTTATTGATCGCCTGAATCAACCTCCTCTTCATGAAGCTGACCAAATAATCTTCCTGACCATGTCACTCCTCTCCTCAAAAAGCTTCATTGGCTCTCCATGCCCCCAGGATCAGATAGGAACACTTAATGTGGGATTTGTGCCTTCCATGTTCCAGATAAACAAGACTCTTTTTATCCCATGCTCTTGCCTGGCTTTTCCCCTCTCGCTTCTGCCCATATACATTCTTCCCTTCCTCCAAGGAGCAGCTTAGATGCTGCTGCCTCTTTCACAAAGTCTGCTGTGATTTCTGGGGGAAGGTCCAAGGGATTAGAGTCTTGCTGGGATGTTTCCTCTTTATCTATCACTTTCAATTCCTATTTTTATCTTTTTATCATATGAAATATTATTTGAAATTATATTTATCTGTAGAGAAGCTCTCTCTTCCTTCCCTGCCATGTTGACATAAAGCAACTCGATGTCGGGCTTGGATCCCCAGTGCTGAGTGTCAGTCTTGCTTATGGAGCTCTGCTCTCCCTGTAGGCTTTGGGAGGAACCTGGATTTACCTTTGCTAAGTTCTATGACCAGTGGAGTGCACCAAACGCCTCCAGCTTTCTCCCCTCAGCTTTGCCTTCCCCCAACTCTTCAAACCACTGAAATTTCCTGGGAAAGCCTTGACAGATTATCACTGAAAATGGGTAGATATTTGAAAACTATTGATAGCCTTCAGGCCCTTCTCTTGTTACTAGCTCTGGCATCCTTCTCCTGCCTTTGGCTCTGGCCCAGAGTCCCTTTCCCCAGTTCTCCCTCCAGCCAGGGTTGGGCTACTTACATCATCGACCATGAGGGTAGCAATGGCCCGGCCGATTTCATTGTAGGACTTGGCTTTCCCGTGAGGGCCGAGGAGGATGAACAGGAATCTGGGAAGAGGATGAAGAAGGACAACAGCTCACATTACTGCGCTTTTCTATCCACAAAACACTTTTTTTTTATCAACACACTGATGAGGTAAAGGTGCCGGCCTTTTTATTCCCATTTTGTAGATTGGAAGAGGAAAAATAAGGAGGTAGTGGAGATGTTTTGAATACAAAGAAATGTCTTTTTTTCCCTCATATCTTATTATGCTTTAGCTGACTCTTTCTGACCCTTAAAATTTATGTGTGTTTAGCACTTTGGATTATAACGATATAGGGACCTCCCAGGGGAGGAAGCTCTCTCCACTAATGCAGGTTGGCATTTTTTCTGCAATCTAGTCTTAGAGAGGCACTGGGAGCATGTCAAAATGAAGAGCCTTGCCCAGAACCTCACAGCCAATCTATGTTTGAGATTGAACCCAGACCTTAGATCAGCTCTGCCTCCACTACATTATGGATATACTTAACGCTGCTTAGATTTTTTTTTTTCATCTTAAAAGACACTTGATTTCCACTTCATCTTTCCCTTTGACCCTCTGTGTCCCGGACCTGACTGACTAGCTTCCTTCAGGCTCTTCAGTATTCCTCCGTCAGGGTCTGATCTGAGATCCTGAGAGGACAGTGGCCGGCTGCACTTCCCAATGACCTGACTGAGTGGCTACCTCACCAATGGGGTGATTCCTTACATGATCACTCACCTAGTGGGAACGGGCACCTCGGTCACACCTCCCAGCATGGTGGACTGGATGAGACGGACAAAAGCGACAAACGGTTGGTCTAAGAAGTCGACCTCCCCCACCAATACATTGGAAGCTTCGGAGTCCTTGGGAATCTTCTTCATGAATTTGTTTTTCAGCTGTGTTGGGGAAGATAAGACAACAACATCCTACTTGCAACCAGGACACCTCACCTTAGACCTCACCGTTGGGACACAGGAACATTGAGCTGCCGCCTGACTCCTGAATCCTGCAATCTAACTCCCCTAACTGGCCTCTTGTCCTCTCCCTTTCCTTATTCCTTCTGTCCTATTGTCCCAGCTTGTGCCTTCACTGTGACTTCTGGCTGCTCTGCCATCTTGATTTTCCTGTCCAGCAGCTCCATCACCCTATTTAAAATTACTAGATTCTTTGCCCCTTTCCCAGGCAGTGATGGTGCAGCTCATGTGACCTTCCTTTGTGAAGCTCTCCTTCATTCCTCTTGGTGTTGTATGTAATCCTCCTCCTCCATTTTTCTAGCATTTACTTCTCTAGATAATGTTGTATCTCCTGAATAACCAATGCATTTACTGGGTATTCACTATGAGCCCACCACCAGTGGAGTGCTATGGATACAAAGAAAAGAAAACCAGAAGGTCCTTGCCTTTTGGGGACAAGAAAGAAGAAGACACCCTGGAGATTTCGGTTTTGTTTTCATCTTTGTTGTTCTAGCACCAAGCAAGGGATCATCATGAATTAGAGACTCTACTATTCCTTAAGTGGAGGAGCATGTTGGCTTCTGCTCAGTCTGGTCCCTTTGGCCAACTCATGGCTTTACTGAAAGAGTTGATGGGCCAGCTGCCTGGTTGGCATCAGAATCCATGCATCAACATGGGGAAGGGACGTTGGGGGGAAGCAGCTTGGGGGAAATCAGGATCAGTGCCAGGGCAGTCTCGGTGCCAAATAAACAAGGGCAGACATCAACAGGAGCCGCCCAACATTCAGCTTTGCTAAAATTTTCTGTGGTGAGCGTATCTGGCCAATTTAGGTTCAGTGAGTGGCATTTCAGGTGTCAGTTCTTCTTATAGCAAGCTCTGACAGCAGCCTCCTTGCTGTTACTTGCATAAGATTCATCATCTTCTGACTATGGGATTTTCATCATCTGGCACATGCCTCCCGGGGGAGGAACCTCTCTCTACTAATACATGTTGGCACTTTCTCTCCCTCCCTATTTCTGCCTTCTGCCTTCTTTCAAGTTCTGGACAAATCACCTATTTTTTTAATAGTTGTCTGGAAACTGAGAGGTTGAATGATTTGCTTAGGGTTCTAGATAGCTAGCAACTCACTTCACTTCTGCCTGCCTCAGTTTCCTTATCTGTAAAAGGAGGATTAGATTAGACTTCCAAACTTCTTCCAAGTCTAAATCTATGGTTCTGAAGCAGTTTCTCCTAATGCCCCTACTAGAAAATGCTTCCTGAGTCCTGCTTGTTGTACGTACTTGCAAGCTGATAATTTCATTTCAAAGAATCAGTGTTTTAGAGTTAAAAGGCATCTGGTCCAATCCATTCTCAAAAGGAATCCCCACCAAAACACACCCACCAAGTAGCTCTCCAGCCTCTGCTCAAAGACTTTGAAGGAGGGGGTTCTCCCGCCTCTGGAGGTGACATATTCCCTTTTGCATGGCTCTACTCCTCAGGATTTTCCCCCTAATGTTAAATATAAATCTGCATCTCTGGAAAGTGGTATTTAGCCGTATCCCAATTTCAGGCTTTTCTTTGATTCACTCCTGCATCCCTCCCCAGAGTACCAAGGTCTCAGGCTTTCTCCTCTAACAAATGCTATGTTGCTGCTAGTTCCCCTTGTGACCACCAGGGGGTGCTGAGAAACCTAACTCAAGCATCCCAGTGGCTAGACTTGGTCCAGGGCTTGGAAGGACAGAGAGCATCTTTGCTTCTCTAGCTCTGTTCTCCCCTCTCCTCTCCTGCTCAAGGACTTGATGCCCCCTACTGCTTTCAGACTGAGTTTCCCATGTTCTTTCTTGCCTCAAGGCACGGCCGTATCTTTCCCTCAGGAGCTCCAGCACCTGGGAAATGAAATGTCTTCCCATTCCCTCCTCTCTCTCCCAAGGATGGGCTGGTCGTGTGGCTTAGTGGGAAGCCACTCCTCAAAATCTGAAATTTCGGCTCCGGCCATGGCTGAAAGAACTCTGTGGGTCCCACCAGCATTTCATCCTCCCTCGGGAAAAGGGGCATCTGGGAGGGATCTCGGAAGGATCTGACCTGATGTTCTATTACTGGACTGGACCAGAATCCTAGGACTGAGACCCAGCTGGGACCTTGCTGATCAGAAGTCTAGCCTCCTTACCTTATAGAGAAAGACACTGAAGATGGGAAGTGACTTGCTGCCAGGAGCAAAGGGGGGATGGATCCCAAATCCAGGGTTCCTTCCCTACTGCCAGTCATCCCCCATCCCGGAGAGCTCCTTCTTCTCTGCTCTATCTCCTTGTAATTAAATTCCCTGATTAAATCTGACTTTCTGAAATCTCTGATTATTCTTCCCCTCCCCTTATTATGCTAAATGCTTAAATACTCCAATGGAATTGGAATCTCAAGGTTTCAGATATTCCCTTCAGGGATATAGATTTCAACCAATCTGTGTGGATGCATCCTGTGGGTTCTACATCCTAACTCTGTTCCAATCCCACCTTGTACAGGAGGCCCCGGCAGCTGAAGCTGGCCCCTCTCAGGTTGCTTTTTATTGTCAGTTACTCACCTATTTTGCCTTTCCTTGTATTTTTCTTTCTTTCTTTCTTTCTGCTTATTATTTGGATTATTTTTTATGATAACTTTTTATTGCCAGAACCCATGCCAGGGTAATTTTTTACAACATTATCCCTTGCACTCACTTCTGTTCGGACTTTTCCCCTCCCTCTCTTCATCCCCTCCCCCAGATGGCAAGCAGACCTATACATGTTAAGTATGTCACAGTATATCCTAGATACAATATATGTGTGCAGAACCAAACTGTTCTTTTGTTGCACATTTCCTTTTATTTCTTGTATATTTTGAGAAAACTGCCTAAATAATCGCTTGTTGACTGATTGATCAAACCAAATTGGCCAATCTCTAGCCTGTAGATGTACCATCTTCATCCTGTATATCTTTCTCAAACTTTCTCTGTCTCTCTCTGTCTCTCCCCTCTCTGTCACTTTCTGTCTCTCTGCTTTGTCTGTCTTTGTTTATTCCTCTCTTCCTCTCCCTCTCTGTCTCTGTTTCTCTCTCTGTTTCTCTGTCTCTGTCTGCCTGTCTCTGTCTCTCTGTCTCTGTGTCTGGCTGTCTCTCTTCTCCCCCCTTTGCCTCTCTGTGTCTCCTTCCCTCCCCCTCTCTCTATTCACATACATATGTATACACACAATCATATATTTTGTGGTGACTCATGTGTCCTGGACAGAACATGAGTACTTTGAGTGGGAGCTATCCCATGGGTCTGCATTCCCAGGCCTAGTACAGGACCTGAGACATGTTTCCTCAGTTTCCTTAGCCGCTCCTCTCTCAGCCCCGGGGGCTTTCCCAGCCCCCTCTCAGTTCCGAGGCTTTGCAACGCACCTGATTTGGGTTGGGGGTGCCCGAAATATCATTCATGCTCCGGCTCTGGGCGTGACCTGAAAGAGAAGAAAATCAGCACTTCTGTAGGCAAGGGAGTTCCTCTAGTCTTGGGGTCCCACCGGGCTTTGGTCAGAGGAGGGACATCCCTCCCATCACCAAACAATGCTTGCAGCCGGTCCCTTTTGCTCCTTCTAGGAACGGGAGTGGGGACCAGAGTGAATATCGTGGATTAGCGATCAAGGTCCTCTCAGCCTAGCAAGGTCAGGAGCAGTGGGCTAGCCCATTTGTGGACTCAAGCCAATGCTGCACTCACTTAGGAGATGGAGCTCATAGGATGGCTTAGAATGTCAGAGGAAGACTCCTTAGGAGACAGAACATGGACCGGAAGAGATGGGAGGGACCTCAGACTATAGAAAACAGAACGGGAGAGCTGGGACGGCAATTAGCACATAGAACCCAGGATGTTGGAATTGGGGGGAACCACATAGAACACTAGAGCCCTTACAACCTAGAATACAGAATGATAGCACGCAGAACAGCCAAGTTGGAAGGAAACTTAGACTCTTGGAACCTTGGATGATCAGCATTGGAAAAGACCATCGCTCGTAGGGGCAGCGGGATGGCGTCACACTGAATAGGGCTCTGAATCTGAAGTCAGGGAGACTCACCTTCCTGACTTCAAATCTGGCTTCAGATACTCCTAGCTGCATGAGCCTGGACAAGTCACTTAAATCTGTTTGCCTCAGTTTCCTTATCTGTACAATGTGCTAGAGAGGAAATGACCGATGCCTCCAGTACCTTTGCCAAGAAATCCCCTCAATGGGGTCATGAAGAATGGGGCGTGAGTGAAAATGACTGAACAACAACTTTCTGACAGTGAAGCGGGCTGATTTTTAAAAATGGCTAGTTCAATTTGGGTTGTTTCAATGCCCATCTCTCTAGCATCCCACCCTCCTGTGCTGCAGGCCTATGGTTTCCATGAGCAAGTTTAGGGACCACTAACTATCCTGGAGCCTGAGCCGGGGATGCCTCCCGTAACCTTCCTGACTCTTACCAACTCCCAGGCTCAGCCGAAGCCCAGGGGCCCCCACCTAAGCCAGTAACCCCGAGCTCCTGCTGGTGAAAAAGTCCATGTTTTCCCCACCTTTGGCCTCAGCCGGCTTCCTGTTTTGTCTTTTGCCCCGTCCAAAATATTTTCAGAACCATCTGTGATTATTCCTCTCTTTTAGGGTCTTTTCTAGGAGGAGCCAGAGCTGGAGCCCAAATCTTTCCTGCTCCCCTCTCAATTTCAGGGACAATCAGCACAAAAGTATCAGATGATTTTGCTTGGCCCCGGCAGGCAGCACCAGGAACTTCTTGGGGGGCGGGGGGGGGGCGGAAGGGAGGGCAGTTTCGGCTGGAAGTCAAGAAAACTCCCTCCACTGAGAACTGCCCCGGAACGACCCGGGCTGCCTGAGAAGGGATGAGCTCCCCCTCCTTGGAGGTCTTCCTCCAGAGACCGGCCGGCCACTTTTCTTGGGGCACGTTACAGGGAGGCATCTTGCTGGGTGGGCTGTGCAGTGGTTACTGGGACCCTTCCCAATAGAAACTTTCTGAAATGCCGTTAATGTGGCCACGGCCCCCCAAAAGGGAGTTAAGGCAATGAAAAACATGTCCTGGGGGTTCTGGCCCTAAACCTGCTGTGAGCCCAGCCAGTAATTTGGGTCAGCCCATTTATTTTCTTTCCCCCAGAATTGCATGGATTCCTTTTCCTGAACTTGTGAGAGTTCTCTTTGGCAGCGGGAAGGCCGGGCTCCATGAACCACCTTTTTCTGGCAGAGGAGATGGCCTAAGTCACGGGGGTACTTCTGCAAAGGCCTTTCCCCTCATTTGATTGTTCTAATCAGAGCAGCCATTTACTGAAGATTGATGCCATTCCCCCTGGGAGCTGAGAGACCCGGGTCTGCAGCTCAGCCCTAAGGATGGAGGGCCTTGCCCATGTCTAGGGTTCAAGAAATGCTTGGTTGATTGATTAATTCATGTTATTTGGGCACTTTCCCATCCCATTCTGCTTTGGAACATGGCACTCTGCGTTTGTCTCATTTTTGTTCCCAAATTGAGGGTAAAGACTATATTTCTTGTTCTTGTTCTTGTTCTTGTTCTTCCTTCTTCTTTTTTGTCTTCCTCCTTCTTTTTCTTTTTCTTCTTCTTCTTTTTCTTGTTCCTGTTCTTCTTCCTTCTTTTTCTTTTTCTTCTTCTTCGTCTTCCTTCTTCTTCTTCTTCTTCTTCTTCTTCTTCTTCTTCTTCTTTTTCTTGTTCTTCCTTTTTTTTCCCCTGAGGCAATTGGAGTTAAGTGATTTGCCCAGGGTCACACAGCTAGGAAGTGCTAAGTGTCTGAGACCAGATTTGAACTCACATCCTTCTGACTTCAGAAGACTGTTTCTTGATTGACTGACTGACTGACATTTGGATGGACTCCAGTCCAGTCCATGTCCAGTCTGGAGCCTTGGAAATGATATGTGCTTAGAACTTTCATCTCTCCCTTTGTCAGTCTATCCTGCATAAAATTCTAAAGAATCCTGTGCCTTCTTCAGTGACTCTCTATTGGTCCTTGGGTTTAATATAAATTTATTTTCTTTCCTTTTATCTTTCTTTTTTTTTTTTTTTGAGGTCATCTTACCCAGGGTCACATAGCTAGTAAGTGTCTGAATCTGGATTTGAACTCAGATCCTTCTGATTCCAGAGCCAGTGATATTCCAGGGTATCCACTGGATTATGTCTAACTCCATGGAATTGCAAGCTTCCACACTCTTTCAAACATAGTTCTCCAGAGGTGGAACTCTGGTCTGGGGAGCTACAGCCCGGGCTGAGCCCTCAAGATGCGCTCATCGTTTTTCTCTTAGAAGCAAAGATGAAAGACACACCCCTTGCTCCTCCCTCCTTATTCTTTGATTCTCCCCAGATCCAGGCAGACCATCCCTTAGGCTCTCCCATGGGTCACTTCCTTCTGGGCCAATCCAACCTGCTAAAAAGGCCTGGAAAAGGCTTCTCACCCCAGAGCTTCCCTCACTCATCAGTCTGGGGCTGATCCTTTGGATAGTAGCTCAAAGGGACAACTAAGGAAAGCCAGAGCCTGACCCCTAGCAGGG